>NW_016107392.1:6689822-6713090 GCF_001604975.1 Cebus imitator | reverse complement strand
AAATATAAATACAATTTTTTTCTGGCAGTTCATTTTTTTGTTGTTGTTTTGTTTTTTGAGACAAAGTTTCTCTCTTGTTGTCCAGGCTGGAGTGCAATGGTACCATCTCGGCTCACTGCAACCTCCACCTCCCGGGTTCCAGTGATTCTCTTGCCTCAGCCTCCGGAGTAGCTGGGATTACAGGCATGGCATGCACCACCACTCCTGGCTAGCTTTGTATTTTTAGTAAAGACGGGGTTTCTCCTTGTTGGTCAGGCTGGTCTCGAACTCCCGACTTCAGATGATCAACGCACCTCAGCCTCCCAAAGTGCTGGAATTACAGGTGTGAGCCACCGCGCCTGACCTACTTTTAATTCTTGAGGCGTTATAAAGTTATACTGTTAGAGCTGTTTTCTCATTGCTCTTCATTTTCAGAGTTTTCCTGGCAATTACTGCTTGTTTATTTTTGAATAAGATCTTTAGAATCTGCTTTTCTAGTTCCTGGAGGAAAAAAGTTGATAACTTTTATTGGGTTTGTATTAATTATAACTTAAGATGAATTGATACTTTTATGATGTTTAGTCTCTCTCAGAATATAATTATAACGTTCTCTTCATTCATTTCTACTTACATTTCTTTAAAGGTTTTTAAAGTTTTCTTCATAAGTTTGCACATTTCTGGTTAAGTGAAAATATACAATTAGTTGCTACTGGAAGTGATGTCTTTATATCTTCTGTTGTTATTTGTATAATATGTTATGTATATATAAAGACTTGATTTTTGTATATTCTTTTTAGAGGTTACCATCTTACTGAATTCTCTTATATTTGTAGTCACTAATTCTTAATGTTGTTTTAAAGCACAATGTATAGAGTTGGTGAGTACTATGTAGAATTTTTCTTTTTCTTTTTCTTTTTTTTTTTTTTTTACTACCAAAATCTTGGTTGAGAGATTTATTACACTATCCATTTTTACTGGTGTAAATACGTGGCATGATGAACCTCAGCAAGTTGAAAAGGAATCATTTCTTTATTTTGACTTGAAATTTCAAGATTTTTAATTGATGAAAAGTTGTCATTTATTGTGTTGAGGGTGATGTGAAATCCAACCATTATTGGTATGTGTTACAGCTTAGCTAAATCCAATAATAGTATATACTACTAAGTCATTCAAAAGCAAATAGTCTTTTAGATCAAGTAATAGATCTGTTAAATAGAGATATGTTTACCTTAGATAGTAAGAATCTATCTTTGATCTCTTATAGGAAGTGAAGAGAGATGTTTCTGGGCTAATATTTTTGCTGAAATTGTTTTATGAAAAGTACTTTCATATGTTAAAAATTTGGGGCTCGAAGTTAAAGCACATTGTTTTGAGTAAAAAATATTGGCAGAAGTTCAGAAATGTAAACTGAATTGTATTTAATCTTAGTGGACAGTGGAATATTAAGGTATTGGTTTACAAATACTTGTAGGCTGGGTGTGGTGACTCACACTTGGGAGGCTGAGGTGGGTGGATCACTTGAGGCCAGGAATTTGAGACCAGCCTGGGCAACATGGTGAGACCCAGTTCTACATTAGAAAAACTTAAAAATTAGCTGGATATGGTGGTGCATGCCTGTAGTTCCAGCTACTCAGGAGGCTGAGACAGGAAGATGGTTTGAGCTCAGGAGTTAAGAGGCTGCAGTGAGCTAAAATCATGTACTACACTCCAGTTGGTGCAACAAAGTGAGATCTTGTCTGAAAACAAACAGACAAACAAAACCCCACAACCAAACTTGTATATCCCTTCCCGTTTTCCTGACATTTTAATATTTAAGTATACATGTATTCTACATAATGAACACTGTGTCTGTCATCCTGAACTTTTTAACAGCTCTAGTCTTCTGTATACTAAAGCTTTCTGGCTTTAAATAAGGCATATATATCACAAAATATTTTGAAGAATAATTGAAATCTCAGTCTCCCCCCCTCCTTTTAACTAAACAGATGGAAAGAATTATTTGATAGTGTTTTCCAGAGCCCTTTATAATGTAGCATATTTGAGCTTCTGATTCTTTGAATAATGATTGTGTGAAAATTGAAATTGGAGTATAGTGCGCCACAATAGGTTTTAGTAAACAAAGCTTTGCTATGTCACAGTAAGTAATAATGCATAATTAGGATAATGGGAGTGTCTTATATTTGGGAAATTACATTCGTCCCAAAAGAACAAAGGCAGTAAGCAGGAAGACATATGAGCCAACCCTGATAGTGAGAAAGGAGCTGATAGCCTCATCAGGTCAAATTATGTAATTTTTTTATTGTATAAGAGTTTCAGAAGATTCCCTTTTCTTTTTCAGATTAAAAAAAGTCCAGCATCATCAGATAGTGGAAAAACCTATTAATAATTGATGTGTAGCCTGAGTAAAACCATTATTAGGTAAAATTATATGTGTGTGCCTGCACATGTAGGTTGTTTGGTAAAATCCACTTTTTATATCTTGCTTAGATTTGTCAGCAGCAAGCTGTGTTGCTTAATTCCTTTGGTAATTTTTATACATACAGAGCCCTTTGCAGGTGGGTTTATTGCACATTACAATGTTAGTACTTCATTATAAGTTGGTGTTATTTCTTGAATGGAAACAATGACATCCATCTCTCTCTTTTTTATTAAACTGAATGTTAGAATGCTAGAAGTGTATATCTGAACTAGTATTTTATCTGGCCTTAACAATAATTGATATCATAGTGGAATCATTCTTTTATTCCATTTCTGTTTCAGATGTTAAGAGTTACATTGTGAGTTTCCTATTTCTGGAAGAATAATTAGAGAGTTTGATTCAAATTCCTTCTGACGCACAGGAAAGCCCCTTTCCAGGCCAGTCTCAAGAAACTTTGGGATAGGAGGATGTAGCACTGACAAAGGGACAAACTTTGTCCAACTTCCTTACTTCAGCCCTCAAAGATCTGTGTGGGATTAGCATGGAAAAGACAAGCTATTGCACCTGTATGTGGACCTGAAAATAATATTTGTCAGCACCAATGAGATTAATTCAAGTTATCGTCAAAGCCAGTTGCTGCCAGGCCTTTTTCTGTTTATTCTTATCCTTGGCATCATGACCACATTCTGCCTATCTTATTCCCTGAAGTGGGTCTCTTCTTTTTTTCATGATCTGGTCTTACATTTTTTTCCTGTCCATCTGGCCAAGCTGTTTTATAACTTATTTGTGAATATGCTGTTTTGATACGTGGCTGGCTGAGTAAGCTCAGGTCTGGCTCTGTGGAGAGGAATGGACCTCCTCCACTATTACCTCTTCATATGAGGACTGTTGTAGATACCTCTGGATTAAAAGCACAATAGAAAAGATAGCTATTTATTCTTGGAAATAATTACTTAGGCAAAAATAATGTGGCTCTTGTTAATTTTTGTTCTGGAGAACCACAATCTGGAAAACCTGGGATAAAGTAGAATTTTTAACCTTTTCTCTCCATTCCCATTAAATGACCTTAGCTCAAGCTGTCTTCATTTCAGGCTTACCTTTGTGTAGTATATCCTTATTCTGCCTTTCCCTGGCTCCTCCATTTTCCTCCCAAGGTTATTATAATGTTATTGAAGTAAAAGTCCAGCAGTAACAGAAGCAAATGAGATGTTGTTGAAGGGTGTTGGGAGCAGGAGAAATGTGAAAATAGTGGTATTCATATTGATCATTCTCTTGTAGGCAAATTTTTAGTGAATGGAGTAATGGTAGAAAAATTTTTATAAAGTGTAACAAAAAAAAGTTTCTAATATTGCTAGGAGTGCTTTGTAAGAGTCATGTTCAAAGCCTTGATGAAGCTTAGTTGTAAATATATTTAATTTACTTTGAAATTTTGTGTCATGAAAAAGCATGTGTACATCCTTCTCATTTCACTGATTTTAATGAAAGATATACAGTTGATCCTTCAACAGCATATGCTTGAATTTGAACTACATGTGTCCGCATATGCGGATTTTTTTTTTTTTTTGAGACGGAGTTTCGCTCTTGTTACCCAGGCTGGAGTGCAATGGCGCGATGTCAGCTCACCGCAACCTCCGCCTCCCGGGTTCAGGCAGTTCTCCTGCCTCAGCCTCCTGAGTAGCTGGGATTACAGGCACGTGCCACCATGCCCAGCTAATTTTTTGTAGTTTTAGTAGAGATGGGGTTTCACCATGTTGACCAGGATGGTCTCGATCTCTTGACCTCGTGATCCACCCGCCTCGGCCTCCCAAAGTGCTGGGATTACAGGCTTGAGCCACCGCGCCCGGCCCCATATGCGGATTTTTTTTCAGCCAAACTCAGTATTTGTGTAAAGTGAAACCCACATAAATATGGCTGACTTTTTGTATACACAGATTCTGCAGGGCTTGCTGTGGAACTTGAGCAGGTGTGGATTTTAGTATGCTCAAGGGTCCTGGAACCAGCCTTCTGCATATACCAAAGGACAAGTGCATATCCAGCCCTCAAATAATAGGCACAAATTCTAGAAATTGGTTCACTCACCCCAGATTTAAACATAAACGATCTTAAATTAAAAAATGAACTTTGACGCTCACTTTGGCAGCACGCATACTAAAATTGGAATGATACAGAGAGATTAGCATGGCCCCTGCACAAAAATTATTTTAAAAAATTAAAATTTTAAAAAGTCAAGTTTGCTATACATAGCTTTTTTTAAAAAATTGATAGATTCTAATGACTGCAGGTAAAAATAAGATTCTGAAATGGATAGGTTCTAAGTTTTATGACACATTTGAAAAGTATATTCTCTTGTATGATGGAAATTATCTTAAAAGGCCTGTAAGGAGATAAATTTTATTGGGTAGAATATGTCGTGTTTCTATAATATACTTAATCTGGACTACCATCAGCTGTGTAAACATTTCATTTATTTTATACATTTGCCACCAGTTTGTACATTTTTTGTTGTTATTCACTATATTCATAGGTGAAGCCCTCAGTGATTTAATGAAAACATTTTCTAATGAGCTCACCTATCAGTTTCTCCAACCCAAAACAAATTGGAGGTGGGGATGCTGTAAGCATCACACTGTCAGTTAAAAGTAACCACTGACAGCCTGATGAGAGAGAGGGAGAAAACCAAAATGCCTCAAATTAAACAGAACAGTCCAGATTTACTTAGAGAAGTGATTCTTAACCTTATGGATACCTGTCTTAGTCCATTTTATGTTGTTATAATGGAATACCTGAGACTGAGCAATTTACAAGAACAAAGATTTATTTGGCTCACAGTTTTGGAGGCTGGAGAGTCCAAGAACATGGCAGTGGCATCTAGTTAGAGCCTTTGTACTGTGTCATCCAGTGGCAGGAAGTGGAAGGGTAAGAAAGAGTGAAAGATCAAGAGAGCAGGAGAGACCCAAACTCACTTTTATAACCAGCTCAGTCTCAAGATAAGCAACCTGCTTCCTCAGTAATGACATCAGTTCATTCTCTGGCTTTATGACGTAATCACCCCACCTGCCAATGCTGTTGCATTGGGGATTAAGTTTCCAACACATGAGCTTTGAGGGACTCATTCAGACCATAGTGACACCTGATGGAGTCAGTAGACATTTTTCTCAGAAAGAAGTGTAAACATTTATCAGTTTGTGTTCAGTGTCAGGGATTCTTGGGCTCAGTGAAGCTCAGCCTTGGGCCCCAGCTAGAAACGTGATTTAGTATAGGGGCAAAGAGCTTTTATGTATCTTATTTAAGACTGTCACTTTGGGATGCTTTATAGATAATTGATATGATAGGCAATATTGAGTTAACAGAAAATGTTAAATTTTGTACCACACACTCAGTAAGCATACAGTTTCTTTTTTGAATTAAAAAATATGTATTTTTTCACTTAACATTTATCCCATTATCTGGAAAACTTGGTCTTCATTCCCCAGGGATACTGGTTAGAGAAGTAATAATTCTGCATTTGCATTAAATAAGCTTCACTTTAACATTTTAATCGGTGATGTCCAGGAGCCTTTTTTTATTAATGAGATTATAAGTATCTCTTCCCAACTCCATGTGCAGAAATGCCAGGTTGGTAGGTTGTGATCTGCCTTGGTGGGAGTGTTTACACCACTAAAACACTACAAATCAATGCTCACTCTGTCTTCATTACCCTAAGCTGTCTTTTTAAACATTTACCAGCACACAACTGATTTTAATTACTCATTCAGCTACATATTTTGAGCATCGGTTGTCTTCCAGGCACTGTTCAAGGTGCCAAGGATATAGCAGTGAATAGACTGTGTTTATTTAAGTGAATGTATTTTTCTAAATCCTAAATTTTCTAGAAAGTTGGAGGACTTTTGGGTGTCCTTAGTCAAATAATGATGGGAGATGGAGAGTCAAACAAAAAGTAAATGGTTTTCTTTACCTCAGAACTTTCAGAATCTTTTAATGTGCTGGTGTGCACAGTTGATCTCTAGGAGAATATAGTATGTATTATTTCTAATACTTAACCAAGAACTCTTTTTTTTTTTTTTAAACCAGAATATATTTAACACGTTTCAGAAATACTATTCTGCTACTCCAGGGCAGACATATCCTAGATGTTAGAAATTGGTGAATAAGGTCACTCAAGAGATGGATGTAGGTCAGAGTATGGGTAGGATTTCTGAAGACAGACTTTCCCATCGTGTTTATAGGGTGACTCATTTTTAGGTTGTGGATTAAATTATTTCATTGACGTTTTTCTAAACTATTCTGTTGTATTTTCATTTCCAGTATTTTTTAAAGGCATTTTATGTAAAGCACTGCTCTACTATATTATTATTAATCTTTAAAAAGTGCTTTTTCTTCTGATCTCCAATTTCTGCTTTGGGGACACTTAATAATAAATGCACATGAATTTCTGCCACCACCTACTCCCTGTTCCTAGATTTCTTCTCAACCCTGGGCATCCCTTCCTCCAGTGCCTTTTGCTGAAATGGGAATCTCTTAAACCCCATTCATCTAACATTTCATCCTTATTAGACTACAGTGTTTCTCAAAGGGTGATTGATAGGCTGTTATTGATTGAATCAGAGTCACTGGAGTGGTATTAAAACCATAGGTTCCTGGGGCTCACCTTAGATCTGCTGATTCAGAATCTGTGTGGTGTGGAAGCCAAGACTCTTGTGATTTAAAGCAGATCTACAAGTGATTTTTATTGAGTTGTTTAATTTCCACGCTGAGTTGTTTAAATTTCATTTTTCGGTAGGTGTATACAGTATTTCTCAATATAGGTGCTATTGGTATTTTTGCCAGGATTGTCATGTGGCACTCTGAAGGCACAACAGGACTTTTCAAATCATTGGCTCCTACCTGCCAAATACTATTATCATCTGCAGTTATTGGGACAACCCCAAATGCCCCTCCACATTTCCAAACACCTCCTTTCCATTTTTATGTGGGTAGTATCCTCAATTAAGAATCACTGTTATATACTACTTTCATTATTCTAGTTGTTGCTCTTAATAATTTAATAAACATAGCGAACCTAAGACCCCAAATTATTAACTCTGTCCACTTCCCAAACGGTTTAAAGTCTTTAGAGCAATTTAATTGTACTTCCACCTTCCCATTTCCATGATATTTTGCTCCATATTTGAGTTCTAGCTTTTAAAAAATTGGGTAGACATTATTATTGTTGTTTTTACAGTCCTCAAACTTTATCTCTACCCAAGATTGCTAGTTTATTTGATACTCCTTGCATCTTAAACTTTCCATCTGAGTCTCTTTTGATCCTGAAATATATCCTTTAGAAGAATGTGTTATTGCACATCTTTTGGCAGTGAATCCTCGGTGTTTGTTAGAAAATGTCTTTATTTTGCCCCATTGATTTATTGATTTAATGATGTTTTACCTGAGAATATAACTCTAGATTGACTTAATTTTTTTAGCACAATATTATTCTGCAGTCTTTCTGGCTTTTTTTTTTTTTTTTTTCTCTGAAAGTCTAATTGTTGTTCCTTTGTAGATAAATAGTCTAACTCCTTTTCTGTGAGTGCTTTTAAAGATCATTTCTTTGTCTTTAGTGTTTTGCAGTTTCATGTGATGTGTCTAGATGTGGATTTCTTGGTGTTTTTGTTTTTGTTTTTGTTTTTGCCTACGGCATCCAGTATTCCCAGGCAGTTTCCCATCCAAGTACTAACCAGGCCTGACCCTGCTTTGCTTCCGAGATCTGACAAGATCGGGCGCGTTCAGGGTGGTATGGCCATAGACGGATTTCTTGGTTATTTACTCTCCTTGTGACTGTGTCTCCTGAATCTGAGGTTTTATGTCTTCTACCCATTCTGGAAAAATTTCAGCCACTATCTGTTGAAACACTGGTTCTCTCTTCCTTCCTTGTTTAATTAAATATATATCTTCTTATTCTATTCCTCATGTCTCTCTCGTTTTCTATCTCTTGCTCTCTTTGCTGCTTCAGAGCTGCCATTTTGTTTACTAATTTTATGTCTGTGTACACCAGCTAGGTTTTTAATTTCATTTTTTATTTCCAGAAATTCTATTTTGTTCTTTTTATCCTATCTGCCAAGTTATTTTTGTTAGCCTCTTGTTTCTGACCCATGTGTTTATTTATTTCTAGGGTTAACTTAAAAAAAAACTGACCTATATATTTAATACTTTCTTTTATTTCTGTAACCTTTGAAAGCATACTTGATTGTAATGTTATGTATCTGTTAATTCCTAAAATTTAACTTCTGTGCATTTAATTTGGTTTTTCATAGTTTTTACTGTTCTGGGGGTTTGTTTCCTTTTGTGCCTGATAATTTTGTTCTAGGTTCATACCTGCCTGATAATATTATGTAGTAATTTCCTGGATTATGGGTTGGAGATGTGTTTATCTACAGAGAGTTTGCTGCTTCTCCTTCTGCCAGGTGCCTTGTGTTACCACCAACCCAGAAACAAATTCATTTCTTGACTTGAGGCTCCTGGGCCCTTAAAATTAGTGTAAATTTTAACCCTGTACCCAACTGGGAACAG
Organism: Cebus imitator; assembly: GCF_001604975.1. Lineage (NCBI taxonomy): Eukaryota > Metazoa > Chordata > Mammalia > Primates > Cebidae > Cebus > Cebus imitator. The sequence goes on along the minus strand of NW_016107392.1, from coordinate 6,704,146 downwards.
GCTTATGATTCTGGATTTCCAGGGAAGATACTTCTCCCATTCTAGCGAAGGCCTGATTTGAACAAGTTGCATTTTGTGAACAGAGCCCTTTTCCCTGACCTACCTATGGAGTGTGACTCTTAAAGGGCGTTGCTGGTTTTATGCAGTGGTTCCAATTTCAGCTTTTACCACGTCTAATAAAAATCAAAACTGAAGTCCCTAGATTCCAAGTTTAAGCTAAGGTCACGTGAGCTTTTGTTTACAGCTCTGATTTTATTCAGTAAAACAGATTATTTTAAAGCTATTCATACTATATCTCTTTGTGCCACCTGTGAATTTCTTTGCTTGTGAGTTCAGCAGTGCATGTAAAAGAGTGTTTGTTGTATCTTGTCTACTATTTCTAGGTATCTGTAATGGAAGGGTATTTTATATTGAATCTAACATATTTCCAAAAGTGAAATCTTGGAATATATTTATGCACGTTGGGGTCTGAGCACCACTGGGCTAGAGATGCTGCTGCTACTGCTTCTATAGTGCAAAGTTGGAATTTGGTTACCTGATTTCTTATCCTTTCCTAAACTCAGTGCTACTGTTACGTTTTATCCATATTATTAGTGTGGTCTGCCAGTTACCATTTAAAAGTGTTATTGATATGGAACAGGTCCAGTTTTGAATTCAAAAATTCAGAATTAAACTTTGAAATACAGATTACTGGTATGTTGGAACTGTCTGTACTCTTTTATCATTCACAGATTATTTTCCATGTCTGTATCAAATTATTATCTGCTAAGTGCATTTTTTAAAAGTTAGTGATAGCCTCAATCCTTATTTTTCTTTTTTGAAATTAGGACTATGTAGTCCTAGAAATGTAGATCTTTAATTATCTGGTTTTAAGAAACAAAGAGCAATTCAGGTTAAGAAAAGAGAGGCTATTGTAAAGATACGTGATATATGGAACTGGAAAGTTGTCAGGAACTCAAGGCAGCTTGGAGACCTGTTCTTTTCTCAAGGTCTCTTACTTTTCTCTGTCCATCTGTTGGGTTCTTGGCTCTTTATTCATTTTTCTCTTCATTGCATCTTTTCTCTTTCTTCAAAACTTCACTTCATGCCCAAAGTCCTGCATGCCATGACACTGGCATATAGCATGATTTCACAGTGAGTTACATTGTATGGTGGTGCTATTTCTCAGTATTTCCAGTTTCAAATATTTTAGAGTTGTGCTGTCTAATATGGTTATCACTAGCCACATGTGGCCTTTAAAATCAAAATTAAAATTATGTATAGGCTCTGTATGCTCATAACTACAAAGCATTGATGAAAGATATCAAAATCTAAATAAACAGAGACACTTGTCAGTAGTGTTCGTGGATTGGAAGACTCCATGTAGTAAATATGTCAGTTCTCTCGAAATTGATCTATAGATTTAATGTACTTCCAAATAAAAGCCCCAACAGCAGATTTTTTTTTAAGACAAGTTGACTCATATGGAAAGGCAAAGGACCTTGTTGCCAAAGCAACTTTGAAGAAGAAAAAGAGGAATCACAAAATTATTGTGATTATAAATTTAAAATTTACTATAAAACTATAGTAATCAGCTGGACATGGTGGCTCACACCTGTAATCCCAGCACTTTGGGAGGCCAAGGTGGGTGGATCACCTGAGGTCAAGAGTTGGAGACCAACCTGGCCAACATGGAGAAACGCTGTCTCTACTAAAAATAAAAAAATTAGCTAGGCATGGTGGTGCGTGCTTGTAGTCCCAGCTACTCAAGAGGCTGAGGCAGGAGAATCACTTGAACCCAGAAGACACACGTTGCAGTGAGCCAAGATCACACCACTGCACTCCAGCCTGGGCAATAGAATGAGACTCTGTCTCAAAAACAACATCAACAACAACAACAAAAAATTACACTAATCAAGACTGTATGGTGTAGGTAAGAGATAAACACAAGTCAGTACAGGTCAACATGGGGTCCAGAAATAGATCCACACAAATATAGCTAATTGATTTTTGACAAAAGTGAAAATCAATTCAGTAGAAGGAAGATTGACTTTTCAACAAATGTTAAGAGTTGGACATATACATGCAAAAAAAAAATGTACCTCAACCTAAACTCTACACCTTACACAAAAATTGTCTCAAAATGTATCCTAAAACTAAATGTAAAACCGTATAACTTTTAGGAGAAAATATTTGTGACCTGAAGTTAAGTGAAAAGACCTTGGGTGGCTTCAGCAATAGAAATCTATTTTCTCATAGTTCTGGAGGCTGGAAGTCCAAGGTTAAGGTGCCAGCAGGGTTGGTTTCTCCTGAAGCTTCTCTCCTTGGCTTGCAGATGGCTCCCTTCTTAGTGTGTCTTCACATGGCCTTTTCACTGTATGTGTGTGTATATCTCTGGTATCTCTTCCTTTTCTTAAAGGTACATTAGTCTTGTTGGATTAGGACCCACCCATATAACTTATTTAACCTTAATTACCTCTTCAAATGCCTCTCCTTTGAATACAGTCACATTCTAAGGTACTGGGGGTAAGGACTTCAATATATGAATTTGGTAGGGAGCACAATTCAATCCATAAATTCTGCAACAGAAGACACTGTTAACAAAAACAAAGAATAAGTTACAGACTGGAAGAAAATATTTAGCTGGGTGCGGTGGCTCACACCTGTAATCTCAGCACTTTGGGAGGCTGAGGCAGGTGGATCAACTGAGGTTGGGAGTTTGAGACCAGCCTGACCAACGTGGTGAAACCCTGTTTCTACTAGAAATACAAAAAAATTAGCCGGATGTGGTGGCAGGTGCCTGTAATACTAGCTACTTGGGAGGCTGAGGCCAGAGAATCACTTGAACCCAGGAGACAGAGATTTCAGTAAGCCGAGATCATGCCATTGCAATATTTCCAAAGCATATATCTGACAAGGGACGTGTGTGTGTGTGTGTGTGTGTGTGTGTGTGTGTGGAGAGAGAGTGTGTGTGTGTGGAGAGAGAGAGAGAGAGAGAGAGAGAGAGAGTGTGTGTGTGTGTGTGTGTGTGTGTGTGTGTGTGTGTGTGTAGAACTCTCATAATTTGTCAGTAAGAAAATAAATATCCCAATTAAAACATGGACAAAAGACAGGAAAGCACTTTATTAAAGGATGGCAGGTAATCACATGAATAGACTAAACAGGGAAATGCAAACTAAAACCATCATGAAATAGCATTTATACACCCGTTAGGATGGCAGAAATAAAAAATACAGTGCCAACTCTTGGCAAGGATGTGAAGCAACTGGAACCCCATCATGCATTGCTTCTGGGAATGAAAAATGGTACAGTCACTCTAGAAAGTTGGACAGTTTCTTATAAAATTGAACATATACCTACAATGTGATATGACCTAGTCCCACTCCTGGGTATTTATGTAACCTGTGTACAAATGTTTATAGCAGCTCTTTTCATATTTGCCAAAAACTGAAAACAACGCAGATATCCTTCAACTTGTATATGGATAAACTGGTAAATCCATACAGTGGAACACTACTCAGCAATAAAAAGGAATAAACTAATGATACTTGCAGCATCTTGGTGAAAGAAAAGTCTCAAGACATTATATAATGAATGAATTTATATGGCATTCTAAGAAAGAAAAATTGTAGTCATAGAGAGCATGGTAGTATTTCCAGGGCTTAGGGAGGATTATGACTTCCAGTAGAGTTTTTGCAGTGATGGAACTTTTCTATTTCCTGATGGTGGTGGTAGTGGTGATGGTGGTTACACAATCTAATATATGTGTTAAAATTACTAGAACTGTATCTTTAAAAATCCATTTTATTGTCTGGTAGTTAAAAACATTAAAAACTCCAAATTTTAAATATTTCATTGTGTACACACGTATAATTAAACAAAATTTAGTTTTTCACTTACACTGGCCACATTTTAAGTGATCAGTGGGTACATGTGGTATGGGGTTAATGTATCGGATAGCGCAGATACTGAGCATTTCTATCAATGCAGAAAGTTCTACTGGACAGTGCTGTTTTAAAGGAAGGATCAGCTTTGTCAATAAAGGGTCAGATAGTAATACTTCAGGCTTTGTGAGCCATATGGCCTCTGTCTCAGCTACTCAACTCTGCCACTGAATTTTTTTTTCTATTTCTTTTTCTTTTTTTTTTTTTTTTTTAAGACTGGTCTCACTGTGTTGCCCAGGCTTGAGTACAATGGTGTGATCATAGCTCACTGTAGCTTTGATCCCTTGGGCTCAATTGATCCTCCTCCCACCTCAGCCTCCCAGGTAGCTGGGACTACAGGCACATGCTACCAAGACCAAGCCCAGCTAATTTTTGTATTTTTTTGTAGAGACAGGGTTTCGCTATGTTGCCCAGGCAGGTCTCAAACTCCTGGGCTCAAGCAATCTGCCCACTTTGGCCTTCCAAAGTGCTGGCTGGCTGTGTACCAGTAAAACTTTATTTACAAAAATAGACATGTTTGCTGACCCTTATTTTAGAGAATTTGCCCTGTTTTCTTTTTCGTGTTAGCTCAGGGTTTATTGGTAGAGTAATGTTACAGTTTACCATCCAAATTTAATAAAGCTTTTTTTTTTTTTTTGAGACAGACTTTTGCTTTTGTTGCCCAGGCTGGGGTGCAATGGCACAATCTCGACTCACTGCAACCTCCGCCTCCCAGGTTCAAGCAATTCTCCTGCCTCAGCCTGCCGAGTAGCTGGGATTATAGGCACACGCCACCATACCCGGCTAATTTTGTAATTTTAAAAATAGAGACAGGGTTTCTCCATGTTAGTCAGGCTGATCTCGAACTCCTGACCTCAGGTAATCCATCCACCTCATCCTCCCAAGTGCTGAGATTACAAGTGTGAACCACTGCACCTGGCCAAATTTAATAATTTTTTAATTGTTTAAGACTACACATAAACACTATTAGTAATTCTACCGGTGCAATAGGCATAGGAGTACCCTGGGCAAAGCAGGGATGTATGTCACTCTGCCAGTTTTCCTATGAATTGGTTGCCCTTGTAGTGGGCACATACCTAGTAACATGATTTGGCTGTTTACCCACCCAAATTTCATCTTGAATTGTAAGTTCCCATAATCCCCACGTTGTGGAGGGGGACCTGGTGAAAGGTAATTGAATCATGGTGGCGATTGCCCTCATGCTGTTCTTATGATACTGAGTTCTCATGAGATCTGATGGTTTTATAAGGTGCTTTCCCCCCTTTTGCTCGACATTTGTCCTTCCTACTGCCATGTGAAGAAGGATGTGTTTGCTTCCCCTTTTGCCATGCTTGTAAGTTTCCTGAGGCCTTCCAACCCTGTGGAACTGTGAGTCAATTAAACCTTTTTCCTTTATAAATTACCCAGTCTCAGGCAGTTCCTTATAGCAACATGAGAACTGACTAATACACCTAGTCTAATCAACTATGGAAAAGCAAACATGAAACCATCCCTTCAGCAGTGAGTATGGGTTATCCATTTTCTTCTGAAAGGGAGTGGTTGTATGGGAGGTACCCTGAGGTTTGGTTGGCCTGGTACACTCAAAATAGCCTGTGTTTTCTGTCCCCAAGGCTTTGCTCATGCTTTTTTTTCTACGCCCTTTTCCCCAGCCCTTTTCTATGTTTTTTGTATTTCAGGCCATCTTTTCAAACCTCTGCACAAATGGTATCATCCGCATCCAGTCATTCCTGTAACTCCTTTTCAGGCTTACAAGTTGGTAGTTTAATTTTATAAAAGTCAGTAACACAGTGCTTTAAACTGGATCCCTAAACCTGACTGTGTATCAGCAGTACCTCAGTAGCTTGAAATACAGACTCCTGGGTCCCATTCTTAATCGCTTGACCTAGAATTCAAAGTTTGTAGCAATGTTTTGTTATTGTTTCATATTTAAACTCTTTATGTGATTTTTATGTAACCATCCAGCTGATTCAGTATTTGGAATCTGTTGATTTAGACTGAAATTATTTGATATAAACATTGACTTTTAGAATTAGAAGGAGCCTTAGAAATAGAATATTTTCACCTTCATGTTTTTAATTTGTGGGCAGAGGGACCAGGAAGAAGACACACGAGAAATTAGTTGCTCAGATCTCATTGCTGGTTACTGGCAGAGCCAGGACTAAACATTGCATTTGTTTCCTCTCATTCAGAACTTTTATTCATATTCACATTGGACATCCCCTTCTACATAGTAAGGTTTGAATACTCCAAGGGGCTCAATACATAGTAGATGATGGTCAGATGTTTTACTGATAATGACATGTTTCTAACCCACTTTGTATAGTACCTAGCACATTTTTTGGCTCGTAACGATTGCTGCTTGAATATGTTGTTAACCCTCAGTTCACACTCAAGGAATGCCTTTCTGATGGTTGGAGATTACTTCAATGATCAGCGTGAAATCATCTCAGAAAAATTCTTTCCAAAACTAGTTCCAATCTGAATGGCCTCTAAAAGGCTTACTGAACCAAACTGAATTCTGGTATGGCTTTGAAAGTTGTTACTTTCCAAGAACCCCTCTAAGTCCTAGATCAATTTAGGCCTGTAGGGTTTTCCTCACTAGTACACTTCCATTTGAGAAAGGTTACCCAGAATCTACGAGATTGTGGGGTGGGGGAGGCGTATACCAAAATAAGGTGTGGGACCAGGGTCAGGAAAAGGCTTGTGGGAAGTTATGGTAGCCTAAGCTGAGCTTCAAAGGATGTAGGCCAGGGGAGGGAGTTGGAACAAAAGCATGGACAGCTTTGGGGAATGGCAAGTTGTTTAGTTTGACCAGAGGATAAATTACAAGTTAGGGAGTGACTAGAAGTATAAATGGGGGCCAGGTTAAAATGCAGTATTTTACAATTTCATATCCACATGCAAAAGAATGAAACTGAAGCCCTATCCGACACATAAAATTCACTCAAAAGTAGATTATAGACTTAAATTTAAGAAAACTATGGAACTCTTAGCAAAAAAAAAATCACAGGAACAAAATATTTGTGACCTTGGATTAGGCAAATAGTTTCTTAGCTATAACACGTAAAATACAAGAAACAAAAATTAGTTAAGTTGGACATCATCGAAATGAAAAAATGTTGTGTTTCAAAGGATACCCATAAGAAAATGAAAAGACGGCCCACAAAATGGGAGAAAATATTTGCAAATCATGTGACTGGTAAGGGATTTATATCCAAAATATATATAAATAAACAATTTAAAATGGACAAAGAGTTAGATAATTCTCCAAAGAAGGTATTCAAATGGAAAATTGAAAACAGGTCCACACAAAAATGTGTACACTGATGTTTATAGGACTGTTATTCATAATAGCCATAAAGTGGAAACAACCCAAATATGGTGTTTCCATAGAATGGAATACTATTTGGCAGTAACACGTAAGTGAGTTTGAGACATGGATGAATCTGAAAACATTACACCAAGTCAAGGAAACCAGTCACAAAGGACCATGTATTATTTGATCCCATTTACATGAAATGTCTACAATAGTCAAATCCATAGAGATGGAAAGTAAATTAGTAGGTTGCCAGGGATTGAGAAGCAGAGGAATAGGGAGTGACTGCTAATGGGTCTGGGGTTTCTTTTTGAAGTGATGAAAATGTTTTAAAATTGAATGGTATAGTTACATAACTCTGAATATACTAAACACCACTGAATCATACACCATGAGAGAGTGAACTTCATGGTATGTGAATTCTATTCCAATAGAGCTGTTATGAAAAGTGCTGTGTTTAGTGAAAACTTTAAATACTCTGACAGGGAATTTGGATTTTTGTCTTTAAAGCAATGGTGTGTACTCCCGTGGAGTTGTAAGTCGAGAACAGCATGATGAGAACATCACTGTGGGAGCATTTGAAGAATGGTGGTCAGATCAGTGATGCAGCAGACTAGATCAAGCTGCTTAGAATATTTTATTCTGTTTTCTGCCCTTAACAAGTATGAACATTTTATGTTACTAATTCTGAATTCAAAATTTTTAACTTTACACATGTTCATATTTTATAATTTCTATCTTGCTCTCATTTTTAAAAAATGAACTGTTCAAGGTGATTGAAAAAAGAATAGCAGTTGCAGAATGTTAGAGATAATACTGATTTTTAAATTTACCTTTGTGTGTAACCTTGACTACTGTCAATTTAGAGATAGCAAAATATGATTTATTTTAGCCAGAAGACCAAGATTCTTGGTGAATCATAATGCTTTAAAGACCATTCATTAATAAACATGGATTTTGATAAGGAAAGCCTTAGAAGTGAAGTTTCTTAAGGGCTTTTAATTATCTCTTTCCCCTTCTTTTTGTGAAATATCTAAAAACTGCCAAATAAATTACATATTTGAAGATATTTCTAACGTCATAGAAGGCAAAGAACAGTAATCATTTTAGCTCTATGTTTAATTAATCCTAAAGAACTGTAATTTAAAAACTGTTAGCCTTTAGGAAATTGTAGACTGATTTACCTTTTGAAATAATTGTATTCATAAGTCAACCCTATAGTAAATATTGACTTTGTAAACCACTTATCAGTAGTTAGTGTCATATTTTTTCTGTTAAATATATGCTGATGTTAACTATTAGTAAATCTATTTTTAGAAGAGTACATTGTGTACAGCAACCATTTTGGACAATACTGTATAACTTGTAAATAGAGAGTGTGCCCTCCTGTGGTCATTAGGAACAAAATCTCAGCTATAATCACCCTAGCTTTCTGAGTTTACATTTGTCTGCTCTTCTGTAGTAGAATTACCCATAATCTGAATTTCTTCTCTATAAGTAAAAAACCATAGCATGATGGCAGTTGTCTTATTTGGTGGAGATGCTAAGAAAATAAAAGGACAGTGGGTAAAGGAGAAGCCTACTAGAGAAAAGATATCAGTGTGAGGAGAGGCAAGTAGTTGTTATAGTGCTTGAGAAGCTTTATGACTATTATACCTGAATATTGTTCAGGTACACCCTGCCTCTTTTACAGAATGCTCCCAGAATGATATTCTGGGTTTTTTTCTATTTGATCATTTATGTATCTTTTGATCCTAGAGAAAGGAACAAGTATCCAGCACTATCTGTTTAAAACATCTATCGCATTTTATGGAAATTAAGTTTAATTTGAAATAAGTGTTCAAATGTTTTATACTGCCTTGAGTGTTTATTAGTTATGGGGATTTTGTTTGAAGGAACAATTTTTAAATGAATTTTCCCTGCAAATTTTATTTTATTTTATTAATTTATATGAGATCTTTTAATATCTTTGTTAGAGTTAAATGGTTAAATTTTATGTTTTCAGCAGTGGCTGTGTCTCATATCTTAAGATCCTTGGCTGGCATTTTTAGTGCCCTAGTATTCTTAGAAGAATTTCACTATTAATGGTGTTATCACCTCTTGCCAGCTCTTCACCAGTCCATTAATAAGGGAGTGTTGCAACTAGGAATAATCCTGGTCATATGAATGGATCTTTCTGTGATCAGGGAATGGTATATATTGTTTTTCATTGGTAATATAAAAATTAATTTATTAAGTTTTAGTTAACAGTTTAAAATATCAAGTTGAAAATTCTGATCCAATTATAAAGCATTTTGAAATGACAGTTGCTGCCATTTTAATATAGTCTCTGCCTATTTAGATACATAATTACACAGTTGTAAATGCCAGGAACCTAATATTATGATTTGATTTTTTAAAGTGATTTTTAATATATGGCTTACAAAAATAGATTTGTTTTGCATTGAACTACATGTATTTGACTGTATCATCAGGTGTGTTTAAAAGGATGCACGGGGCCTGTTTTCATAATTATATACACAATCGTGTTAGCCTTTCATATCCTATAGCTTTTAAATGAAAAATTTAAGGCTAATTAGCTCAACTAGCCTTTGAATGAATAGCAATACAGTGTAATGCTTAAGGCTCAGGCTATGGAGTTAGACCGAATCCCAGCATTTTCAGCTTACTGGCTATATGCCCTTGTTAAGTTCTTTCGAGTTCTGTGTCCTTTAGTTTCCTCACTTTCAAAATGAGAATAATATCAGTACCTACTTTATAAGATTGTTGTGAGGATTAAATGAATTAATATTAAAATATTTAGGACAGTGCCTGACATATCCATACTAAGATCTATGTGTATGTTAACTATTAATATTATTATTGCCAATATTAAATTTATACATTAAAGTTGAAGTTTATTGTGAAGGATAAACTTTGTTTTGTAAATATAAATCATACTTGCATTTATTTAAAAATATTTTTATATAACTGAAAACAGCTAAAATGCAGTTTTATTTGCTTTTTGTGAAAGCTTTCTTCACAATAATCCTTTTTTTCCTTTTTTTTTTTCCTTTTAGGCACGGAATGTTAACACTGGTGAATTAGCAGCAATTAAAGTAATAAAATTGGAACCAGGTAAATGATTTGAAATTTGTATTTTCTTATTGCTAGAAAGCCATTGGATAACCTAAGGCTTATTTTAATGATGTTTCGTCAACATTCTCTTGTTTTCCTCAACATCTTCTGGGATAAATAGAACCGGTTGTATGCTCTTTCCTCCACTTCTTTGAGTTCTGCATACACCTTGCTCAATTCTTCCCTGAAAAATAACTTATAACTGAGAGAGAAGGGGAACTCCTGAAAAGCCTTTGTTCTTTCTGAACTCAGTTAAGCTAACTTGTGACAAGCTGATAGTGGTTTATTTCCAGGTCAACGTCTTGTGGTGTCACTGTGATATAGTGGAAAAAACAGAACTGAATTTGGGTATTTGTAGTTCAGTTTGTCTTCGACTCTCTTGCTCTGTGAACTTGGACAAATAGCTTCATGTCTCTGAGTTTCAGTTTTCTTGGTAGATCTAGTTTCCACATTCTGTATTTCATTTGTATCCCAACAGTTACCTACCAAATTGAGCAGCTTATTATAAAGCCCCTAAAACTACATATTTTTTGTCTGCTTCAACTATGTTCTTTGAATTCCCCCTGCTTCTCTCAAAACCCACATTTTTAAAAGCTAACTATTCATTCTTGTTTATTCTCTCTTAGAAACCCCTTCCTAGTCTTTCGTCTTCCTACCGTAAGCAAGTCTGTAATTGTGCTAGTGTGTAGACTGAGTTCCATAACAATTAGTGCTTTTCTGATGACTTCTTACTTTACAAGCTGATAGTGAGAGTTTATTGGTAAAACATGTTTTAGCTGCAGTATGAACAGAAATCCATTCAGAGACTTTTCAAGAGTGGAAAAACTTTTTCTGTTTTTTTAAAAAAGAAAAGACTAAATAGCCAATACTTTAGTCTTTGTAGGCCATGTATGGTCTCTATATACAGTTCTCCCTATTTCCCTGTAGTTTGCTCACTCCTTATTTAGAGCATCAATAAACTTTTTAGAAGTGCTGTTAAAATGAAAATTAAGGATGTACTGACTGACTGTGATCCAACCACACAGAAATATAATGAATTTTTTAAAATTTCCAGCTGTACACATTTGCAGATTTTATACAGTCATTATATTCTAAACATCACAAGACAAGATGTTTTTCTTTTTTCTGAATCTCCTATTCTTAAATTTGTAAGAAATTTGAGAAGGATATTTGAAATTGTTGAAATGTTAACTACAAAAGGAGAGATTTGGCATTTAAAGCAGGGCCTTCATTTTTAATCTTTAAGAATTGACTGTTACTTAATGAAATGGTTCTAATGAGAAGTATTTTGTTTGTATACATAATTCCCTCAAATCACCAAATTACCTTCTTTTTCAGGAAGCCTTCCCTGACCATGAGTCTGATTAAGATGACTCCTGACTGAATAGCTCTGCTGTAGCACTGACCATAGCTATATTGTCATTCTAGACTTGCCTTTCTTTATTTCTAAGTTTTAATAAAATTTGTGACCCCAGCACTGAGCTTAGGGCCTGGCACATAGAACTCATTCCATACATCTTAAAATTTCCTTTAGAAAATTAAAAATTTGAAAAAGCTTACTGTTCAAGTCAATTGTTTTCTGTTCATGAAATGTTCAAGTTGTTACACTGTTAGTCTGCAACACTGCCATGAATATATTTATCAATGTATTAAAAGTAAAATATACAACTGTACAAAAGGAAGAAAATAAAAATCATTTGTATTCTACCACCCAGAGAAAACAAGAATTATCACCATAAATATGTTTCATCTGTTATGGCTACCCATTTCCTCCCCTGCCCCGCCACCAGTTATTTTAATCCCTCAATCATATAATTTTAGCCCATAGTATTTTTGTATATATGCCTGAAGTATAAGTATGCAAAATATAATCACAAATAGGAACCCTCATGCACAGCTGGTGGAAATGTAAAATGGTACAACCACTTTGGAAAACAGTTTCTCACTTCCTTAAAATGTTAAACATAAATTTGCCATAATGACCCACCAGTTCTTCTCTTGTGTATCTACCGACACAATGATTTCCATGCACAAATGTTTATAGTAGCATTATTCACAATATGTCTCAAAATTGGAAACAACCTACCTGCCCATCAACTGGTGAGTGAATATGTTGTATCAATACAATTGAATACTATTAAACAATAAAAACAAGTTGCTGATATATGATATAGTGTAGGTGACCAAAATGTGCTAAGTGAAAGGAGCTAGACACAAGAAACTTAATACTGCATGATTCTGTTTATGTGAAAGTTTCAGAAAAGGCAAATCTGTGGTGTCAGAAAGTTAATCTGGTGAGCTGGGGACAGAGGGGTGGACTAATGATTATTGGATGTGATGGTTCTACAACTTGGTAAACTTACTAAAAACACCATTGAATCATACACTTGAAATTGTTGAACTATCTGATTTTAAAGTATGCCTTAATAAAATTATTAAAGATATATAACTGAAACCATTAACAACATTGCAGCTTTGAACTCCTGGGCTTATGCTGTCCTTCCACCTCAGCCTCCCGAGTAGCTACCACACCCAGCCAACTTTTATTTCTTGTAGAGACGGGGTCTCACTGTGTTGCCCAGGCTGCTCTTGAATACCTGGTTTCAAGCGACCTCTCACCTCAGCCTTCCAAACTGCTAGGATTACAAATATGAGCCACTGTGCCTAGCCTAAATTAGAGTTTTGATGGCCAGTCTTCTACTTTTTGTAAACAAAAATTAAGTCAGAAATTGTCTAGTGCAACATGTTGGATTTTAAGAATTTCTGTCTTAAGCTTGTTACTTTTTCCTTTTTTTTTTTTTACAACTGATAATCAATTTGAACATGAAGCAAAATAAAACCTTATTTAGACATTTTGACCAAATTGTTTAAATGTTAAGTTACCCCAAGGTGTCTGACCATTGCTTCTTATCTTATTCATGTAGATTTATTGATTGATTGATAGATTGAGATGGAGCCTTGCTCTGTTGCCCAGGCTGGAGTGCAGTGGCATGATCTCAGCTCACTGCAACCTCCACTTTCCCGGTTCAAGTAATTCTCCTGCCTCAGCCTCTTGAGTAGCTGGGATTACAGGGGCACGCCACCATGCCTGACTAATTTTGGTATTTTTAGTAGAGACGGGGTTTCTCCATGTTGGCCAGGCTGGTCTCGAATTCCTGACCTCAGGTGATCCACCTGCTTCTGCCTCCCAAAGTGCTGGAATTACAAGCCACCGCACCCGGCCTAATTTAATTTTAATTTTTAAATTTTTTATTGTTTTGAGACAGAATTTTGCTCTGTCACCCAGGCAGAAATACAGTGGCGTGATCTTGGCTCACTGTAATCTCCACCTCCCAGGTTCAGGCGATCTTCATGAATAGCTGGGAATATAGGCGTGCACCACCACTCCTGGCTACTTTTTATAGTTTTAGTAGAGACAGAGTTTCATCATGTTGGCCAGAATGGCCTTGAACTCCTGGCATCAAGTGATCCACCTGCCTGGGCCTCTGGAAGTGCCAGGATTACAGATGTGAGCCACTGACCTGGCTGTTTTTTATTTATGTGGGTACATAGTAGGTGTATGTATTTCTGGGTTACAGGAGATACTATGATGCAGGTATGCGATGCATGATAAATCACATCAGGATAAATGGGATATCCATCACCTCAAGTATTTATCCTTTGTGTTTGAAACAGACCGATTATACTCTTCTATTTATTTTTAAATGTATGATTTGAATTTTTTTTATTTTAGTCACCCTGTTGTGCTAGCAAATACTAGGGCTTATTCATTCTTTCTAATTTTTTGTACCAATTAGCCATCTCCACATCCCTCCCACCCCTCAGCCCTGTAAGCTTCTCAGCCTATGGTAACCATCCTTCTACTCTCTATCTCCAGAAGTTCAATTGTTTTGAGTTTTAGCTTCAAATGAGAACATGTGATGTTTGTCTTTCTATGCCTGGCTTATTTCTTTTCTTTTTTTTTTTTT
>NW_016107392.1:6676417-6689172 GCF_001604975.1 Cebus imitator | reverse complement strand
GGTTGCCAGTGCTTGTAGGGTATTGCTCAAGAAATCTTTGCCCACACCAATGTCATGGAGGTTTTCCCCAATGTTTTCTTGTAATAGTTCCGTAGTTTCAGGTCTTAGATTTAGGTCTTTATTTTAATTTGATGTTTGTATATGGTAAGAGTAAGGGGGTCTAGTTTCAGTCTTCTGCATATGGATATCCATTTTTCTCAGCACCATCTGTTGAAGAGACTGTTCTTTCCCCAATGTATGTTCTTGTATCTTTGTTGAAAATTCATTCACTGTACATGTCTGGACTTATTTCTGGGTTCTCCATTCTATTCACTGATCTATGTGTCTGTCCAGTAGCATGCTGGTTTGACTACTATAGCTCTGTAGTATAATTTGAAGTCAGGTAATGTGATTCCTACAGTTTCATTTTTTTTTTCCTTAGGATACCTTTGGCTATTTTGGGTCTTTTGTGGTTCTATAAAAACTTTAGGATAGCTTTTTTTTCTGTGTTTGTGAAGAATGTCATTTGTATTTTGATAGGAATTACATTAAATCTTTAGATTGCTTTGGATAGTATGGACATTTTAACAATACTGATTCTCCCAGTCCATGAACATTGAATATTTTTCCATTTTTTTGTGTGACTTCTTCAATTTCTTACATTAATGCTTTATGTTTTCATTGTAGAGATCTTTTATTTCTTTGGTTAATTCCTAGGTATTTTATTTTATTTGTAGCTGTTGTAAATGGAATTTCTTTCTTGATTTCTTTTTCAGATTGTTCACTTTCAGCATACAAACATGCTGCTAATTTTTGTATATTTATTTTATATCCTGCAGCTTTACTGAAATTATCAGTTCTAATAGTTTTTTGGTGAAGTCTTTAGATTTTTCCAGATATAAGAACATATAATCTACAAACAAGGATAATTTGACTGCTTCCTTTCTAATTCAGGTGCTTCTTTATTTCTTTTTCTTGTCTGAATGCCCTACAAATATTTAATATATAAATATATGTAATATATGTATAAAAGGGTCAGTTCAGCAAGGAGATATATAAGACTGTGTGTGTGTGTGTGTGTGTGTGTGTGTGTGTGTCTGCGTCTGTGTCTGTGTATAGTATACATATATATGGAGAGAGAGGATATTTATATAGGTATGTAGTGACCTTCTTAGCTCTTCTTACAGTTTTTGTTTTGAAATCTGTTTTTTCTGATGTGAATATAGCTACTCCTGTTCTTTTTTTGTTTCAGTTGGCATGGAATATTTTTTTCCATCCCTTTATTTTCAGTCTGTGAATCTTTATAGGTGAAGTATGTTTCCTGTAGGCAACAGATTATTGGGGCTTACTTTCTTCTCCATTCAGCCACTCTGTTTTTTGATTGCAGAATTTAGTTCATTTGCATTCAGTGTTATTATTGATAAGGACCTATTCCTGCCATTTTGTTATTTGTCTTGTGGTCTCCTTTCTTTCTTCCTATCTTCCCTTAGTGAAGGTGATTTTCTCTTGTGGTATGATTTAATCTCTTGCTTTTTATTTGTTGTGTATCCATTGTATGTTTTTTGGTTTGGGATTCCCAGGAACAACCCATTATTTTAAGTTGGTAACAGCTTAACGCTATTTGCATAAACAAGCACAAAGAAACTCTAATTAAAACTCTATACTCTAACTCAGTTCCCTTCCTTTTTTTTCTTTTTGGGAGACAGAGTCTTGCTTCGTTGCCAGGCACCAGGCTGGAGTGTGGTGGTGCGATCTCGGCTTACTGCAACCTCTGCCTCCTGGGTTCAAGCAGTTCTCCTGCCTCAGCCTCCCGAGTGGCTGGGACTACACGTGTGCACCACAACACCCAGCTAATTTTTGTATTTTTAGTTGAGATGGGTTTTCACCATGTTGGCCAAGATGGCCTCGATGTCTTGACCTCGTGATCCACCCGCCTCAGCCTCCCAAAGTGCTGGGATTACAGACGTGAGCCATCGCGCCCAGCCTAGTTCCCCTGCTTTTAAACTGGATATCCATGTGCAGAAAAGGTTATACCTAACACCACATACAAAAATTAATTCAAAATTAACTATATTACATGTAGGAACTAAAACTATAAAACTCTTAGAAATAAACATAGGACTAAATCTTTGCAACCTTGGGTTGGGCAGTGTTTTTTTTTTTTAGATATTGCTCCAAAAGCATCTTGACCAAACAAAAATGAGGTAAGTAGAATTACATCAAAATTAAGAACTTTTGCCCTGAAAAATTACACCAACAAAAATGTGAAAAAACAGTACAGAATGGGAGAAAATATTTGTAAATTATATATCTGTTAAGAAACTGCATCCAGAACATATAAAAAACTCGTTAAATTGAATTAAGAAAAGAGAGACAAATAACCCAGTTTTAAAATGGGCAACAGATTTGAATAGAGACTTCTTAAAAGAATACAAATGGCCAATAGGCACATGAAAAGATCATTCAACATCATTACTTAAAGAAATGCGTATCAAAATCACAGATGCCAATTTATACCTGCTAGGATGGCTATAATAAATATAGACAGTAACAAGTGTTGATATGATCATGGAGTAATTAGGACCCTAATTGCTGGAGGTAAAGCAATACAGCCACTTTGTGTTGTGTTTGTGTTGTGTTGTGTTGTGTTTTATTTTGTTTTGAGACAGAGTCTTGCCCTGTCACCCAGGCTGGAGAGCAGTGGTGTGATCTTGGCTCATTGCAACCTCTGCCTCACGTGTTCAAGCAATTCATGTGCCTCAGCCTCCCAGGTAGCTGGGATTACAGGCATGCACCACCACACCTGACTAATTTTTATATTTTTAGTAGAGACGAGTTTTCACCATGTTGGCCAGGATGATCTCAAACTCCTGTCCTCAAACAATCACCCCCACCTCAGCCTCCCAAAGTGCTGGGATTATAGGTGTGAGCCACTGCTCCTGGCCCACTTTGGAAAATAGTTTGACAGTTCCCCCAAATTGTTAACCAGTGAGTTGCCACTTGACCCAGAATTGTCACTGAAGTACTCTTCAGTACTTCAAAAGTGAAAGTGTATATTTACACAAAAACTTAATTCATGAATGTTCATAGCAGCATTACTCATTATAGCCAAAAAGTAAGAACAACCCAAATATCCACAAATTGATAAATGGATTAATAAACTGTGGTTTGTCCATACAATGGAATATTACTGAACATTAAAAAGGAATAAATATGTGTATAACATGGATGAGCCTTGAGAAAACCATGCTAGATGAAAGAAGCTGGTCATTAAGGACCACAAATGGTATGATTTCATTTATATGTGAAATGTGCAGAATAGGCAAATCTGTAGATACAAAACATAGATTAGTTATTGTCTGGGGCTTGGAGGAGGAGTGGTAGGAGTATTGAGTGGCTGCTAATAAGGTTGAAAATGTTTTAAAATTGATTGTGGCAATGGTTGTACAATCCTGTAAATATTTTAGAAACCATTGAAAAATACACTTAAGTTGGGTGAATTATGTCTTATTAAATTTTCAAAAGACAGTACTTACTGCAATATTAATGCTTAAGACAAATTTTAAACAACTAAAAGTATGTACTCCCACTGCATCACTTGACTAGCCTTAAAAAAAAAAAAACTAAAAGTAGAGTTGAGCTCTCACTGATGATAGGTTTCTAAGTATTACCAATGATAGGACTCCTAGGAAAACAAATTCTTTTACTTAGCAGAAAGAAAGGAACAAGAATTTTCTTCAAGGTAACTAGGAAAAGGTTGAGGAAAATGCAAGAGTGAAAAGGGGATTAAATACAATGTTTGGAACTGAGGAGAAAGACATTTCCTTAAAGAGTTGTGAATGACAAAATATAGGTGAAGGGTGGAGCACTGTATGAGTTGAGAGCAAGGGAAGGGTGAGGCAAAAAAGTAATTAAAAGTGCTATCCTTTGGGAAATCTCCTGAAGCAGAATCGCGTAACCAATTTGGAGACCAAACAGAGAAGCTGAGGATGGATTTTAGAAGAAGTGGGATTGGTACTGGGCAGCTGGCCTTGTGGATGTTCTTTTTCGTTTGTATGTGCAGCACTTGTGAAGTTGTGAAATTTTGATTATTTGTTGTGTTATTACATGTTGTTATATTTACCTTATTTTTGAATACCATTACCTATAAATTGGTGACTAACTTTATCTGATTTTGCACAGAATTTAGTACTGAAAGTGCCACATCCCAGGAAATCCTTAATTACTGGGCAAACAGAAAAGGTTGATCACCATAGTTGTAAGTTATGCTGTTGGTTTAATACTAGTGTTTTTGCTCTGTGTGTGGGGGGATAGAGGCAGGAAGGGAGAAATATACATTAAATGTATCAATAGTAAAGTTCAATGTGGAATAATATAAAATATGGAACCAAGAATTAGGAACGTTTCACAGATACTTATTGAGTATTATGTTGTTAAGAACCTTCCTAGTTAGGCATTAGAGCTAGCAGCAGCAAAACATGATCCTTGTTCCAAAAGAGATCACTGTCTATTAATAATGATTTTTTTTTTTGAGATGGAGTCTCACTCTGTTGCCAGGCTGGAGTGCAGTGGTGCTATCTCGGCTCCCTGCAATCTCCGCCTCCTGGGTTCAAGCGATTCTCCTGCCTTAGCTTCTCGAGTAGCTGGGACTACAAGCACATGCCACCACACCTGATTAATTTTTGTATTTTTAGTAGAGACTGAGTTTCACTGTGTTGGACAGGATGATCTCGATCTCTTGACCTCATGATCCGCCTGCCTCTGCCTTCCAAAGTGCTGGGATTACAGGCATGAGCCACTACACCTGGTCAATAATGATTTTTTGAGAAGCTTGGCTTCTTTTCTTCATAACATAGGCATATTTTTAGCATTAGAAAAAATGGAAAGAATTGTTAGTAAGAATGTGATGGAACCAAAGTCCTCATTAGACTGTCATTTCTTTGAGGATAAACTTTATATCCATTTTTTTTAACCATAAGATTCCTAGTGCCTCAGTATTTACTGAATTAATCAAATTAATGGGGAATCTAGGGAGACTAAGATAGAAAATTTAGCTTAGCTGAGTACAGTGGCTCACACCTGTAATCCCAGCACTTTGGGAGGCTGACTTTAGAAGAATCATCTGAGGTCAGGAATTCAAGACCAGCCTGGCCAACATGGCAAAACCTCATCTCTACTAAAAATACAAAAATTAGCCAGGCATGTGGCACATACCTGTATTCCCAGCTACTCAGGAGGCTGAGGCAGGAGAATCACTTGAACCCGGGAGGCGGAGGTTGCAGTGAGCCAAGATCATACCAGTATACTCTGTCTCAAAAAAAAAAAAAAAGAGAAAAAGAAAAGACAGCTTAAAGATGGGTTAGTTTAAACCATGACATTGCTAATAAATAGCTAACATTTATTCAAGCTTGATTTGTAGCAAGCACTGTTCTAAGTGCTTTACATGTGTTGACTTATTTTATCCTTATGTTATTATCCCTTTTTTTTTTTTTTTTTTTTTTTTTTTTTTTTTTTTTTTTTTTTTTTNCAGATAAACTGAATTACTGAAAGTTTAAGTACTTTGCCCTAATTAGGAGCTGGGATTTAAACTGTCAGTCTGACTCTAGAGCTCACCCTCTTCCACCAGGGGTGGTGGTAATGTGGAAACTATTAGGTTCAGTGTGGTGGGCGGGGGCTCGGGGGTGGATGAGGGGGGCGGTGGCTTTCATTCAGTTGTGTGTATGTTTGTGTGTGTTTCTGCTAAGTGATTTTTATGCACATTAAATGAATAAATGAAATTTATCGGGGCTGAGATATAAATATTTCTTCAAAACTGGTGTATATGCCTGAATTGGACATCTTGGGAGAAATTGGTATGTAATAAACTGAAAGATAAACCAGCAAATAAACTCCTTTCTGAAGATTAGAATGAATCAGTATAATTAGCAAGCTGTTCTTCAGACTCTGATATAAAATGTAAAAGGAATCTTAAGTTACAATAATCTCAAGTGACTAGCTGAGAAAGTGAAAATATGCCTGGCCATTTATCAGGTTGGAATAACAGATACAGATAAAGCCCCAAACTTACAAGAAAACTTTCTCCCAAGAATGATGCATCTGTAAAGTGTTGTAGCAAATCCTATCTTTCAGTGACTACAGCCTGCTTACTTAAAAACTGTGTTCTTAAAAATCATACACTATCAGAAACTTGGCTGTGTATAATTATACAGGTTCAGTATGTCTTACCTGAAATGCTTGGGATCAGAGTATTTTTGATTTTAGATTTTTTTTCAGATTTTAGAATTATACTGACTTATTAGTATACCAGTCAATATAATGCAAAATTGGACATTAGACACTAAATGTATAATTTTGCATCATGCTGACTAGTTATGCATCTCTAATCTCAAAATCCGAAATCTGAAATGCTCCAGTGAGCATTTCCTTTGAGCATCATGTCAGTGCTCAAAAAATTTTGGATTTTGGAGCGTTGTGTATATCAGATTTTTGAATTAGGAAAATTCAACCTGTATCAGCAAGTGTAAAACATTCCACTCTTTCCTGGAGAATCTAAGTCACTTTGACATAGAGAAGCATTCTTGATTTACATCCCAGATAGCAGAGTTTCAGCTAAGAGACATAGTGTTGACATCCATCATAACTTTGTTGCTTATAAGGAAAAAGAACCTTGGGTTTGCTTTGCAATCCAGTCCTGAAGTCTTCCCCTTTACATACAGCTCTCCTTTGCTCTAAGCCTGTCAAAACACCACTTCATTTAAATCTCACCTCAATTCCATTTTATTCAAAATATTGCAAAAACTGTCTTTTCCTTTGGTGAGTTGCCCCAAGATTTATCTGGTGTGTGATTTTTCTCATTGCAGTGGGCCAGTAATCCTAAATTTGTCAGATTACAGGTTTGTTCCTGTGGCCTATAGCTGATCAGGCTAGAACACTGCCAACTTTTGAGATGTACTTGGGGAAGAAAATTAAAAATGCATAAAGATGAGCGCTGTGGCAGAGCTTGCTAGTAGAATAGAACTTATATATATACTTTGGGGCTTTATTTTTAAGTTCTGATAAGGTGTTATAAATATGTTATAGCTCTGTAATCTTTTTTATTTTTGTGATTTGAAGTCAGAATTTAAAAGTTATACTCATTTGTGATATTATTTGCAGCACTAGTTATTACAGTATGACAAATGCAGATACATAACAGTGATTCATTAGGTAGCAACTCACAAGAAAAGCTGTTCTAAATGGGGAACTCATTCCTTTTCCAACACAATGAAAACTACTGAGATTGATAAACAGAGAAACTTGTAGTGAGAAAATAGGGTATTATGCTTTGTTTCTGTGAGAGCAACATACATTAAATAGTACAACCAAATTTAAAAAGTGTGAAAAAGTACCAGTAAGACCTTATTCCACTATTTTTTCTTGAACTTCCAAAGTTAAGTGTTATGGAATCTCCTCTTCTGTCAGCCTTTGTGTTAGTTCTTTCTTTCCTGAGAGGGAGTAGAGGTGCTTTCTGCCTCATCTTTCATCATAGAGTTGCGAAACATTGGGGATATTGTTTATCTGGTACTTTTTCCCATCTCCCTTGAGTGCTTTTGTGGATCCCTTGCCACCACGTGCTTATCCAGTGCTGCCTTGTGTTTATTGCCATCACGAACAGAGCAGTTGTTACATCATTCATGATAATTATTCTTCAAAGGTTAATCATGGATTGCTTAGCTGCTCTTAAATATGTTAGAATCATATTATGACTTGAGGCTGACTGGACAGATTGGATATTTACACATTGAAAGGTAATAGTGCTCCAAAATAAAAAAGCAACTGACAAAGGACTTTTTATTCTGTTTATCTGCAATGTATTTCTTATTCTCAGCCCTCTGTATATGACCAGTGATTTGGCTTCAAGGATGTTTATTTAGCACTTAATTTAGTTAGACGGAAGATACAGAGACATGGTTCCTGTCTTCAAGGAACTTGTTATCCAGTATGAAAACTGGAGTGTTTATGTAAGTAGCAGTCTACGGAGAATCACCCATTGTGCAGATTGTGTGCGCACATGTGGGTGGTGGTGCTGGCAATAAGGAACCATGATGGCTATGACTAGAGAGACTTAATTCATGGGTCACTTTGACTATTTACTCTGAAATACTCTGGGCTGGTAATATCTAGGTAGGATGATATGTGAAAGACACAAACGGTGTATAGAGTGGCTGATATATCCTAACTTACTTGGTGGGTTCCATAGGAGCTGTGAGTTTGATTTCACTTGGGATGGTTAAGGAAGTAAAACTTCAGATGAGCCTTTAAGACTGGCTAGGATTTTGCTAGTAGAATAAGAGAATAGAGGGTATTCCACATGTGGATACTATAAAAGCAAAGGTAGCATCAAAGTACTAGGCCTGTTTGGGAAATAGTAGTTTCATTTGTCTAGAGCAAGCAGTATGCTCTTTGTGGGCACAGTGGGAAATAAGAAGTGATAAACCGATGATTGTTTATGGAGAGCCTGAAATACTGGCCCAAAGCAGCCAGACAAAGCGGCTCACGCCTGTAATCCCAGCACTTTGGGAGGCTGAGGCAGGCAGATCAGCTGAGGTCAGGAGTTCAAGACCAGCCTAGCCAACATGGTGAAACCTCATCTCTACTAAAAAATACAAAAAAATTTTAAAAAAATTAGCTGAACGTGGTGGCACGTGCCTGTATTCTCAGCTACTTGAGAGACTGAGGCAAGAGAATCACTTGAACCTGGGAGACAGAGGTTGCAATGAGTCAGGATCACACCGCTGCACTCCAGGCTGGGAGACAGAGTGAACTCCATCGCAAAAAAATATAGCCCAAAGGCTTAGATTTTACCCCGTAAACATAGGCTTTTGTTGTTTTTGTTAGTTTGTTTTTATAGGTTAGTAACATGGTCTAACTATAGGAAGATTCACTGTGCACAGGCAGGTGGGAGAGAGACCCTACTGGTAAGAAGACCTATTCCTGTTGTGACAGCCGTATGTGAGTTGCATGCAAAGGGAAGGAAGGGGTGACTGCATGAGGTTTTAGGTGGAAGAATAGGACTTAAAACATGATTGATAGGTTGCAAGGGATAAGGAGAGAGGTACAATATATGTCAAAATTGAGTTTACGGTAAGAATGGTTTTTGTCGTATTGTTTTGATTTTAGGGACTCACTTTCATGAGTTTTATACAGCTACGGTTTATGCCTATGTAACCTCAAGAATAGATCAGGAGCTACTAAAACACTTTATCTTTAAATCAGATCTGGTGAGAGAACAGAAAGTTGAGAGGGCTAAAAGGGTCTGAAATTAGAACTATTTTATTTAACTTTTTTTCTTTTTTGGGATTTTATTTTTCTTTTAGAGACAGGATCTCTCACTCTGTCACCCAAGCTGGGAGTGTAGTGATGTGATCATAGCTCATTGTAGCCCCAACTCCTGGGCTCAAGTGATCCTCCTGCCTCAGCCTCACAACTAGCTGGGATTAACAGGTATGCACCACCACAACCAGCTAATTTTTTAGTTTTTTGTTTGTTTGTTTGATTTTGTTTTTGTTTTTGTTTTGTATAGACTGGATCTCACTGTGTTGCCCAGGCTGGTCTCAAACTCCTGGCCTCAAGTGATCGTCATGCCTTGGCCTCCCAAAGTGCTAGGATTATAAATATGAACCACAGTGCCCAGCTAGAACTATTTTAAACAATATGTCATTGTTCTTGTTGGAGGGCATGATAAAAGCAGAAAGAAAAGTGCCTATTGTATTCTTTACCTCCCTTAAAATCTACACCATGCTCTATTTTTCCATGTTCTGTCCTTACTCCGGAAACATTTTTTGAGTCTTCTATAATACTTACTTTACATGTAGGAACTGTAGGGATGCTGCCATAATTTTTAGTAGAGTGGGAGGGATATACTCTAGAAGATTTTCACTAGAAATTCACCCCTAGGTTATGGGTACCTTCCTTGTTTTGGGCCTTCCATCAGAACCACTTGTGTAAACCTGCCTCAAAAGAGCTGGATTCAGTTAAGCAAAGGAGACCCAACAGGTTTATAGGTCAGGAAGCTCAAGTTAAGCCCTTCTTCCCTAGCAACCTGGACACAATCCATTTGCACTAGAGAATGTTTTTCAAATATTCCTTTAAAATAAGAAAGGACTGGTTCTTTGGGATGAAAATAATCTTAATTCTTTTTATATATAAAGCACAGATATATATGTATATATGCATAATGCATAAACATATGCAGAATATCTATGGTATTAAAATTTCATGGGGAGAGGGATTAGGAAAACAAGGTTGGGAGACACAGCATTAGGTTAGAAGTTTTTTCTTTTTTTCTTAAAGAAGAAGTCTCACTGTTGCCCAGGTTGGATCGAACTCTCACCTCAGTCTCCCAAAGAGCTGGGACTACAGACTTCCAACACCATTCCCAGCTCTAGAGTAGGACTCTTTTTAGGGAGCCAGGGCCATGGTTTTTCTCTCTCTCTCTTTTTTTTTTTTTTAACACAGAGTCTCTGTCACCCGGGCTGGAGTGCAGTGGCACAGCCACAGCTTACTGCAGCCTCAACTGCCCAGGCTCAGTCAGTCCTCCAATTTAAGGCTCCCAAGAAGCTGGGAATACAGGCTCATGCCACCATACTTGGCTTATTTTTAAATGTTTTCTACAGATGAGGTCTCACCATGTTGCCCAGGCTAGTCTGAAACTCCCGGGCTGAAGCAGTCCACCTGCCTCAGCCTCCCAAAGTGCTGGGACTACAGGTGCAAGCCACTGTGCCTGGCCTCTTTTTTTATTTAGACAGTTTGAGCAACGGAATGTCTTCTTGACTTTGTGGAACCCAAATTCAAAGTTCATTCAGTAACAATGTATGTAAATGTAAGTAATATTTATCTTAAGCATTAATCAAGAACACTTACTAAAACATAGCCAAACAACTAAGTAGGCTGTAAGTTATTTTTATCAGGCAAAGTATTTGAAGGGTTGTTTTCCTCATTCTCGTTTCTGAAAACAATATGAATATTGCTATTATAATCATTTTTATTTGTTTTAAAATATCTAAGAATCAATACACTTATTAGATAGTTCCTTTGTATTTCTGTTATTGATCAGAGCTTTAATATTTCTCCAAAAATTCAAAGTTGGGTGCTACTTCTGGTGGTTTTCGGAAAGTTTTTCTAATTTTATATTGTAATTACTTAAACCAATTTCTTACCTTTTTAAAGATTACGCAGTGGGTTTCATGATACCCTGATAGTTTAATGTAGTATTTCAGTGTATTTCCTGGTACTCCGGTAGTTTGAGACAATAATTGACAACTTACAAAAAGTTGGACTGTTAGCCATAGATTATTGTGTAAATCAAAAAGTAAAGTTCCAAGGCCTCCTAGCCATCTGAGTGAACCCCTCCACAGGGCCAAAGTCATTCCAAAATTACCCTGAAAAACTCCCATTATTGAAGTGGTCGTTGAACATGCCTCATTATACCCTCTTCCCTTTTGAAATTCAGGGAAAGCTGACTGGTATTAATATCAATGCAGATCTTAAGCCAGATAAGAAACATTTACAATCTATTCTCTCTGAAGCCTGCTACCTGGAGGCTTCATCTGCATAATAAAACCTTGGTCTCCTCAACTCCTCATCAGAATCCAGACATTCCTTTCTATTGATAATAACTCTTTAAACCAATTGCCAATCAGAAAATTTAAAAACTCTACCTCTGACCTGGAAGCCACCCCCCACACCCACCTCACTACCCTGCTTCCAGCTGTCTCACCCTTCTAGATCAAACTAATGTAAATCTTAAATGTATTTTATTGATGCCTTAGGTCTCTCTAAAATGGATAAAACTAGGCTGTACCCCAACCACCTTGGGCACATGTTCTCAGGTGGACTGTGTCATGGGCCATTGGTCACTCATATTTGGCTCAGAATAAATATCTTCAACTATTTATCAGAGTTTGACTCGTTTCATGAAAAACTGAAGTACCATTGATTTCATTTATTTTTTTCCACGCTATGAAATAGAGTTTAGAAATTAGGAATTTTGTATGACACTACACATGAAATTAAAAGTTAATTTGAAATTGACTTTAAAATACTTTCACGTGTAACATAAATGTATATTTTAAGTAGAATGGAAATGGAAATGGCATGAGAAATCTTTTTTATTCTTCATAGTCTAAGCTTAAATTTTTCTCTTGGCTATAAAACATTTTAAAAATTATTATGGTGTGACCCAAAAATAAAATTCTGAGCTCCCCAACCAACTGATGGACCCATCCCTCAGCCAAGGGCATTCCAAAGTTAACCTGAAAAACTAGTTCAGGCCGAGCTGTTCCCATCTTAATGAGGCTTGGACATGCCTCATTATACCTTCCTCCCTTTCTAATTCAGGCTCAGCTGACCAGCATTAACATTAAAACAGAGATCTTAAGACTGATGAGCAGACTTTGAATAGCAGTAAGACACCAAGGCCAGGCGCAGTGGCTCACGCCTGTAATCCCTGCACTTTGGGAGGCTGAGGCAGACAGATCACAAGGACAGGATTTGTAGACCAGCCTGGACAATATGGTGAAACCCCATCTCTACTAAAAATAGAAAACTTAGCTGGGTGTGGTGGCACGCACCTGTAGTCCCAGCTATTCAGGAGGCTGAGGTAGGAGAATCACTTGAACTGGGGAGGCGGAGGTTGCAGCTTGCTGAGATTGCACCACTACACTCCAGCCTGGGTGACGGAGTAAGACTCTGTCTCCAAAAAAAAACAAAACCAGTAAATAGCCCAGATTATTGAC
>NW_016107392.1:6661046-6676391 GCF_001604975.1 Cebus imitator | reverse complement strand
AAAAAAAAAAAAAAAAAAAAAAAGGGCACCAAATTCCAGCCTGACTCTATCACATGACAGATAGCAGGCCCTGAAAGAAATTGAACTATTTTATCCCAAATATATTTCTTTGATATATTTTGAAATGGTCCTGCAAAGCTGTCTCTTGTGGGACAAATCTGTATTCTATAGAGAATTCCTTTTCCTTTCCAGGTCTTTTTCTTGATCCAGGGGAGAATTAACTAAGTCTGGCACTTTCTAGGTCTGACAAAAGCTCTGAATCCTGCTACCTGGAGGCATGATAAAACCTTTCTATTGATTCCAGGTTTTTAGATAATAACTCCTTTAACTAGTTGCCAATCAGAAAATCTATGACTCCACCTGTGACCTGAATGTACCTGTACTTCTAGTTGTCCTGCCTTTCTGGACAAAACCAATGTACACCTTACACTTTATTATTTTTTTTAGACAGAGTCTTGCTCTATCCCTCCCAGGCTGGAGTGCAGTGACACCATCCTGGCTCACTGCAACCTCTGCCTCTCAGGTGAAAGCAGAGACACCTGCCTCACTCTCCCACATACCTGGGATTACAGGCAGGCGCCACCACGCCTGGCTAATTTTTGTATTTTTAGGAGAGATGGGGTTTCACCATGTTGGCCAGGCTGGTCTCAAACTCCTGGCCTCAAGTGATCCACCCACCTTGGACTCCCCAGGTGCTGGGATTACAGGCATGAGCCACCACTCCTGGCCCACCTTACACATTTTGATTGTTGTCTTATGTCTCCCTAAAATGTATAAAGCCACACTACAGCCTGACCACTCTGGGCACATGTTCTCAGGAGCTCCTGGGACTGTATTAGAGACCACAGGTCATTCATTTGGCTTGAAATAGATCTCTTCAAACACATCATATGATATTTATCCTGTTAACAAATTGAAGTATTTATTTAGTACAGTATTGTTAACTATAACCGTTATGTTTTACATTATACTCTATAGAATTTTTTCATCTTATGTAACTGAAATTCTGTACACATTGAACAGCAACTCCCAATTCTTCTTTCCCCCAGTCTCTGGCAATGACCATTCTGCTTTCTGTTCCTATATTTTTGACTACTTTAGATACCTCATGTAAGTGGAGTCATGCAGTTTTTTTGTCCTTCTGTGACTAGCTTATTCATTTAGCATAGTGTTGTCCACATACATGCATTCCAAAGTTAACCTGAAATATGTTGTAACCTTGTTATATATTGTAGCATGTGACAAAATTTCCTTCTTTGCTTAGGTTCTTTCTGCTTCTTTGCTATTGTGAATAATGCTGCAATGAAGATTGGAGTCCAGATATCTCTTTGAGATTCTAATTTCAGTTCTTTTGGGTCTATACCCACAAGTGAGATTGCTGGATCATATTGCATTTCTATTTTTAATATTTAGCGGAACCTCTATACTTTTTTCATAGTGGCTACATCATTTTACATTCCCATCAAAAGTGGACAGGGATAGTCATATCCTGGCCAACACTCGTTATTGTCCTTTTTGTTTTAATGGTCATCTGAACAGGTGAGAGGTGACACATCATCATGGTTTTGATTTGCATTTCCCTGAAGATAGTGATGTTGGGCATCTTTTGATATAGTTCTGTTGGCCATTTTTATATCTTTTTTTGAGAAATTTCTGTTCAAGTCCTTTGCTCTAAAAAAAAGTCCCCAGTATGATTACTGTATAAATGACAAATAAAAATTGTACCGTTTACAACATGGTGTTCTGATATATATGTTCAAATCCTTTGCTCTAAAAAAAAAGTCCCCAGTATGATTACTGTATAAATGACAAATAAAAATTGTACCGTTTACAACATGGTGTTCTGATATATATGCGTATATTGCAAAATAATCCATCACCTGTTACTCTTTTTTTATTTTTTTGGAGATAGTGTTTCACTCTCTTGTCTAGGCTGGAGTGCAGTGGCACAATCTTGGCTCACTGCAACCTCAGCCTTCTGGGTTCAGGCAATTCTCCCACCACAGCCTCCTAAGTACCTGGGGTTACAAACATCTCCCACTCTGCCCAGCTAAATTTTTGTATTTTAGTGGAGGCAGGGTTTTGCCATGTTGGCCAGGCTGATCTTAAACTCCTGACCTCGGTGATCCGTCTGCTTTGGCCTCCAAAAGTGCTGGGATTACAGGCATGAGCCACTGCGCCTGGCCCTTTGCTCATTTTTGAATCCAGTTATTTGGTGGGCTTTGTTTGCTTTGCTGTTGCATTGTAGGAATGCCTGATAACCCCTCATCAGATACATGGTTTGCAAATATTTTCTTATATTGCATAGGTTGTCTTTTCATTCTGTTAATTGTACTGTACAGAAGCTTTTTAGTTTGATGGAATTTCAGTTGTCTATTTTTGCTTTATTTGCCTGTGCTTTTAATGTCATATCTAAGTAATAATTGCCAAGACCAATACTATGAATGTTTTGCCCTGTGTTTTCCTATAAGAGTTTTATAGTTTCAGACCTTGCATTTAAGTATTTAATTAATATTCAATTATTTAATTCAAGCTGATTTTGTGTGTGTGTGTGTGTGTGTGTGTGTGTGTGTGTGTGTGTGTGTAGAATAGCATCCAATTTCATTCTTTTGCATTTGGACATTCAGTTTTTCCCAGAACCTTTGTTGAAGACTCTTTACTCCATTGCATAGTCTTGGCACCCCTGTAAAAGAGGATTTGACCATATATGATATGTTTATTTCAGGCTTTCTTTTCTCTGTTCTGTTGGTCTATACATCTGTCTTTAGGCTAGTGCCATATTGTTTGATTACTGTAGCTTTGTAATACGTTTTGAAACCGGGAAGTGTGAGAGGCCTCCAGCCTTTATTCTTTTTTTCTCAAGATTGTTTAGGCTACTTGGGGTTCTTTATGGTTCTGTATAAACTTTAGGATTGTTTTTTCTATTTCTTAAAGAAAAAAGTTGCTGTTTGTTTTCCAGATTACATTAAATTTGTAGATTATGTTGGGTAATATGAACACTTTAGCAGTGTTCTTTCAGCCTATAAATACAGCATGTCTTTCCATTTATTTTCTAATTGAATGTTTTGTCATTTTCAGAGTTCAAGTCTTTCTCCTCCTTGGTTAAGTTTATTACTAGGTACTCTTTTTGATGCTGTAGTAATTGGGATTATTTTCGTAATTTTGTTTTCAGACTATTGTTAGTATATATAATGCAGTTGATTTTTGTATCCTGTAACTTTGCTGAATTTATTAGTTCTAATAGGTTTTTTCTGATGGAATCTTTAGAACTTTCTATATGGAATTTAATGTAATCTTCCAACAAATACAATTTTACTTCTTCCCTTTCAATTTGGGTGTCTCTTATCTCTTTTTCTTGTTTCTAGCCATACGACATTTAACATCATGGTCCAGGATAAAGTATCAAAAAGATGAGAATTAATTCCAGATGTATAAATTCTAACTAAGACCTACTTATTTCAAAGTAATATCTATTAGAAAACTGTTCCTCCATGTTTATTTTTTCAGATGAATTTATAATTTTTTCTTGTCCAAAAAGGATTCAGTTGGCATTTTGATTGGAATTGCATTAAATCAGGCATTAATTGATACGGCACTTATCATATTCAAAAGGGAAATGTCTTTTATTTCAAGTATTTTAGCTCTCAGAATACTTTATTTTTTTTTTCAGTCTTCTTTATTTCCCTCTTCTACATGTTTAACATCTTTGTGACTCTAATAAGTTAACATGGTTTTCCAGAAGCATCTTGACAAATGTCATTATAGTGAAATAATTCTTTGCAGTATCAAACAGCTATTTAACATGAAAACTAACAACCAAATAGATTCTATTTAAAATGATGATTTAATAATATTAAGTTAAATATTTAATATTTAAATGAAATATAGTTTAAATAATGTTGAAATAATTTAATAATTATTATTTTTAAAGATTTAAAAAGCAAGTTTAAACTTTATGTATGGAGCCTATGCATTTTAAAGCTTATTCTTAGGTACACAGTTTAATTTGACATATTCTAATGTGTTATTAAAGAATTAAAAAAGTTGTTTCTGCTTGATTTTCAGGTGTTTGTTTTCCAGGAGCACAGTCATATATAGTAAATAATGAAAATTATGCATTTCTACTGTTTATACCACCTTTTTTTTCTTTTTTTTTTTTTGTGGGTTTCAATTGGTTTGTACCTTTAGAATAATTCATTAATTCATTTATATTGAAAGACTCTAATGTGCTAGGGAGACACACATAAGTAATGGGGAAAAATAGAGTAAGGGGACATAGAATTTTGACTATGGATAATTGCCATAATATATGTATATAATCGCATTATTACATAAAACATGATATAATTGCTTTAATATAGAGACAAAAGGGTGTAGGGGAGAGAAGGAGAGAGAGAGAGAAAGAAACAAAGAGAAACAGGAGACAGAGACAGACAAATTTGCCTGAGATGATACAACTAGTAAATTGTGAATCCAAGTTTCATAGTTAGGTTTTCTGATTTCAAAGTGCATATTCTTAACGATGACACTGTGCTAGATATGTAGACAAGGCCAGCAGCAAAGTATGAACTTAATGTGACAGAAATAAGGGACCTATTCAGGGTTCATCTTTAAGCTATTATTGTTTTGATTGTTGATATAGTTTAGCTGTGTTCCCACCCAAATCTCATCTTGAATTGTTCCCATAATCCCCACGTGTCATGGGAGGGACCTCATAGGAGGTAATTGAATCATGGGGAAAATTACCCCCTGCTGCTATTCTTGTGATAATGAGTTCTCATGAGATCTGATGGTTTTATAAGTGGTTTTTCCCCCTTTTGCTCATACTTTTCCTTTCTGCCACCAAGTGAAGAAGGATGTGTTTGCTTTCCCTTCTGCCATGATTGTAATTTCCTGAGGCCTCCCCAGCCATGCCAAACTGTGAGTCAGTTAAACCCTTTTGCTTTATAAATTGCCCATTCTTGAATATGTCTTTATTAGCAGCATGAGAACGGACTAATTGGTACCTGGAATGGGATGCTGCTGTAAAGATACCCAAAAATGTGGAAGCAACTTTGGAACTGGATAACAGGCAGAGGTTGGAACAGTTTGCAGGATTCAGAAGACAAGAAAATGTAGGAAAGTTTGGAAGTTTCTAGAGACTTGGAGGGCTCAGAAGACTCAGATATGGGAACATTTGAAACTTTCTAGAGACTTGTTGAATGGCTTTGACCAAAAAGTTTGTAGTGATATGGACAATAAAATCCAGGCTCAGGTGGTCTCAGATAGAGATGAGGAACCTGTTGGAAACTAGAGCAGAGGTGACTCTTGTTAGGCTTAGCAAAGAGACTGGCGGCATTTTGCCCCTACCCGAGAGATCTGTGGAACTTTGGAACTTGAGAGAGATGATTTAAGGTATCTGGAATTTCTAAGCAGCAAAGCGTTGAAGAGGAAACATAGCATAAAAGTTTGGAAAATTTGCAGGCTGACAATGTGATAGAAAAGAAATACACATTTCCTCAGGAGAAATTCAAACCTGCTACAGAAATTTATATAAGTAACAAGGAGCCAAATGTTAATCACCAAGACAATGGGAAAAATGTCTTCAGGGCATTTCAGAGACTTTTGCAGCAGCCCTTCCCATCACAGGCCTAGGAGGAAAAAATGGTATTATAGGCCGGGCCCAGGGCTCTCCCTACTGTGTGCAGCTTAGGGATGTGGTGCTCTGCATCCTAGCCATTCCAGCTGTGGCTAAAAGGGGCCAATGTACAGCTCAGGCCATTGCTTCAGAGGCTGCAAGCCCCAAGTCTTGGCAGTTTCCACATGGTATTGAGCCTACGGGTGCGCAGAAGCCAAGAACTGAGGCTTGAGAACCTCTGGCTAGATTTCAAAGGATGTTTGGAAATGCCTGGATATCCAGACAGAAGTTTGCTGCAAGGGTGGAGCCGTCATGGTTCTGCTGGGGCAGTGCAGAAGGGAAACATGGCCTAGTGGGGCATGAGAAGATGACCACTGTCCTTCAGACCTCAGAATGGTAGATCCACTGACAGCTTGCACTGTGCACCTGGAAAAGCTGCAGACACTCAATACCACCCTGTGAAAACAGCCGGGAAGGGAGCTGTACCCTGCAAAGCTACAGGGGCAGAGCTGCTCAGGGCCATGGGAGCCCACCTCTTGTTATCAGAATGACTTGGATGTGAGACATGGAGTCATAGGAGATCATTTTCAAACCTTAAGGATTAATGACAACCCTGTTGGATTTCAGATTTGCTTGAGGCCTGTAACCCCTTTGTTTTGGCCAGTTTCTCCCATTGGAACAGCTGTATTTACTCAATGCCTGTATCCCCATTGTATCTAGAAAGCAACTAACTTGCTTCCAATTTTACAGGCTTATAGTTAGAAGGATCTTGCCTTGTCTCAGATAAGACTTTGGACTTGGACTTTTGGGTTAATGCTGGAATGAGCTAAGACTTTGAGGGGCTATTGGAAAGGCATGATTGTGTTTTGAAATGTGAGGACATGAAATTTCGGAGGGGCCAGGAGTGGAGTGATGTAGTTTGGCTGTGTCCCCATCTTGAATTGTAGTTCTCATAGTCTCCATGTATTGTGGGGGGACCCAGTGGTAGGTAATTGAATCATGGGGGTGGTAACCCCCTGCTGCTGGTCTTGCAATAGTGTATTCTCATGAGATCTGATGTTTATAAGTGGCCTTTCCCCCTTTTGCTCATACTTTCATCCATGCGAAGGACGAGTTTGCTTACGCTTATGCCCTGCTTGTAAGTTTCCTAAGGCCTCCCTAGCCATACTGATCTATGAGTCAATTACATCTCTTTCCTTTATAAATTAAAACTCATACAGTTGTTTATATTTTATGTTTCTTGTACATTTTTTAAAGTCCTGTTCATTTCTGACACTCATAGTTCCTAGTATGTTCTCTTACATCATATTAGCTGCTCAGTGTATGGTGGTTGTTGAATGTTTTCTCAAGAGAGAATATTTTAAGAATAACTGTTATATTTGTCCACATTAAAACATTAGATGTTTTGCAAATAT
This sequence comes from Cebus imitator, assembly GCF_001604975.1. Taxonomy (NCBI): domain Eukaryota; kingdom Metazoa; phylum Chordata; class Mammalia; order Primates; family Cebidae; genus Cebus; species Cebus imitator. Next base: position 6,669,359 of record NW_016107392.1, on the reverse strand, counting down.
ACAAGTGTACACTCACATACCTATCTACAAAGTTATAACCTACAAGATGAATTTGAACTGTTGGTAGTAGCCGTGTTAAATAACTGTTTGATACTGCAAAGAATTATTTCATTGTAATGACATTTCTCAAGATACTTCTGGAAAACCATGTCAGCTTATTACGGGTATGAAGACCTTAAACATGTAGAAGAGAGAAATAAAGATGACTAAAGAAAAATAAGAGTGGATAATGGAAGGTGACTTGTAGCTCATGTTTACTTCATAGGGGACAGATGTAAGGTAACAGGACACACAGTTTACACATAGGCCAAGACTTGGTTCCCTGAAGAGATGGATATACTGGTCTGTTAGTTCACATCCCAATACAGATATTCTTGCTTTCCCTGTTTGATTTTTATATAACCCCTACTTCTATTCAGTGTGATACATGTCAACTACCTTGATGCAATGACTTGAAATTAGATACATAAGCTGTTAAATACACAAAAATGGCAGTGCCACCTCCCCACCAACAGTTTGATGTTAGCAGATTTACCATCTCTGTTTTAACAACAGTAGTTGTATAGTAATTTTCTTAGTTTCATTTTTGGCTTACTGTTTTATAAAAAATTACTGGCTAGTTTATTCAAAATGTATATGCTAAGAAGAGTAGGTCTTACAAACAATACAGTTGACACCAGTGTAAATGATTAGGCATACCAAAAAGGGTATAATTTTAACTTTGGTTGAGTAACCATTTAGTGCAATATTATGTATTATTTTGTTAAGGAAAGAATGAGGAAAAAGTAAAGAATTATATGAAATGTTGGAAATACAATGATTTGTCAATTTGTATCTAAAAGGCAAAAAGACGTTAGGGGTTCTGCATTCTATTTTTGTTTTCAGGGGAAAACCTGCCCTCATAACATACATGTCTCCTCTTCTGCTTTCACACATTTGACTTAATACACCTGTTTATAGGAAAGCATTGTGTACTGAATAGAGAAAAGTGCCTATAATCTTGTTCATTTTATCTATTCTGTTAGTAATCCACGTAAACATATGTGAAGCACCTACTACATTTTGGACAATCTTTTCCATAAATGGATGGTAATAATTATATCACCTTAGGGTAATGTTAACTATTGTAATAACTGAACTGAACATATTTGTGGCTTAAACAAGTAAACAAATAAAATAATAAAATTTTATTTATTTGCTTACTTGTTTATTTTTGAGACATGGTCTCGCTCTCTCTCCCAGGCTGGAGTGCAGTGGCATGATAATGACTCACTGCAGGCTTAACCTCCTGGGCTCAAGCCTCTCAAGTAGCTGGACTACAGGTGTGTCCAGCCATGCCCAGCTAATTTTTTTATTTTTTTGTAGATACAGGGTCTCGCTATGTTGCCCAGGCTAGTGTCAAACTTCTGGGCTCAAGCAATCCTCCTACCTTGGCCTCCTGAAGTATTGGGACTACAGGGGTAAGCCGTGGCACTCGGCCTTATTTTAAGTTTATGTAATAGTTCAGTGCAAGTGTTCAAGATTTAGGATAACTTTCTTTCTTTTAGTGACTCAGGGACCTCGACTTCTTCCATTTCCTGAGGACTTGGTGTCATATAGACTGCTAATGGGGGTAAAAATAATGGGAAAGGAAAGCATTAATTTGCTCATGTTCTATTGGCAAAAACTAGTCTTTTGGGCACATCAGTATGTACATTAACTGGGAAATGTTGTCTTTGAGTGAGTGAGTAACTGCCATCCACCAATAACTACATCATTTGTGGATGGCTAGTCAGCTCTACCACAATAATAATAATGTTGATTATAATGACGTATTTGCATCCTATGACCACTGAAACAGATTACCACAAACTTGGTGATTTGAAACAACACAGATTTACTCTATTAAAGTTCTGGAGTTCAGAAGTTTAAAATGAGTTTCACTGGGTCACAATCAAGGTGTCAGTAGGGCCATACTCCCTCTGTAGGCGCTAAGGGAGAATCTGTTTTCCTGCCTTTTCCAGTTTCTAGAGCTGCCCTTCATGACCCTTGGCCCCTTCCTCTATCTTCAGAGTCCACAGTTTAGCATCTTGCTTCAGTTATCACATTGCCTTCTCTTTGTTGAGTCTCACTCAGCATCCCTCTTAGAAAGACACTTGTGACCACATTAAAGGTCCAGCTAGATAATTCAGGTTAACCACCCCCTAATTTAATCTTATCTGTTGATTTCTTTTGCCATATAAAATTAACATACATCATTCACAGGTGTCAGGGATTAGGGCCTCTGTACTTTTGGGGGCCATTATTCAGCCTACTACAGATAGTTAACATTTATTGAACATATTATATGTGCCATGTACTGAGAACTTCACATGTATTCGTTTGTGTTTTTCTGCTTTTATTCATTATGTGTTCTATTTATAGGCTTGCCTGTTTTTTTCGAGGTTTTTTTTTTTTTTTTTTTTTTTGGGGGGGTGGGGGGTTTTTTTTTTGAAAATTATTTTTTCTCTTTAATTTAGTCTAAAACTTTTATCAAAAAATTTTAGACTCTCAGAATTGTAAATAATTTTTACATATTATCTAGTCTAACCTCCTGCTTTATGGTGTCTTAAGTATTGTAGAATATTTTTCTTGGGTCTATTAATATAGGCCCATCTTTATAATGTATTTCTCATGAGCCTTGAACAAAGTTCTTTAAATCAACAGTTCAGCTCCTTTAAGTTATTAATATGTTAAACTCTTTTTCTTACTCAAATCTACATTTTTAAATTTATCTTTAAAAATTGAGCATGTGGAATTTTTCTTTGGATTTTTTTCCCTCCAAAAATGTTGAATTTAATTTGACCATTCTCACAATCACGTTAGAGTAGACTTAATATTACAAAATAATACACTCTGGATCAATAGTATTTCATGGGAAAGCTATAGTTGAAAACCTAAAGCCACTAATAGGTTTTATTAGAAATAAAAGGAATAATATATAGGCAATTAATTATATAAAACATGCTAACTATTGGATGAAATTAAACCAAAAACTGTTACTCTGGATTTACAGTCATCATAGAAAGGAATTATATAGTGGTGTAGATTCATTCAGTCAACAGTTCTTTATTGATCACATCTTAGGTACTAAGAGTACAAAGATGATGAAGACATAATCCTATCCTAGAGGACTGTATATTCTAATGAGGGCATAGACATGCCGATGTCAACGTTGTATAAATAAAGGTGCTCCATACAAAGATCACTGTGGAAGTTGTGATGCTTACATTTATCAGTAACAGAAACCCCAGCTGAAGTAGCTTAAACAATACACAGAGTTTATTAGTCATGTACAGGTATATCTGAAAATTACAAAGGCAGGTGAGGCTTGTTATAATAGCCCAACATGCTTCCTTTTACCTGTTTCTCTTCAATGCTTTCCTCAAATTAACTTTACCGTAAGGCTGACTCCCTTTGAGGTTGTATCATGACTGCCAGTAACTCACAGGGATAACCCTCAGAAAGAGAGCTTTTGTTCTCTAACCATCAAGCTAAAGTTCTAGGTTCACGCTGACTAGATCAACTTTGATTGTATGCGACACTTTCACTAGATTAAAGAAAAGTATATTTTTGGGTTGGGTGAGAAACTAGAAGTCCAGAACTTCCAAAGTACCTAGTATATCTATAAAAATTGGTGTTGGTCCTATTTTGGCTTTATTATTTCTAACTTTGATTTCTTCTAATATATGGAAAATCAGGAATCCTTAATAGTGGGAAGTAAAGTGATAAGAAGATCATAGTTCAGTAAACTTCTAAATTTTTGAAAGCCTAAAAAATTATGTCTTTGGAGATCTGTGATTTTGTGCTCACATCAGTGCAGAACTTAAGAACCTGACATAACAACCATCTCTTGTCCATTATTTCTTTCCTTGTAACTGGGACAGTAAGGTGGATTTTGATATTGGGTTCAAATGATTCATGGTTGGGCTGTTTCAAGTCTCAGTTACACTTGCAGTAGGAAAATGCCAAGGCGAGAAATGTCAGGGCTTACCACAATGACCTCATGCTTATGATTTGGGCAGGAACTGGGAAAGCCTTCTGTTTTTTACTTTGCTACTAACTTACATTTAATCAGGCTATTTATAGTATGTAGTACTTTAAAAACTCAATTAGTGATACAAAGCTACTTTTATTTAAGAGTAAGCACTCAACATGGTGAAACCCCGTCTCTACTAAAAATACAAAAAATTAGCTGGGCGTGGTGGCGCGTGCCTGTAATCCCAGCTACTCAGGAGGCTGAGGCAGGAGAATTGCCTGAACCCGGGAGGCGGAGGTTGCGGTGAGCCGAGATCGCGCCATTGCACTCCAGCCTGGGTAACAAGAGCGAAACTCCGTCTCAAAAAAAAAAAAAAAAAAAAAGAGTAAGTACTTCCATTTGTTCTCTTTCTGCATAGTCTCTGGTTCACCACATTTGCATTCACTGCAGTTCTGTTTCTCTCCATGACAAGTGTTCATTCAGGAGCCACAGCATGTGACACTGCTATAGAATTGCCAGATCTTATTTTAGAGAATTTGGACAGGGAGGGAGTAGGAGAGAGGTTATTTGCTAATAGTCTGACCAGGCTAAAATACAATCCCATGCTGCATCCTAACACAGTTGGAACAAGGCACTCAAATACAGGATAAGCCTGTGAATGTGGGCCATCAGGTAATCCAGTACTGCTCCAGTGTAGGCCTCTCAGCTCTACAAATAGCCTGTGGAGACAAATTTGACACACTTGGCGTATAATGGTTCCTGCCCTAACTTAAAAAATTACTTCTTTGTGCTAAAATTATATTAAATGTTATTTAGAAATAAAGGAAAAAAAATTCAATTTCCTATTGATGGATTATACCGATGATTATGTCCAAGGCATAATAGTAATAATGATAATAATAATAGCAAATACTTATATAAAGCATACTCTATGCCAGGCACTGTTCTAAGCATTTTACATGTATTGGTTCATTTAACCCTCACAACTTCCCTATGAGATACGCTATTATTATTTTACTGAGAATGGAATTGGCACAGAGAAGTCAAATAATTTACCCAAGCTCACACAGCTTAGTGAGGAACAGAGTTAGGATTTTATTCCAGAAAGTGTGGGGCCAGAGTTTATACATTTAATCACTATTCTATATTTTCTCTCAAGTCAGGACTGAAATTGGCTGTGTTTTATTTATAACTCATTAATTATGTTATACTTATTAATAGGTATAATTATTTTATGTGTTTTGAAATAAATGAGCATTTTGAAACTTACCTCTATTCAACATGCTTGTTTTTTATTCTAGGAGAAGACTTTGCAGTTGTGCAGCAAGAAATTATTATGATGAAAGACTGTAAACACCCAAATATTGTTGCTTATTTTGGAAGCTATCTCAGGTACATTGTTTGTTTCCCTTTTGAAAAACAATAATGATTTCATCACCTAATACATTAAACAAAATAAAGTTAGTTTTAATACCATGTTTTATAGGTTTTCTTCATGATTTGAAGTTAGGATATTTTCATATGAATGGAATTTTTACTTAGGACCTATGTTAATTCTGTTAACTAATATTACAGTCATATGACTTGGGAATTCTAGATGTGCTTTTAGTGAAGATGCCGGCAAGTAAAAACTGACTTTTATGGTTAGTCTTCCAGTGGTGGACTAGTAATCTAAATATGCCATTCTCTTGCCCCCTTCTTTTAGACTTAGGTGAATTTAGAGTCAGGAGCATCTCTTCCAGTTGTATTTTTATCAGAAACTTTTTTGTTTATTTTGTGCTTCTGTTCTAAGAGTATTGTATTACCTTATCTCTTTCTTTCATTTTATCCAAAGAACTAGGAACTATAATCATCTCTGTAACTTATTTTTTCAGATCCTAAAGTGAACTTAGGACTGTGAAGTTCCTTCTACTTACTTTGTTTTGGTAGCCAGAACCAAGCCAGGTTCCTAAGTTATATTCCATAGGGGATTTTCTTTGGGTCAAATCTTGTTTTCCATTCATTTCTATATGCAGCTGTGAGCTGATAAGTGCTGACCTGGTTGTTTTTAAGCTTTCTCCAAAGGGAAGATTAGAGAATATTTTACTTTTTTTTTCTCTTTTTTTTTTCCTTTTTGTTTTGGAGACAGGGTTTCACTCTGTCACTCAGGCTGGAGTGCTGTGGTGTGATCATGGCTCACTGCAGCCTTAACCTCCCTAGGCTCAGGTGATCCTCCGACCTCAGCCTCATGAATAGCTGGGACCAAGGTATGTACCACCACGCCCAGCTAATTTTTGTATTTTTTTTTTTTTTTGAGACGAGGGTCTCACTATGTTGCCCAGACTGGTCTCAAAGTCCTGGGCTCAATGAATCCACCTTCCTTCTTCGGCCTCCCAAAGTGCTGAAATTACAGGTGTGAGCCACCGTGCTTGGCCTTCCCTATGTATTAAAAAAACTCTTCTGTTTTTCTTCAGTATACTTTAGTAGCATCCATCATGCTGTAACTTATTACAGGTTCCCATTTTCATATGATCCAGGTACAAAACACTTTTCTCTTCTTTTTTTGGGCACAACAGATAGAAAAGACTGGTCGTCTTTCCAGCTTTTGAAAGGCCACCTGGACCTGCTGTTCATGATTGTAACCACTCTTGTACAGCATTGATTGCCCCACCCTGGGTAAGGTGGAGGTGTGGGTTTTATGGAGACTTAAGGGAATTAACTAACCCTTTTCGCATAGGGTTAGGTACTACCTCCAGGTCAGTGACTGTTACACATTTTAAATGGGTTCTTTAACAGCCAATTTAAAACCACTTATATGGTGAGTGATTCAAACAGCAACCTAACACAGACAGTTTCTCCATTAATTTGTATGTTAGGAAGCCCCCTGAGCATAGGCAGTTACTGTATACTGTATAAGTTCAAAGAAATACTCTCTTAAAACCATTGAAATTCATGATACAAATAATTCATTCCTGCTAATACAGTTAAAAGCACCACTTCAAAACCGTTTCTTTTACTGCTATAGGTCCTAACAAAATGACCTGCCCACTAGGCTCAACTAGAAGTATTACAAAATTTTTTTTTCCCCCAAGGGCAAGCTGGTCTTTAAAAGAGCATTTTTTTTTCCGGGGACATTGATCTCAGAGTATCTCTCAAACATGGCCTGAATCTTCCAGAACTATGGAACCATCCAAAACCTAGCCTGTTATTCTAGGATAACACCACCCATTTATATGGCACCCTTGGTATGGTGAAATGAGCACAATCTTTTTGCCAGAGACAAATAGTATCTTTGGTAGTTAAGAGGTTAAGTTCTGGAGACACATTGTCTGGGTTGAGACCTGGTTTCATCACTTATTAAACAATTATTTAATCAGTTTGTGCCACTGTTTCCTTATCTATAAAATGGAGATAATAATAATATCAGCATGACAGGATAAATATGAGTACTTCCTGGGTAAGTACATGTGAAATACTAAGAACAGTGCTTAGAATATAATAAATTCTCAATAAATATTTGCTGCTGCTACTACTACTACTGCTACTATTCCTGCTGCTTCTACTACTACTACTTGACTTTTAAAAAATATCATTATTTTAGTGCCTCATTTGATGTTTCAGCAACCTGGATAGCAGTATAACTCTGTAGTAGATGTTATTTCCATTTTATAAATGAGATTATTGAGATAATTTAACATTTGAGTTTTTTATTTTATGATTTTGCTTTGTTGCAAATATAAATAAAGAATACAAAGAGCAGAATTACCCAGAAACCAAAGTAAAACAGATAAAAATAGGATCTTTTTTTTTCAGTAAAACTGTTCTTTTAGTGTTCTATAATCTAATATTAAAAAACACAGATTTAAATATTTTATTCTATAGCTGGGGTAGTTGATCAAAGTGTTATGAAGGTAAATAGTAGTATAACATAGAATAGCAATTAATCCTATTTCTCTCTTGCTGTTTTTTTCTCCAGAGATCCTTCCCATATTCCCTAATGGAAGTTCAGGCTCAGCCAAGTTTGGAGCAGGGAATCCTAATGATTAGGCTTGTAGGATGTTAGAACTGTAAGGGACCAAGAGATGTTGTCATACAGTCCACTCCCGTTTATAGAAAAATGGAGTGGTGGATAAATGACTTACTTAGGTTATCCAACTAATCGTTAGTGGCACTGGAATCCTGGTCAACATGGTGAAACCCCGTCTTTACAAAAAATTCAAAAAATTAGCTGGGCATGGTGGTGTGTGCCTGTAATCCCAGCTACTCAGGAGGCTGAGGCAGGAGAATTGCCTGAACCCAGGAGGCAAAGGTTGCGGTGAGCCGAGATCGCGCCATTG
>NW_016107392.1:6658217-6660950 GCF_001604975.1 Cebus imitator | reverse complement strand
CAGAAACGCCAGATTTAGTCTTAGAGAAAACATGATTTCTTGAATTCTCTGTCATTACTGAATGACTTTACAAACGGGGATCTTATTTAAACTGTTCATTGCAATGTTCTTCCTTCTATGTTGTTACTATTACAACCTGTATAGCAAATTTAGACAAAAAGTTGAGGAAACTGAGGAGATGTGGTTTGACCATTGATAAATTTCCCCCTCAGAGAATCAGACTTATCCTATGAATTTTCTTAGTAGAAGACTAGCATGTAATTAAGTTTCAAAAGCCCATTTTATATCAGGGTAGGTGTGCTCACTTCTGAAGAGTTACTGAAACTGAGCTCCTTTAAAGCAGAGTACCTGGCATTCTTCTTAACAAGGCCTTTCCTACTCCACTGTTCAATATCATTAATATACTGTACAACAAGAAGTAGATGGACAAAACTTTAACATTTAAAAAATTTAAATAGTCTTGGTTTGGTGTGTATTTGTTTCTGAATATTTATGTTAGTGTATTTATAAAACAATAGAGTTAAATCATCATAGACTTATTCTTCACAATTCTTTTAGAGCTTAACTATTACTTCTTTTAAGCTAAAGATGAGTTTACATTAATTTCAGGTTCCTTATAAGCATTCCTTAGCCCAGCATATCATTTAAGAATAAGTTAAGAAAATGGAGGCATTCCTCTCAAACTTGAACTCAGTAAAGCTTGGGGAAAAATAACAAATGCTCCTTAAACAATAAGTCAACAGAAGATTTGATCCATACAGCAAAAACTATTTAGAGTAGATATTTTAAACCTTTGGGCCGGGTATGGTGGCTCATGCCTGTAATCCCAGCACTTTGGGGGACCAAGACAGATGTATCGTCTGGGGTCGGGTGTTCGAGACCAGCCTGGCCAACATGGCAAAACCCTGTCTCTACTAAAAAGACAAAAAATTAGCCAGGCATGGTGGCACATACTTGTAGCCCCAGCTATACTCACTCGGGAAGCTGAAGCAGAATTGCTTGAACCCAGGAAGTAGAGATTGCAGTGAGCCAAGAATGCTCCACTGCACTCTAGCCTGGGTGACAGAGCAAGTCTCCATCTAAAAAAATAAAATAAAATAAACCTTTGAAGTACAGAGTACTAGTTTAGATGAGCATACTCTACCTCATAATAACAAATATGTAAATCACCATGATTTACAAAGTGTTTTTACATCATTTCTTAGCATGTACAGTACGGTATTGATTTCCACAGATATACAGATATCTAAAACCTAACCCTTGCCTTTAAGGAGCTTATAATCTAATAGGAGAAGTAGACATGAGAAATAATCATAACATAATATGCTAGATACAGTACTAATGTAGAAGTAAGGCACAGAAGTGCTAAGGATGATAGAATGTCTGATTTTTATCAAAGTAGGGGAATCAGAGAAAGTCATACATATATGAATGATGTAATTCCCAAATATTGGTTCTTAAAAGATTGGTAGACAATTATATGTATAGAAAATTGGAATTTTTGGCAAAGGGAACACGTGCATGAAAAATCATGAAGGATTCAGGAGACAGCTACTGGTCTCACATTAGAGCCTGGGAGGGAAAAAGGGGTACATACTTATTTCTCAGTATGTATAAGGATTGGTTTCAGGACCCTGGAGGATACCAGAACCCATGAATGCACAAGTTGCTTATATCAAGTAGCATAGTATTTGCATATAACCTAAGCACATCCTCCAAAATTATCTCTAGGCAACATATGATGCCTAACACAGTGTAAATGCCATGTAAATAGTTGTAATACTTTATTAATTTATGTTTTTTTAATTGTTGTATTATTTTTATTTTTTCCCCTCTGAAAATTTTCAGTCTCTGGTTAGTTGAACCTCAAGGTGCCGGACCTGTGGACTCCAGAGAGCCAAATGTAATTGGAGTACATAAGATTGTGAGATTTAGGCAAAAAGGAATCTTTTGTGCTTTAATTAGGACTTATAGGGACTGAGCATACTTGCTGAAAGATTTTAACACAGTTGGGATATTCTGTGGAGGATGGACCAAGGGTAGAGGGGATTAAGACAGGCAATTTAGTTAAAGTAATTATGGTATATTTATTATAGTAATCTGGGAAAGAGACGTTGGTCTGTTGAGTTATATAAAACGGGAAAAAATATTTCTAGAGCCAGAGACAGTGCTAGGAAGGGAAACAGTAGGATCTTAATTCGAAATATATTTATGAGTGTCTTTTTGAATACTTAGAATGTGAGAATAAAGATTACGGTTAAGTCACTTTATATCCAGCTACTCTTGCTTTTAAAAAGGGGAACTTTCTAATTTGGGAATATTTTACATTTATGAGAATTTGCAGAATGGTGCAGAGTTCTCTGTATTTCCTTCACTCAGCTTTCTCTGATGTTTACACCTTAGACAACCGTGGCACTTTTTCACAACTATCATATTAACGTTGATGTGATACTATTAGCTAAACTGAGATACCTTATTTAGATTTTATCAGTTTTCTGTTAATGTCCTTCTCTTTTCTGTTTTTGAGAGGAATTAGGACTGTATCTTTTTTTTTTTTAATTGCATTTTAGGTTTTGGGGTACATGTGAAGAACATGCAAGATTGTTGCATAGGTATACACGTGGCAGTGTGATTTGCTGCCTTCCTCCCCCTCACCTATATCTGACATTTCTCCCCATGCCATCCCCCTTCAACTCCCCACCACCCGCTGTCCCTCCCCTATTTCCCCCCAAC
>NW_016107392.1:6643030-6657166 GCF_001604975.1 Cebus imitator | reverse complement strand
GGAATCCTTTCCCCGTTGCTTGTTTTTGTCAGGTTTGTCAAAGATTGGATGCTTGTAGATACGTTGCATTGCCTCTGTTCTGTTCCATTGGTCTATATCTCTGTTTTGGTACCAGTACCACGCTGTTTTGATTACTGTAGCCCTGTGGTATAGTTTGAAGTCTGCTAGTTAGGACTGTATCTTAAAGTTGATGTTAATTTGTTGTTTGTTTAAGCCAGGGTTTCTTACCTTCGGCAGTATCAGCACTTGAGGCCAGATACTTTTTTTGTTGTGAGGAGTTGTCCTGTGCATTGTGGGATAGTTATTAATATTAGTACCCCGTCCTCTGTTAGTTGCCATTAGCACCCCCTCCCCGAGTTGCAACAACCAAAAATGTATCCAGGCTTTGCCCAATGTTCCTTGGGTAATATAATCACTCCCAGTTAAGAACCACTTGTCTAAACAAAAAAACTTTGGTGGGGTTACAGATACCTTCCTCTATTAGTATTGCTAGGATGTTTTCTACAAATCATTAGTTCTGAGGGGTGCAAATATGTGTTTTGTTAAAAAAAAATGGGTACATTGAAAAAATAATTTGGGTAAATAGTGAACTAAACAGAATCAGAAGTTTTATTTCTTCTTTTTTCTTTCTCCTCCATTTCTTCCTCTTCTCAGCTTTCCCCGTCCCCCTCTGCTCTTTCTCCCCTTCCTCTACCTCTTCCCACTTTATCTTCTTTCTTGTACCCTTCCTCCTTCCATTTTGTTACCCCTCCCTTCTCTTCTGTTCTCCCTCCTCTCTCTCTCCAACCTCCTGCTCGCTACAGAATTTCTCAGAGCCTTTAATATACCAGTGACCTTGCTAATTTCCAGGAAAAAGCTATGTGATATTTCTAAAAACTGATTTAACTATACAGTGGTTTCTCTCTGAGCATATTTCACTTAGGATTAATGTTCAGTGACCCACACTTTGGAAATACTATGGTGAACCCTGAGTGATTATTAAGTATAATTATAGAGAAATAGATCACCTTGTGTCCCCTAGGTACATCTTCCTTACCCCTCATTATTAAAAGGAAAGCAGATGATATAGGTTACCTATAAATTTGGAATGCAGTAATTTTTGCTTATTAGTAATTTTTTAATGAACCAAAAGAGTTTAAGTTTTGCTCACATTAAATAAGTTATTCTATATTAAAACACCTAGCAGTTACTAAACTTTCTATTTTTCACATTGTTGATTAAGGTTGAATTATTTTGCTGAATATAGTGGAATAGCCATTGCTTTGGTTAGCAAGACAACAGCTCACAGTACAGTACAGGAATCAGGGGACAGCAATGTAGAGGATCGATAACCCATCCTGTCCCAGGGAGGATGACTCAGTGTGCCAGCTTCTAGCAGACATTAGAGAGTTGCTGATTCTCAGTGGCCTTGGTCACTTTTTAGTTTACTTTTTAAATTATGCTATATTTGAGAAAAATATATAAATATACTTAGTTTGGTTGATCAATTTTAAGTCTGATATGTTACAAAATGTGGAAAGATGAAAAAGCGTGTTTTAGGAATTAAAAGATTTTCAGAACCATAAAATAGCCGTTAGAATTTTGGTCCCTGTATGCTCTGGTAGATATCAAAATAGTTAACTGTTTTCCCTCTACTTATTTTTCTATTTCTTATAAGATAGATAATTTACAAAATGAGAAAAAAGAATTCTAAGGATTTGTTGAGTCAGGATATTAATACTGATACATTGAACATTGATCTCAGTGGTTAATTTTATTTCAGTTCAGCCACCTAGGGACAAAGATTTTATAATTGGCCTGCATAAAACGGGCTGATGGACTCAAGACCTTTTCTGTTAGGCATATGGCTTGGTGACTGACCAAAACTAAATATAGATTTATCATTGTAAAAGAGAGATTCATGGAACAGATGAAAGTCATTTCTCTAATAGTCTATGACTACTCAAACTTTTTTGATAATACCAGACTTTAAATAGAATATTATAAAAGTAAAGTGTTTTAGACATCTTAAAAAGTAAAGTATTAATATATACAGTCCTGATTTTTTTTTTTTTTACCTGTAAGCTGGCAAGTCGTTTTTCATAGGATGAATAGAAAATTATATGTTTAAGCTAAGGGAGAAAAGAGAATAGACCAACTTCAAGTAGAAGGTAGTGTCATACTGAAATACGTAAAAAGCGAGAACTCATTTCCTGCAAGGAAAATTGTTTTCAAACTGGAAGGGGTAGGAAAAACAATATTAAGATGTAATTGAAACACAAGATGGTGAGTAGATAATTATAGAGCAGCTAGATACCTTAAATTTTTAGACATTTTTAGATTTATATAAAGTGTATCTCATATTGAAAATTTAGCAAATGTGTTGGTAGTCCATTATCAGTAAGTATCTTGACAAACAGAAGAGGTGTCACAGATTAGAAATCATCAATGACTAGTTTATAAATGAAGGGAAAAGGTGGTTTCTAGAAAATAAAGACTATTAAAGTTGGTATCACTCATCAGTCACTAGCAAAGCTGTAGGATAAATTATTAATCAGATAATTAGTGACCACTTAAAGAAGTTATGAGTAACTTGACTTTAGTAAGTAGTCATGCCAGATCAATCCTCTCTCTTGATTTTTTTCCTTAAAAAAGAAAAAAATATATGTATTTATACTTTCACCAAGTTCAGGAGCAATTTAAGATGACTTAAGTAAGTACACTGCAAGATAAATTATAACAAAAGGAGTAGAAAACAGCTTACATTTATTGTGCTGTATTCCAGGTCTTTTACTAAGCAGTTTACCTATTACTCTATTAATCCTAAGCAGACCCCAAAACAGTATTTCAACCTGTTTTTGTAAGCTGTGTGACAACCCAGTTGCCTGCATCTTAAGCACTCTAGGCTGGCATTTAGCATGAAAGATTCACTTGTGGCAGATGTGAAGGTATTTTAGAGCTGTGGTTCTCAACCGTTTTGGGCATAGAACCCCTCAGTACCCCCAGAGAGCTTTTGTTTCATATGAATTATATCTGTTGCCATTTACCATACTAGAAATGAAAGCTGAGACATTTTTAAAACTCAGGAATACAGCTGGTAGCTGTCAGGGATGACAGCATTATCACACTTCACATAGTCTCTGGGAAACTCTACTGTACTTTCATGAAAGAGAATGTAAAGATCAAATAATTTCTTTGTGTTATAAAAATGGTTTTGACCTTACTGGTCCCCTGAAAATGTCTCAGGGCCTCTCAAGGTACCCCCAGACCACACTTTGAGAACCACTGTTCTGGAGGAAGGATTCAAGTAACCTGGAGAGATCAGGCTATAGAATCCTGCATTCTAGATATATCCAAATTGGAACCTAAGTATCATTCAAAATATTGTTGACTAATGGACTTGCCAGAGTCTTTGGACCTCAGGCAGAGGCAGAGAAATGCCAAATGATAATTCTAAGTAATCTACATAGAGTGCCATTCATGTTTTAAAATATTTACAATATTATTTAAGCTCATTAGTAAACCCACTAGTGCAGATTAAAATAGTTTATAAGCCAAGTTCTTACAGTTGCTACCTCTGGAGGGTGGACTCCTGATTTAGGTTCTTTCAGATGCTAACCAGCTGTTTCTGGAGTGTGGGAGTTGGGAGCAGGAGTGGAGAGGTGTATTTCCAATTAGGATACTTAAAAATGTTAGCTCCCTGCTCCAAGGATGTGGATTAAACCTCATGCAAGTGTGTGTTATGCTTTCTTTGCTGAATCATTTTAAAGTGATATGCTGGGAGAGCTAATAAGACACCTGTCAGAAATAAAGGGGTGTGAATCAAAACTACTTTTTTTTTTTTTTAATGTAAGATTTAACAAATAAGAAAAAAGTCCTATGCTTAGTTTCAGTGAGCCAGATAGACAAATCTGAAGCTGGAGAGAGAACTGGTCTGCCTTCTATTTTAAAAAGATCCGGAGGTTTTTGTTAACTATAAACTGTAAACTAGCAGTTTAATATAGTTGCTGAGAAGTTAAAGATAGCTTTCAGCTAAGTTAATAGAAATACAGTGATCAAATAAAGGAGAAAATTATTAGAGTTTCTGGGGGATTTATGCTTCTCCCTGTGTAGCAAGGACTAGTCATAAGTAGCTTCCTTGTTTTTCATAAGACCATACATCTACCAGGTCCTACACGTCCATTCTGAAAGTTCTTTACACCAGGCCACTGGGCAGCTGGCATATATTCATGTAAGTTATGTCTATCGGTATTTGCCATATTAGAAATTAAAACAAATTTTTATATTAGCTGTATCCTTCAATTTCATTTATATGTGGACCCTCTGTGAATTGTAGATCCTGGGTGGCTTCAGATTTATTTTGGGCCTTACTCTCTTTAGCTTTACCTTCTAGAACCATGATACCTTGCTACTTCATACTCTTAAATTGATTGACCTTTGCACTCTGATAGCTTGTGCTCTCTTTTTGTATGCTGCATTGTCCATTGCAGCCAAGTCAGCTCACCTCTTTCGTCTAGTTAATCCCACTACCACCAACAATATGTGACCTATGACTCATAAAAGCATCTCTACTTTTTTTTTTTTTTTTTTTTTTAAGAGTCAGGATCTCGCTCAGTCACCCAGGCTGGAGTGCAGTGGCACTATCATAGCTCACTATAACCTTGAACTCCTGGGCTCAAGTAATACTACCCCCACCCCGGCCTTGGCCTACTGAGTAGGAAGTAACACAGGTATGCACCACTTCTCCTGGCTACGTTTTTCTATTTTTTAAGAGATGAGAGTCACTAAGTTGCCCAGACTGATCTGAAACTGTTGGCCTCAAGCAATCCTTTTGCCTCAGCCACCCAAGTCACTGGGATTACAGGTGTGAACCACTGGGCCTGGCTTGGCATCTCCACTTTTTAATGTGTTGTTCATGTAACACTAAGAATAGTACTTGATTTTGGATACCACATTTTAAGAGAGACAAGGACCATCTAGAGATTATCTACAGAAAGGGATAAACAAAGGATTGTTTCACAGTGTGACCGCAGCCTAATCTAGGTTTATTTCCTGCTATTGTCTCTTCAGGACTCTTTCTTCAACTCACATAAAATCACCCACAGTCTCCCACATGTGTATTCCTTTCAAGTCTCCGTTCTTTTGCACAGGTTGCTTTCCTGTCTCTGGTAAATTTCTACTTTAATTTCAAGACCCAATTCAAATGTTTTCTCCTCCCTAAAATTTTCCATTCATTTTCCTAGGTACTTTCATCTCTGGGTTCTCAGAGTACTTTATATATGCCTAGACTATGTATTAATCAAATTATGATCTAACCCAAGTCAGCAAACTTTTTCTATAAAGGGATATATAGTAAATAGTTTAGGCTTTGTGGGCTACATGGTCTCTGTAATGACTACTCAGCTCTCCTGTTCTAGCACAAAAGCAGCTGTAGACAGTATAGAAATAAATGAGTATGACTGTGTTCATATAAAACTTTATCGGCTCTAAAATTTGAATTTCATATATGTCATGTGTCAAATATTATTGTTTGTATTATTTTCCCAATCGTTTTATTAATTTTAGTTACAAGTGACAGAACCATTCCCAACCATTTTAGAATAGGAAAACGATTCATAGTTGCAGAGGTGTGCAAAATCAGGCAGCAGGCTAGATTTGGCCCACTGGCCATATTTTCCTGACCTCAGTCTAATTTAATATGTTTATTCTTTTAGTCATTCATGTATTTATTCATTTATGGAACAAATATTTATTTGCTGGCTATTCTTCTAGACATTGAGAAGGCAGTGGTGAGAGAGACCGACATATATTAAGGTAGAATCTTCTGCATTAGACGGAGCTCGCTGAGTTAAGAGATTTTCGGTCCCATCTCTGTACCAGGAATAGTACATTTCCTGGTACATTTTAAGAGGTTAAGTAATGAATGACTGAACAAAGGAATAAGCTATGTAAATCACTGCTGATTATTTCTCCTATGACTATATGATTACAACAGCATATAATTTGAGTGTCAGAGAAGTGCTATCTAAAGAGAAGTGAGTGATAAATTTTAAGAGTATTTTGGGAAAATCATCGTTGAATCTAGATATGAAACTAACATTTACATTTTGCCTGTTTTGTTAATGAGAGTGCTATCAGTAGTATGCTTTGAGATTTATTGCTATTTGTCTGTGAAGAATCTGGGTAGATGTATAAACTGTTGGGGAGGGGAAGTTTTTAACTAAAGGAAAATATTTTCATTATTTGGATGTGCCTGATGACCGCTTCATATCCAACAAATGGTGTATTATAAGTTTAAAACCTTAGGTTGGATTATAGTAACACATATTAAGTAACTCATTTACTCACAAAGATTAAATATTTTAAAGATAACAGATTACATTTGTTGTTTTTCAGTGTTACAGCATACACCGTTAAAATATTTGTTACCTCACACAGACAGTTTTAATCATGAAAATATGATACATGCTTGTTTTCTCTTTATAGGCGAGATAAGCTTTGGATTTGCATGGAGTTTTGTGGAGGTGGTTCTTTACAGGATATTTATCATGGTAAGACCAAAGTTATATTTTTATAGGTATTAGGTCGAATTTCTTAAAATATAGCAATTTACTATATTAAAATATCAACATCATCTTAAGAAAAGCAAGCTATGTTTTATCATTATATTGTTTGGATATATAAAGGTATTTTAGATATATATGGAAGAAAGGAGTCTTTGCTTTATAAGTTGGAAAATTAAATAAATTAAATTGAATTATTTGCTAATTCTGAAGAGGCATATTGTAGTTAGTTCAAAAATTTAAGCTCAGATCTGTAAAAATGCAAGGGCTTTGCTGGCTAAAGCTAACCTGGTACAATATCCAGTGTATGCATGAGTAGTGATAATACAAAGATAATTGATTTTGCTCTCATGTATTCAATAAATATCAATTGAATGTTTATTCTCTTAGATATTGCCAGATTCTGAGGAATTCAAAAGATTATTACAACATTTTTCACTGGGATTTGTAAAGTTAAACAGCCTTTGTCTTTTCTGTTTCTGTTAGTGGATTATTGTCACAAACTGCTGAGTAGCCTTTTGATTAGTGTAAAATAAAATAATGTCTATTTAATGTGTACTTTCTGAGAAAATATTTTGGGCCTTTTTTCTCATTTTTTCATAGAATTTGAGCTCCTATTTTCTAGTGTGGGGTCACTTAAGTAATTTGAGGGACGAATTACACTAAAGCAGAGGCATAAGACTGTTTGGACCGGAATTTTACTGTTTCTATTTTACTTCATTTCACTTTATCTTCTTGGCATAGGTTTTACTTAACATAAAGATTGACATAATAGTATTTTACTGGGCTGCTAACTACAGTTGAAATAGGAAAAATGATGGATTTTCTAGAATCATTTTAGAAAGCTTAATAAGGAAAATGAGCTTTACATTGGTCTTTAAAAGATAGGTAAACTGGGTAGAAAAAGACAAAGAAGGACTGGGCACGGTGGCTCATGCCTGTAATCCCAGCACTTTGGGAGGCCAAGGCGGGTGAATCACCTGAGGTCAGAAGTTCAAGACCAGCCTGGCCAACATGGTGAAATTCCATCTCTACAAAAATATAAAAATTAGCCAGGCGTGATGGCGTGTGCCTGTATTTCCAGCTATCGGGAGGCTGAGGTGGGAGTATCACTTGAACCTGGGAGGCGGAGGAGACATTTTTCCTCCATCCCCATGACAGCCAAAATCCCTAGTTGTCTTCTCTGCTTGTCCACACCTTTAATGAGGATGTATTCCTTTGAGGATTCTAGCTTTATTTGGGTGTTTGTTTTAGCTCTTCTGCAGACCTAGGGCCTTGTCCTGTACCCATATAGAGGATAATACTAAAACCCTAGCTTCCCCTAAGAGAGAGCTAGAATATTCTTTCACAGTTTTACTTTCTGTTTTTCTTTTCAGTTTTTGCTTTTGTCTCCTGGGAAAATATCTTACTGTTTGCAAACTTAGCTAGTAATTTAAAAGTTTATTTCTAAAAAAATTTTTTGTCTTTCACTTCCAGGTGTTATTTTCAGCATTTTCAGATTATCTTACTTATCATATTATAGCAACAGAAATCTCAAGGAGGTGTATCTTACTGAATGTGTGTGGGCTTGGAAGCCACAGAAATAAGTTATTTACAGTTTATCCGTAGACATTTATTTAAACCCAACTGTGTCCTTAAAATAATCTAAGTGGAATAGATTTCTCTCTTTCATAATTGTAAAATACCACAAGTACTCAAAACCAAACTTGTTTACAAATCTGTTAAGTTTATGTAAATGTGAGTTTACTATCTAGCCAAGGTTTCCATCTTTGGAATTTAATTCAATTTCTAGAATAGTCTGTTTTACTTTCTTTATTCTAAAGTGATTTAATAGTGAAAAAGAAAACTACTTTATAGTGTACAGATGCTCTGTTTGTGCTGCCATAACAAAATGCCTGAGACTGAATAATTTATAAACAACAAATTTATTTCTCACAGTTCTGGAGGCTGGGAAGTACAAGATCAAGGTGCCAACAGGTTTGGTGTCTGGCAAAGACCTATTTCTCATAGAGTGCAGACAGTGTCCTCACACGGCAGAAGAGATGGAAGGGTAAAAAAGAGTGGACACTGCTTAAAGCCTCTTTTGTTAAGAGTCTTAATCTCATTGACAAGAGAGGAGTACTCACTACCTAGTCTTCTCAAAGCCCCCGCTTTGAGATTAAGTTTCAACATGAGTTCCAGAGGGAATTAGCAGATGCACACAGAGGAAATATTATTCATAAGATTAAGACCTATGTATTGATGTGGAAAAATGTTCGTCATAAGTGAAAAGAGTAGGTTTCAGAATTGTTTGCTATAATATGATTCTACTTATGTGTTTCTGGAATACATATAGTATATAAAATGTCTGTATAAGATCATCTGGCAGGTTACAGACCAAATTATTGGTATTGCTTACTATTGAGTAATATTTTGGATAAAGAAGAGACCTTTACTTTCCAAACTTTTCTATAGATTGAATTTTTTTAGATTGAACATATATTAATTTTATAGCAATGTAGCTAATATTTTTATAATAAGTATTCAATCAAAACTAGTCATAGTACATGTTCCACATCAATTAAAAAGCTTTAATAAAAACTAGGTAGTCCAGACGTGGTGGCTCATGCCTGTAATCCCAGCACTTTGGGAGGCCACTGCACTCAACCCTGGCAAAAGAGCAAGACTCTGTCTAAAAAATAATTAATTAATTAATTAAAAAAATAAAGATATTAAAAAATAAAAGCTAGCTAAACCCCCTGGACATCTTTTCTTTTAATGTTTAAGAGATGATGTTGATGAATGAGATATAAAAATGAGAACATAATTTTAGTGGCTACTTTAGACATTCTTTCATTCCATAAATATTTATCAGGCTGCTTTTCTGTGTCAGGCACTGTTCTGTACACTGGAGATACAACAATGAGCAAATCAGACTTTTAAAAAGCAGAAACTTGGCTGGGCACAGTGGCTGACGCCTGTGATCCCAACACTTTAGGAGGCTGAGGCGGGAAGATTGCTTGAGCCCAGAAATTCAAGACCAGCCTGGGCAAGATAGTGAGACCCCATCTCTATAAATATAAAATAAAAAATTAGCCAGGTATGGTGGTGCATGCCTATGCCCCCAGCGACTCAGAAGGCTGAGGCAGGAGGATCACTTGAGCCCAGGAGGTCAAGGCTGCAGGGATCTGTGATCATACCACTACACTCCAGCCTGGTTGAAATAATGAGACCCTGTTTCAAAAAAATAGCGAAAAACTGGAGCCAGGCACAGTAGCAGAGTAATTCGTGCCTGTAGTCCTAGCTTACATTTCAGTAGAATTGTTTAGGTTATTAAGTCTGTTGCTTAAACTTGCAAAACTTTATTATATATTGAAAAACGCATTGACTAATTTTATGAGAGTTAATTTTCTTCTTTTACAGTAACTGGACCTTTGTCAGAGCTGCAGATTGCATATGTTAGCAGAGAAACACTGCAGGTAAATCAAGTGCTAATTTAAAAATAACATTTTTCGTTAAACTAAATGTTTACTTATTGTGCATTACCTGTTCAGCAATATAGGAATTAAATATTTTGGTTTGGTAAACTCTTAAAATTAGTTTTAATGCTTTTGAAAATTGTGCAATGAACTCAAATTATGCTTACAAATAAACACTTTAAAGCCTAAATGTGATGATATAACCTAAAATTTAAGCACTGTGGATCTGTTATTGTATGTTTTCCTCTTAATACCAAAGAAAGCCTTCAAAGTTAAGCACTGTCTTGGGAATCCAAACACTCTGATACTAATTAGGTATATACTTTTTTAAAGTTATTTCAAACTCTCTGTAGAATTTACTGAAAATTTTCTTAGAAACATTACTTGTTTTCTTGATTTTTTAAAGGGATATCTCATTAAAATATGTTAGAGATACTGCTAGATCCTCTGTAAAGATTACATAGAATACACAGAATACTACTCATTTGATCATATAAAATCCCAAAGTGTGCTCTGTGATAAAATCTTGTTCATTTTTCTGTTTTTTGAAACTCCAGGGATTGTATTATCTTCACAGTAAAGGAAAAATGCACAGAGACATAAAGGTATTCATTATATTTTTAACATAATAACCCTCTCTTTATTTTTAAATACTCTGATCAAATTGTTGAGCAAAGTTGTTTTATTTGATAAATTTATCTAAAATATGTTACCATAATAAAAATGAGTGATACTTTTAATTAATATTTTTATAGCAGCTTTATTGCAGTACAATTCACATACCATAAAATTCACCCTTTTAAAATGTATCATTCATTAGATTAATGTTTTAATAACTCATTTTAGCTTCTTTGTAGTTATTAGTAAAATGTAGAGTAAGTTCATAGCTTTCATCAAGTTATAGTTTTTAGTAAGTTTTATGCTTTGACTATTTCAGTAAGCTTTGGCGGTCTTAAGTGTAAGTCTTAGTAATGCATCAAAATGGATAAACTGAGCCTCGACATTTCTTATAGTCTTTTCTTTTTTTGAGATGAAGTCTTGCTCTGTCACCCAAGCTGGAGTGCAGTGTTGCGATCTCACTGCAACCTCCACCTGCTGGGTTCAAGTGATTCTCCTGCCTCAGCCTCCTGAATAGCTGGAATTACAGGCACCTGGCACCACGCTTAGCTGATTTTTGTATTTTTAGTAGAGGTGGGATTTCATCATGTTGGCCAGGCTGGTCTTGAGCTCCTGACCTCAGGTGATCCTCCCACCCCAGCCTCCTAAAGTGCTGGGATTACAGGCATGAGCCACCGTGTCCTGCCTTTTCAGAGTCTTTTATTTATTTAGCTGGCAGAGGAGGGCAGGTGTTCTAGATGTGCTGGACTTAGCTCAGTGGCACAGCAGGTGCTATGGTAGGACTCGTAAGCGTATTTCTAAAGATACTGCCATCTCCCTAGTTTAGATTTTTTTTTTCTTTCACTTATTTTTCTTGTGCCTTCCTTGTTCATCTTTCCTCCTGTTTCTCTCTTCCCCTTTTATTTTCTCATGTTTTCTCTAACATAAAGATTCTTAACCTTTTTTGAGGATTGGGGCTCGGGCAAACCATATTGCTCTCTGGATCTCTGATGATAAACAATGAACTCTCTTCTGAGAAAATGCCCTTATGCACATGTCTTCAAATTTTCCATGAAATTTCAGTGGACTCACAGATGATCTGCTGAGATCCCTTGTTTCAAGGTATTCTTTGTAAGCCACTTAAAAGACATAAGCAAAGAGCTTTTGGAGTTCAAAGGTAGAAGAGATCATAGGAAGATGAGTAGCTCAAAAAAGGTTCCGTGTCATTGGCATGTAGATGATCTGGGAGGATTGATAGATTCTTGTCAAAAATGGAAGTTGGAGTACATTTCAAGCAGAGAAAACAGTGTGAGCAGATACAGAGGTTAGAAAGTGTGAGGCCATTTTAGAGAACATAAAAACTGTACCATATTATTGAAGAGAAGAAACGTATGAGACTAATGAGAGATGGGGCTGGTTGGGTAGTTTGGTGTTCCATTATCCAAGGACTTATGTGCTAGACTTCAGAGTCTGGGCCTAATTGGACAGATTTGGGCCATCACCACCATTTCTACTCCTGTCTAAGCCACCAGAATATTATATCACGTGGTCTTCTGTAATAGCCTTTTAAGAGGTCTCACTTCTCCCATTCTTAGTGGTTCTGTAGTCACTTTTCCGCTTGATGACCAAAGGGACTTTTTTCAATCAGATATTATCACTTTCCTGCTTATAAACCACCATTGGTTTCCCATCATACTCAGTATAAAGTCCAGATGCCTTTACTATGACCTACAAGGTTATACGTGATCTGACCCATGTATTTCTCTGTGACCTCATCTTACATTCCACTTCTCTGTTTTACTCATTCTTTTCCAGCCACACTAAACTTGCTGATCTTGGAATATGTTGAGCTTATTCTGGCCCCAGGTCTTCAAATTTCCTCCTTCTTTCCTGAAATAGTCATCTCCCAGATTTTGATGTGGCTCTGTACCCTTACTTCACCCAGATCTCTGCTCATACATTACTGCCTTCAGAGAGGCCTTCCCTGCCCTGTCTTCAGAGTAATTATCGCTGTCTGACTTTGAATCCTCCGTGGGTTCATTCATTCATAGATAGATGATAAATATATTTATTTTTAGTTTTTTTGCTCCTACTTGAATGTAAACTCCATGAGAATTGGAACTTATTCATTACTGTAACCCCAGAGCTTAAAATAGCACCTGACTACTAGTAGTCTCTCAGGGGGGAAAGGAAGGAAAGGAGGGAAGGGAAGGAGGAGAGGAAGGCCAATGATGTACAAGTGATGCGATGTAAACTCTAACTTAGGAAAATTAGTCTAAGCTAGGAAGAGGCCAAACTGAAGCCTCTGGCAGAAGTCTTAGATTGCTAGGGACTAGATTAAAATCCCTGCTCCTAGTCTCTTTCCTTTTTCTCCTCCCCCCACCATTCCATAGAGCTACAGTAGTATCAGTGGGTGGGTACAGCTCAGCTTCACTGGTGACATTTGGAGTTTGGGAACTTTTTTCTTTCTCTTCCACCCCCTATCCCCTGCACCAGTCTTTTACTGTTTGTTCCTCATGTTGGTTGAGAGTAGGAGCGTTCCCAGTATTTTTTCCACCCTGCACCTTAAACTAAAGAGAGCCCCCACTACCTTTGGGATATAGTATTTCTACCTCTTCCAGAAGCTTTGAACTTATTGAAGATGAAGTCATCATTATCTTCTTTGAGCTTAGGTCAAGAAGCAAAAGTGGCTAAAATGTAACCAGATCATGAAGATGGGTGATATTTTAATTGTGTGGGCCTGTGACTAGTTAACATACTGGATGGGCCTAAGTGCTTGGCAAGGCATATTAGGGTAGTCTCACTTACCAACACTGGTTCAGTTGCTGGTGAGTTCCTAGAAAGGGAGATTCTTAAAAAGAAAAAAAAGGAAATAATAATCAAGTTTAAAGTATAATATAAATAGTTGAAAATGCATTGTAAGATTACATTTTAATGTAGTAATAGTGTTTGATCAAAGAAGAAACACTTTGATGAAAACTAATATATCACTTCTACATTAACATTCATACTATGTTAGTAGCAGCTTTTTTGCAAGGCAGAACATTTTATGATAGTCAAGTTGCCTAAAATGTAGACAGTAGATTTTCCTGTGACTATAATGATATAACATTTTGATTAAGCACACTTTAAGTATTTTTAGGCCTAAGGCTGTGATTATTTTAAATATGTTCATTTATTATGTATGTGCTGTCTGATAAAATATCTATTTCCTACTTTAACTAAAATATTGTTACTTTGAAGGGAGCTAACATTCTATTAACGGATAATGGTCATGTGAAATTGGGTAAGTAAGTTGGAATTTGTCACATGCACAAATCTGTTCTAAAATACAGTAAAGTTTATGTTTTCCTTTGTAAGACCAGGTTTCCCTCTCCTTAGACGGCATCTATGTATTTTTAGGTGGAAATCTCATTGCCGTGCATATGTCATCTCTTTGTATCCGCTTCTTTTAAGCAGGAATAAATGTCTGTCCTTCACATAAGACAGATTTGTTGTAAAGATACTATGAAAGAATATCCTTTCTGAATTCTTTCATC
>NW_016107392.1:6623290-6642957 GCF_001604975.1 Cebus imitator | reverse complement strand
AAATATCAAAAAATCAATAACTCCAAAAACCCTTTATTCTTTACATAAAGCTTTTAAAATAAAATTTGGTATTACTTATTTAAGAATGTAATTTAGATCATGAATGTTGCTTTATTTCAAACAGTAACATATTTCACTTTGTAAGTTTAGGTTGTTAAATTTGCAATTAAAATAGAGTTCAACACCTAAATAATGACTTAATTTGCAAGTTTAAGACAGAACAAATGTTCATTATAGTTTTATGAACAAAGTCATATTTGTTAGTACCAAATGAAGTAGTTAATAACAAATATCAGTTATTTTAAACTATATTAGATAAATGCAATTAAAAATATGTATTTTATAAAAATATAGATATAAATACTTTAAACTATAACCTGCTGTAAGATTAGTCAGATTTAAGAATATGTATCTAGAAATTAACATGTAATAAAATTTCCCTATGTGACTTCTAAATATGGGAAAAGCAGAAAACATACGTCCTGTTCTTTTTAGTTGTCTATTGATTTTTTAATGAACAGCTTTTATCAGCAGTTTAGTTTAATATTTTGTGCCAGTGTTATGTGCCTCACTCAAAGACATATTATTTATAATATCTTACTTGAGAAGGATTTAGAAGTCATCATTAGTAAACTAGAAAATATTAGATCTCCAAATACTTATCTTAAAGAATAGTAAGAAATCATATATAAAAACAATTTCCTGATAGTGACTGATATTGGTACTAAATGTATTGTTAAATTTGGGAGTATTCTGACTGGATGTCTTTTCAAGCTACAAGTAGACTTACTGGTTTATCTGATGCCAGTCACGGGTATGGAGAAAGTGAATGGAATATCCTATCTCTTAAAGATCCCTTCCAGTGATATTCCTTGGATTTCTGGTCCTGAGAATTAGAAATTACAATATTAATAATAAGTCTAGCAATTTACATTCTCTCAGCTATCACTTTCTCATCAAAATTATTTGAACTTGACCTTTGTTGTTATTTGACTTATGTGGGGATATATGGGAATCCATTTGGCTGTGATATGTGTTCACTACTTTGTGGTATTTTAATGCTAGTCCATTAAAGTTAAAATGTGTAATATGATGTTTGAGAATGTCTGTTATTGCTGTGTAATTAATAAAAATAATTTTTAAAAGCTTCTTATGTTGCCTTAAACAGTTTTACTTTCTCTTAGCTTTCTAAATGTTTCTCATTTTTTTAATAGCTGATTTTGGAGTATCTGCACAGATAACAGCTACAATTGCCAAACGGAAGTCTTTCATTGGCACACCATATTGGTAATTTTATTTTAATTGATATTTAATATTTTGTTCTATCATTATTGGATATAGCATTCCTAAAAAATAGACTGGTCAAAATTTTTCAGACTAAGACAGATTAAGAGAAAAGTCATCAACAGATAAAGTAATTTAGGCATGTATGCCGAATGGGTGGAATACGTGGCCAGAAAATTTTCTACCATGTTATTTTTCATTAAGCAGAAAAGCCTTTAATTATTGATATGGTTTTCAGGAACCTTAATATTAGTTCTAGCCTTACTGGAAAATCCTGGCTCTTTTTCCCGTACATTTCTCATGTATTTTCACGTGTTTTTTATCTTTCCTCACCCTCATTTCCAGTTCTTACTGTGATTAATCTTTCATCATTACATTATTCACAGTACCTCTTTGCTGAAAACTTTTTGGCATGTCTTGGTTGCCTGTAGGAGCAAATGCAGATTTCTTGACATTTGAGTCTTCTGTGGCCTGGCCTCTGTCTGCTTCATTAGCCTTAACTCCTACTAGTCTTCTCCATGGACCTTCCTTTCTAGCCATGTTTCTGTTAAATACTCACTGATCATAATATAAAAACTATCCTACTCATGTATTTACTTACAGAATAATTTTTGGCCACTTACTGTGTGCTAGATGTGGTATTAAGCAGTATAATTATAATGGTGAATTCGTATAGAGCTTTTTTTGTTCATACCATTACTTTGAAGTAACAACACCTTGAAATTCTTGCCATGCTTTTAGCTTATGTGCTAACACTCCCCTGATGCCTTCTTCATCTGACTCATCAGCAGTCATGTAGTACTAATTGCTACTACTCATTTTTTTGTATTTAGAATATGATGTATATACCATTTTCATGTCAACTTATCTTTTCATCAATATATATTTTAAAAGTCAGATAATGCTAAAAAGGCATATGAGAAAAGCTTAGTTGTAACTTCTGCCATCTCTAGCATTATTCATTTACAGATACTGTGTTATGATAGGTGATGATCTTAGCTCTCTTCGTCTTCCAGTCATCTTATCTTTCCAGTGTACTTTGCCGAATCAGTTGACAATACTTTCCTGAAAAAAAGTTTTTCCTGATTTTAATAATTTCATTTTAAATTTGCTTAGTTTCTTGTTTTTCTTTTGAAATCCCTGGTTAACGCTTTGCATACCTTTCCACATTCTACAGTTTTGTAAGATGCGTTTGTATAATTTTTTATGCCATAAAGTCTGTAACATTATCTGATTTTGTCTGGTTGGTGTTGCTTTGTTCTGTTTTGTTTTGTTTTCCTAGAATAACCCTTCCTGGAGTCATCTTCCCTCCTGTTCCAGTCTGGACTGTTTAATTCTCTAGATTTTTTGCCTAGCTCTGCTCTGGCAGTTTTTCATCTTCAGCTTAGCATTCCTTTCTTGGTTTCTAGGTCTTCTTTCATGATTTACTCCTTCCTTTTTGTGTGTGTGGAAAGGGTGTATGGGGAGTAACATTTCTGAGATTTTGCATGTCTGTCCTTGTACATGATTGATAATTTTGGTAGGTAATTCCAGGGTGCAATTTTTGAGGCATTGCACTAGTGTCTTCTGTGGTGCCCATGGGAAGTGTGATACCATTATGATACATGATCTTTTGAATGTAATTTCTCCCCCTATAATCATTCCTGGTGTTTTGATATGCCATAATTATATACTTCAAAATATACTTGTTTTTTGATTGTTTTTGCTTTTATTCATTGTACTTGGCATTTGTGCTTTATAATCTAGAAACTTACATCTTTTCAGCTTGGAGAAGTACTCTTGTATTACTTCTTTGATAATTTCTTTGCTATCCTTTTTCCTGCTGTCTGTGGAACTCATTGGCTATATATTGGACCACTTAAATTAATCCATTAATATTCTTATATTTTCTCTCATTTAAAAATCTTTTTTGTTTTACTTGTAAGAGTTCCTCAACTCTTTACATTCATATTTTCATGATGGAGGCTTCCCTCAAATGTCTGCTAATTCTTATGTTTTAGTTCACTTTGAAGAGCACGGCTCTAAAAACTGGTTCATAACTCTGTGTGTATGGGAAGTCGGGTGTAAAGGTGGTTGTTAAGTGTTCTAGAACTGGTCAAGAGAAGGAAGCAAAGGTATTCTTTATTCTGTATACATACTTCTGCTTAATCACGTCCTCTCACTTTAACCTCTTCATTCCTTGGTTCCTGGTATCTGTTAAGTCTGCAGTGTCTCTTCTTCATCTTGGTCCTTATCCAGTGGGAATGGAGAAGGAATAGTTGCTGGGACTTAATGGATAAGAGTAGGAACATGAAGGACTAACTGTTGACACTTTCTGATACTTCTGTTTTCAGCCCAACCTCAACCCTACTATTGCTGCTTTTTAACCCTAACTTGTCAACATTTCCAGGATGTTGGAGGCTTGTTGGCTGCTAGTTGTTTTTTTACTTGGCACCTGCTTAGGTTTTCCCTGCCTCCTGTTTGCTATATCATTTACTGTTCTTCTGTTTTTAGTCTTATGTGTTGTGGGTTTAGGTAAAATATGTCTGCTGAACTTTTCAAAGATGGTATGTGTATATATTTCTCTTTGTTCTTCTCTTTATTGTTTTGGGTTGATTTCTGAGCGGAGTGAGGGCTTGAATTGCTGTCATTTCTAAGTACACCGTCTTTACAGTTTTATTGTAAACATCTTTCACTAAATCTTCAGGATCTGACTTGATTCTATACAATATTCATTCACTGAATGGGAATGTTGACGTTTCCAACTCCAGTTTCAGATGTTAAAAATTTATGTCATTACTCTTAACAATAATGGGGGAAATATCTTGGGAACATGTGAGATTGTGAATTATGTAAAGTTAAATTTGGGAACACTCTCCCTGTACTTGTCTTTCTGGTATTGTATCTTTCTTACCTACAATCTAAGAATTTAGAATCTCTCTCTTCCAAAGTTATTAGATTGGCAGTTATTCAGTTGTTTGAAAAAGTCTGCTTGAAATTACATTTCTCAAAATTAATACATATGTACCTTAAACAACTTATTTCAATTTAAGACATATATGTACATTTATTCAACAGTCTTTCAATATAGAATCAAGGCCTTTTCTTTGAGTAGACACCTACTAGAGTTCCATTTTAGTAATGCAAACCACACACATCCCAGTGCATCAACTACATTTCTTAATCAGGTTTATTGAAGTAGAAATTTAACCTTATTATGTGTACAGTTGTACAAATTCATACAGTTGTATGAACGTTGAGAAATTTGTATGCTGTGGTGGTAAGAAACCACCAGAAGACATTGACACCATCCAAAAAATTTTTTCTTTTGCCCCTTTTTAGTAAATGCTCTCCCTCCATCCGTAGCATCTAGTTTCTGTCTCCATTTGTGCCTTTTCCTTGAGTGGGATACAAATGAAATCATATAATCTGTAGCCTTCCCAGTTTTCTTCCATTGTTATGTTCTTATCTAATGTACCAGGTTTTTGGCTCATCTTTAGAAATTTGCCTTTCCAAAAGCAAAGCCTTTCTAAAACATTCACTTTTTTTTTTTCTTTTCTTTTCTTTTGAGATGGGGCCTCACTCTGTCACCTAGGCTGGAGTGCAGTGGTGTGATCTCGGCTCACTGCAACCTCTGCCTCCCTGGCTCAAGTGATCCTTCCACCTCAGCCACCTAAGTAGCTGGGAACACAGGCATACACCACCATGCCCAGCTAATTGCATTTTTTATAGAGATGGGATTTCACCATGTTGCTCAGGCTGGTCTCTAACTCCTAAGCTCAAGTGATCCTCCTGCCTCAGCCTCCCAGAATGCTAGGATTACAGCATGAGCCACTCCTCCCAGCCAGCATTCACT
Source organism: Cebus imitator (assembly GCF_001604975.1). Lineage (NCBI taxonomy): Eukaryota > Metazoa > Chordata > Mammalia > Primates > Cebidae > Cebus > Cebus imitator. Next base: position 6,637,838 of record NW_016107392.1, on the reverse strand, counting down.
AATTTTTAAACCTTCATTATAAATCCATTTTCATAATACTTAATTATATGTTTACAATAGCAAATGTAACTGGAATAAACAGTTTCAGAGATGAACCCAGTTGACTGAGAAGCACACAACAGCTGGTAGGAGTAGACATGTACTAGGTAGAACATTTCTCTTGTCTTTTCTTAGAGGAAGGGAGAGCATCAGCTAATGTGGTAAACTAGGAAGGGGAGGCAAGTTAAGAGAATATCACTTGTATGCATTTCCCATTCCACTAGGGGATTTCTACCAGCTAGTTGGAATCTATCCATCATAAAAGTAATAACTGACACTTTGAAATTCACTTTTCTTATAAAATTCAATTTTCATAAGATCTGTTTTGAGATTTAAAAGATTTTGAAACTAGGGGTTTTGAAAGTTAGAGGATTTTTTGTTTTTAACTTTACTGACTTACTTGACCTCCCTGAAATCGTACCAGGAAGATAATGAATATTTGTAAGACTATCTAGACTGCTTTTGAGTATGGAAGAGTTGAGATGTTTATCTCAATTAGTTGTTCTTAAAACTATTGTTTAGGATTTAAAAATTTTTATATTTGAAAATTAATTTATACCAGTCAAAGTCAAATTTATGGAGGTATAATTAGAATAAGACTGTAGCAAAGTTAAGAGAAACAAAAAATATTACTGAATTTGGGTAACTTTCCTCTGAATAAATACATTTTTTAAAAGTAGACACTCATTTTTATAACTAATAAAACTGGAAAAAATTCCAGGTAAGTTTTTAATAAATATGAATTAAATACTAAATATGAAGATTATTGGTGGCCAAAGGAATAGTTTTGATGAAGTAAAAACAGAGGCTGCCAGATTGCAGTTTTTTGATAAAAGGAAGTAGAGCTATACATTGTTTATTGCAGATGTTACTTATTGAATTTTACATGTACAGAGAGATTGGGAGAATGAATGAATTTTGGGCATGTTGTTCTATTAGAATTGTACATTTTTATAAACCTTTTTAGTAACTAGTATAAGGAAGTAACAAAGGAATCACCAATAGGGGACTGAAGTGGAGGATCTTTTAAAAAAAAAATATTAACAAAGGTTTAATTGACTCACAGTTTTGCTGCATGGCTGGGGAGACCTCATAAAACTTAGTCATGGAGTAAGGCAAAGGGGAAGCAGGCACCTGCTTCACAAGGTGGCAGGAGAGAGCACGCAGGGGAAACTGCCAGTTTTAAAACCATCAGATCTTGTGAAAACCCTCTCACTACCAGGAGAAAAGCATAGGGAAAACTGACCCAGTAATCCAATCACCTCCTACCAGGTCCCTTTCTTGACACATGGGATTACAGTTTGAGAAGAGATTTGTGTGGGGAGCCAAACCATATCATTCTGTCCCTTCCCCCTCCCAAATCTTATGTCCTTTTTACATTCTAAAACCAGTTGTGTCTTCTCATCGGTACCCCAAAGTCAACTCATTCCAGCATTAACACAAAAGTCCAAGTCCAAAGTCTCATCTCAGGGAAGCAAGTCCCTTCCACCTATGATCCTGTAAAATCGAAAGCAAGTTACTTATGAAGTGGAGGGTCTTATGAGATGTCAAGACCTTTGAAAAGGTAGACCTTTAAGTACATATTTATTTTTCAGAAATCAAGGCCTATTTAGGGCAAATAGTGATAATTCTTTGTGCCTTTGGGTGGGAGTATAAGGGAAGAGATATAACAGAAGATTTTTCTTGTCTGGAATATTTATTTCAGGATGGCTCCAGAAGTCGCAGCTGTTGAGAGGAAGGGGGGTTACAATCAACTCTGTGATCTCTGGGCAGTGGGAATCACTGCCATAGAACTTGCAGAGCTTCAGCCTCCTATGTTTGACTTACACCCAATGAGGTCAGTGCATCATCACTGAAGAATCCTGTGCTTAAGGTTTTTTCCTCTTAGTGTGTCATGGACAACTAATTTTCTTAGTCTTGTTTTGCCTTATTTGGGGAATAAATAGTAATAGAATTTGGGTTACAGATTAAAATGTGAAATATTAAAATGCTATGTAATGATTTGTTGATTTTTCAGAGCATTATTTCTAATGACAAAAAGCAATTTTCAGCCTCCTAAACTAAAGGATAAAATGAAGTGGTAAGTATTTTTATGTTACTTACTTTTATGGTAAGATGAGTAAAAAATGAATTGGAATATAAAAATCTAATTTTCTAAATTTCTTAGGTCAAATAGTTTTCATCATTTTGTGAAAATGGCACTTACCAAAAATCCGAAAAAAAGACCTACTGCTGAAAAATTATTACAGGTATTTTTTTTTACCCTCAAATGTATATATTTTTCAAAAGATAAAATGTCATTCCATCAGATTTCTAGTAAGTGTTCTGCATTGTATTTAATTTTTATAGCATCCTTTTGTAACACAACATTTGACACGGTCTTTGGCAATCGAGCTGTTGGATAAAGTAAATAATCCAGATCATTCCACTTACCATGATTTCGATGATGATGACCCTGAGGTAGGAATTGTTTTTACCAACTGGCATATGTAACATATATGTGAATGTATGTATATGTATGTCTGTTTGTACGTCTCAAAATCAGTTGTTTTTTTTAATTTTGGGGTCTAGTTTAAGTAAAAAAGCTCTTGAGGGAACAAGTAATTCTTTGCCTTTCATGGGAAATCAAATGCTATGTTTTTCTACTGACTACTTAAAGGTGACTATAGTGTGAAAATGGCAAAGGCAAATCATTTGATCCACTGTTGAAATCACTCTAGTTATTTCAAAATAGTCATTTTCGATGAAGTTGCCAAATAAATAATCCACTGTAAAAGAGAAAGCAAATGGGAAATGCCTAAAGAAGATACTAGAATATTCAAAATGTTTCCTCAATTTGCTTCTCAAAAAGAATCCTCAGTTTGGTATGGTGGCTCACGTCTATAACCACATCATTTGGGGAGGCTGAAGTAAAAGAATTACTTGAGGCCAGGAGTTTGAAACCAGCCTGGGCAATGTACCAAGACCCTGTTTCTATCTTTAAAAGAAAAATTCTTACACAATAGTTAATGAATTATTAGAGGTTACTAGGAAGTATAGGATTGACTTTGTTGGTGACTAAAACTCAGTTATTCACTATGGAAATGTTTTAAAAAGAGCTAGTGTAGTTAATAAAATAATTCTAACACGCAGAAGCATTCATATTAATGGAAGCTTAACTTCTGTTTGCATATGTAACATTCCTAGCACTGCTAATAGTTGTGGCACCCAAGATAAATTCAGTATGTGTGACATGGCAGAATTCTGTTATTGGGTATGTAACAGAAGTGGATAGCCTTTAACTCTGCTGGCTTTATGGGAGGCCCTTAAAAATGTAAATTTTATTGTTGACTGAAGATGTTTTTAGAAAGATGGTGAAAGATTGTCTTAAGTCAGAGAGAACCTTTCTATCAGTTCAGCATTGTTCCAGCTTGCCATCCTTATATAACTCTGATAAACTATTTGTCCTTTTGTTTAAAGATCTGGAAAGGAGTTTGGAGCATAAAAACTTAAGAAATATAAAATATAATTAACCTTATAATTGTACTATAAAGAGATTTTTTGTTTGTTTGTTTGTTTGTTTGTTTTGAGACGGAGTCTCACTCTATTGCCCAGGCTGGAGTACAGTGACATGCTCTTGGCTCACTATAGCTTCCGCCTTCTGAGTTAAAGTGATTCTCCTGCCTTAGTCTCCTGAGTCGCTGGGATTGCAGTTGTATACCACCACGCCTGGCTAAGTTTGTATTTTTAGTAAAGATGAGGTTTCACCATGTTGGCCAGGCTGGTCTCGAACTCCTGACCTCATGATCCACCCACCTCAGCCTCCCAAAGTGCTGAGATTACAGGTGTGAGCCACCTGACCCAGCCTAAAGAAGTTTTTTTGTGTTGCTTTGCTTGATTTTATTTTGAAGACAGTTGAGTTTTATAAACTCTTCTAGTCTTATCTAGTATACAGGCAGTCCTTGATGTGGATGGTAATGTAGGACTATAAAATGACTGCATAAGCTAAAATTCTGCAAAGTAATCCTAATAATCAGTGGGAAAAAAGGATTACAATTGTTTCATGACCTTTAACATTTTTTGTTAAAGCATAAACTCTGTTACTGTCAGTTATAAATATAGGAATGTGAAAAAAATAGTAAAACTATTATTTACAATATACTATAAATATTAGAATCATTGATTCTAATATTTATAGTATAAAACGTGCATGAAAATAAAAGTTTATTAACTTTTATTGATGTTTCATTTCTTTGTTAACAAACTTTTCATGCACATTTTTTACTTACCTGGTAGTCTGCTTATTGAGTAGGTTGCCTTTTCATGATGTTTCTGCGACACAGAGCAAGTATCTTTTCTATGCCTTGGGAAATTGTCATATTCCCTTCTTATTTTCTTTCTAATCATGATCATGATGTGCATCTGTTATTTACATAGTAATTTGTGAACTGAAAGGTTACCAATGGAGTTTATGCAATTACAATTAACACACAATGGTAACTGTTATTTGAACCATGTTGTAGGGAACTAGTATATTTAACTAAATTACGGTAACTGAAATTGATGTATAACAAAACTGTAAAACAAGGACTGTCTATACACTTTTCAGTGCACTGAATGCTACATGATTGTGTCTTACCTCATTCTATGTACTTGTCATGCTGAATTATAGTGTCTTTTAAAAAATGTATTCAAAGAACAGAAATAATAAACCAAATAGAGAAGCAATCTGTGGAATGAAGATTCTTCTGAAACTTTCTCATATAGCAGGGGAAGAAATTCATCTTTCTTATCCAGACATTGTTTTGGTATTATAGTTATGAATTGTTGTAAATCTTTATGGTAAGTAGGTAAAAGAAAGAAATTTAATTATTCCGGGGGTAGAATAAGGAGAAGCTGGTACATTCCCTCTCATAGTAGCTTAGGATAATGTTTTCCTTAAGAGAAATTCCTAACGTTTTATTTCAAATGATTCGTAATTGTAATTGCAGTGTTGTCACTCAAAATGTGAGTGTATCTTAAGTATTTCAGCACTTGCTGTAATACTAAAACTATTGTATTCATACTCTTAAAAATAAAAATAGGTGAGGTGGCTCACGTCTGTAATCCCAGTGCTCTGGGAGACTGAGGCAGGCAGATTACCTGAGGTCAGGCGTTTGGGACCAGCCTGGCCAATGTGGTGAAACCCTGTATCTACTAAAAATAAAATAATTAGCCGAGCATGGTGGCTCATGCCTGTAATTCCAGCTACTCGGGTGGCTGTGGCAGGAGAATTTCTTGAACCTAGGAGGCAGAGGTTGCAATGAGCCAAGATCATGCCATTGCACTCCAGCCTGGGCAACACAGCAAAACTCCTGTCTTGAAAAAGTATATGTATATATGTGTGTCTATCTATATATACATATATATATATGTACGCACACATACATATCACATCTACTAAGTCTAGTTTAAGTTTTTTTATAGGTTATGCACTGTGGAAGAAGTTTGACTTTTTAATGTTGTATTCCCATGTAGTTTCTATTTTAGAAGTAATTACACACTGGTGTAATTATAATTCTGATTTTTATTCAGTTTTCTTCTCCTATATGTTAACCCACTTACTATGTACAGCATTAAAGATTTAACGATTTTATTAAATTAATCTATTATGCCAATAATTTAATAATTTATTATGCTGTTTAAGCTGGGAAGGTAAAACTGTTCTCAGAAATAATCATGGGTTTCATCCATGTTCATTGATAACAATCTGTTTGAGTAATATGCATGTTACCTGTTTTTGTTTGGTTTTGCTACTTTATATTATATCAAAAATCTAGGAATTTTCCTAGCACTATGGCTAGCTAGCTGAATGCACTGCCACTTAATTTTAAGTCTCAGTGTCCTCATCTATGCAATGAAGAATAATGCTTGTTTCATGAGTTTAAGGATATAATGCTAAGGTGCATCAAAACACTTTGTAAACTACAAAGCACGTTGCACATGTAAAATTTAAATATCTAATTTTTAAAATGACTGTTGCTACTGTTTCACTATTACAAGTATTTAATATTTCAATCTTTTAGATTTGTATGTTTTTTTTCCCTGAGATGTACCTACACTGTGAATAGTTAATTCGAGTCTTTTTCTTGATTTGCCTTATTGAATCTAAGACTTAGAACTTAATGTTTATGAATTGTGTTTTCCACAAAGATAGATCTAAGAGTATACCTCCTCAAAGATAATACAATAGCTTCAAAGATAGCATTTCACACACAGAGGAAGCTATTGGGTATTGGAATAAGTACATGAAATAATGCTGGCTGAGAGACCTTAATTTTAGTATGGAACTGCAGAAGTTTTTCTAATAAGACCTATTTTACTTCCAAAGGTTAGAGGAATGTCCACGAATTAACAGTAAGTAGAACTCATCTCCATTCTGCCCACCTTCAGAATATTCCTGTATGAGGTTGGCAGTGCACATAGAATAGTTTTAATAAAGTAAAAGGAAAGAAAATAGAGGACTGCTGCAAGAAAAAACATAAAGGGCCAAAAAAAAAATTGTGTTTACCAAGAAAAAGTACCATAAATCATTAACACATTAATGTGTAGTGTTCCATTATTGGAACTAGGTTTGTGGGAGTTATTTATATCCTAATGCCCAAGGTCATCGTCAGGGTCTGATTTTTCACACAAAAAAATTTGCAACCTCAGGTATAAATGGGTTAAAGCCTTTAGCATTATTTCATTGCATTTATCTCTCATCCTTTTGATATAAGAAGTTGAGGCAGATTTTTGCAATTTTGCAGTTTTCTCCTCTGCAACAGGGAAAGCTACTTGCAACTTGTAAACAGCTATTGAATTATCGAAATACTTAGTTTTTGACTGTTTGTTTATATTCAACTCGATGAACATTCACTGGGGACCTGCTGTGAATAAAACATATTTCTTAATTTTGAGAAGCTCACCATTTCAGGAGTGAGAAGAAAAACCATCCAGCTTTTGTTGTGGAAGTCAGAGACAATGTCACAAAGGCAGTGACATTGCTAGAAAGGAGTTTGCCAATAGGAAGGTGCCAGAAAGACCAAAGTTTAAAAAATAAAAATAATGGTCAAAGAATTGGGGACTTTTAAAACTCATCAGGACACTTAAAGAATGTTAGCCATCTCCCATAGGTAAATGTTTGAATACACTAACTTTCGTAAATTTTAGAAATGTTAAAATACGGTCTTTACCCTTAAATAAGATTCATGTAAAAGTGAATGCAATTAAGGTTACGTATGGGTTAAGAGCACATCAGGTGTCTGGGTGCAGTGGTTCACACCTGTAATCCCAGCACTTTGGGAGGCCCTGGCAGGCGGATCATGAGGTCAAGACATTGAGACCATCCTGGACAACATGGTGTAACCCAGTCTCTAATAAAAATACAAGAATTAGCTGGGTGTGGTGACTTGTGCCTGTAGTCCCAGCTACTCGGGAGGCTGAGACAGGAGAATCTCTTGGATTCAGGAGGCAGAGGTTGCAGTAAGCCGAGATCACACCACTGCACTCCAGCCTGGGCAAAAAAAAAAAGGAGCACATCAGGTATATGAATGTTTGTTATTTCATTTGTTTAGGTTCTTATCTACTAAATAGTAGATTCCTGAATTCTTCTTACGTTAAATAATAGCTTGCCATATGATATTTATGCAGTAGAAATATTTAGACTTTTGATTTGGAATTTTAAGAGATGTTTGACAGGATAAATTTTACTTGAATTTTTTTTAAATCATTAACAGTTACCTTTCTTTAAAAACATTGAAAATGCAATTGTCCCTTGATACACACGAGGGGCTGCTTCCAGGACCCTCAGGTGTACCAAAATCCTTGCATACCCGACTCCCGCAGTCAGCCCTGCAGAACCCACATATATGAAATGTTGGTCCTCCATATACATAGGTTTTGTGTCCCCAAGTTATCTGCATAGAAGTGGACTTCTGAAGTTCAAACTTTTGTTTTTCAAGAGTAAACTGTACATGAAATGAAGAAACAATAAGGTTTTACTTTCCGTATTTTCTAAAATTCCTGGCAATTTTAAGGGAAGAAACTGGGGTAGGGAGGTTCTCTGTAGTTTTGGTTAAAAAAAAAAAAAAGTATGTGACAGAGTGTATATACCTGAAAAAGATGAGGACCTAAAAGTAAATTTGACAACAGTAAACAAGTTTACCTGTAGGCATTTACTTGTCGGATTTCTCAGTCTGAGCACTGTTGACATTTTGGGCCAGACAGTCCTTTATTTTGGGGGAGTTGGGGAGGCTGCCCTGTGCATTCTAGAATGTTTAGCGGCATTTCTGGCCTCTTCCCATTAGTTGCCAGTTAATACCCTTTAATCCCCAGTTGTAACATCAGAAAATGTCCCCAGATATTGCCAAATGTCTCCTAAGGGACAAAATTGACCCTGGTCAAAAAACACTGGCTTATGTTAACTAGGACTTACCATAATGTCTTTGTCTTTCCTTCATTTTCTACAAACTTTACGTTCTCGTGTAGCTCCCATTGCAAAGGCCCTATTACTTGTATTTATATTATTTGATGATACAATAATCATAGAACTTTAAGATTATAAAAGTTGAATAAACATGAATGGTTTATAAGGGCAGGGTTTTTTTCAAGAAGTAATAAAAATAATTGTAATCACATGGCATGTAAAGCATTGTTTAAAAAAACAGACACCATGCATCATTGTGAATGGCTTGTTTCTTTAAATGCCATTTATTAGAATGATTATTTTCATCATCGCTTCTCTAAATATCATGTATTAGTTATTAAAAGCCTGTTGTCACAGGTGTCTATGACTAGTATATATTACATTTATAGAGAAAAATGAGAGTGTTTGTATTTAGAAATTAAAGGCTAAATTTTGATTTTAAAAATCTCAACAGTTTTTATTAGTGATCTTGAAAAAATTCATTGAGTTTCTTTTTCTTTTAAGTTTTAGTTTCAAGGTACATGTGCAGGTTGGTTCTGTAGATAAATGGTGTATCACAGGGGATTGATGTGCATACTCTTCTGTCACCCAGGTAATAAGCCTGGTACCCAGTAGGTGGTTTTTTATACTTAACCTTCTCCCAAACTCAGGGAGGCCCCTGTGTCTATTATTCTCTTCTTTGTATCCATGTGTACTCAGTGTTTAGCTCCCACTTGTCAGTGAGAACATGTGGAATTTGGTTTTCTGTTCCTGTGTTAGTTCACTTAATTATGATAATGGCCTCCAGCTCCATCCTTGTTGCTGCAAAGGACATTATCTCATTCTTTTTTATGACTGTGTATCTGTACCACATTTTCTTTATTCAGTCTACCGTTGTTGGGCATTTAGTTTGATTCAATATCTTTGCTATTGTATTTTGCTACTGTGAGTAGTACTGCGATGAACATAACATGTGCATGTGTCTATGCTAGAACGATTTATATTCCTTTGGGGATATACCCAGTAATGGCATTGCTTGGTTGAATGGTAGTTCTCAGCTCTTTGAGAAATCCCCAAACTGCTTTCCACAGTAGCTGAACTAGTTTACATTGTCACCTGCAGTGTTTAAGCATTCCCTTTTCCTTGCTGCCTTGCCAAAATCTGTTATTTTTTGACTTTTTAATAATCATTCTGGCTGGTGTGAGATGGTATCTCATTGTGGTTTTGATTTGCGTTTCTCCAATGATTAGTGATGTTCAAGCATTTTTTTCATATTCTTGATGGCTGCATATATGTCTTTTTTTGAAATATATCTGTTATGTCCTTTGCCCACTTTGTAATGGAGTTGTTTGGTTTTTGCTTATTAATTTGGTTAAGATTCTTACAGATTCAGGATATTGGATCTCGGTGATGCATAGTTTGCAAAAATTTTCTCCTATTCTGTGGATTGTCTGTTTACTCTGTTAGTTTGTTTTGCTGTGCCGAAGCCGTTTAGTTTAATTAGATCCCATTTGTCAATTTTTGGTTTTGTTGCAATTGCTTTTGGCATCTTCATCGTGAAATCTTTGCTTATGACTATCTGGAATGGTATTTCCTAGGTTTTCTTCAAGGGTTTTATAGTTTCAGATTTTACATTTAAGCCTGTAATCCATCTTGAGTTGATTTTCGTATACAGTATTGTGTAAGGAAAGGGTCCAGGTTCAATCTTCTGTATATGACTAACCAGTTATCCTAGCACCATTTATTGAATGCAGAGTTCTTTCCCCACTGCTTCTTGTTATCAGGTTTGTCAAAGATCAGATAGTTGTAGGTGTGGGGCTTTATTTCTAGGCTCTCTGTTTTGTTTCATTGGTCTATGTGTCTATTTTTATACTAGTACTATTCTCTCTTGGTTCTGTAGCCTTGTAGTATAGCTTGAAATCAGGTAATGTGATGCCTCTACTGTTGTTCTATTTGTTTAGGATTGCTTTGGTTATTGGGGTACTTTTTTGGTTCCATGTGAATTTTAGAATAGATTTTTCTATAATTTTTAATTTTTGAGAATATATCTACATGGCCTTTGTCTAATGATGCTAAAGGATATCCTTTTCCAAGTCCAGCTTTTTAAGTTCAGATGAGCTATTTTAGAATCGATTGTGCTTATTTGAAATTCTAGTAAATGTAATACCATTTTAGAGCTGTTAAGTGTCATCTTTCATTGTTAGAAAACAAAATTATTTAGCATTTCAGAAGATTGTACCTAACATTCTGTTGCCTCCTTTAATTTCAGGGTGGGTATCTTTCATTCCCTGGCTTCATTTAAAAAAATCTTGTGGCAGTCCCTTGCTCCTTTTATACATGAAATATTTCATTGTCAAAAGAAATTTTTAGAAAATAATACTATTTTCTTATCCAACCATCTGAATTGGTACATGTGAATAGGAAATAATCAGTTAAGTCTCCAGTTCACCTCTGTTCTAAAGAGTGAAATATGGCTTTTGTATAACTGGATAGTCCTTCTTACAATCATTTGATTTCTTGAGTTAGTTATCAGTTTGTTCCTGACATGCTAGCAGTTCAATTTTCAAAGTATTTCTCTAAATCATATTTTTCAGCTTTTTCTTTTTCTAATGTTGGAGGCCTTTGACACATCTCATATTGGACATTCATAGTATAAGTTTTCCAGTACTCCTTTGTGATCACATTTAATTAGGTGCTATAAATAATTTCAAGGTGTGAAACTTCTTTGTAAATTAAAGGCAAATAATTGAATACTGGTATATTTCCTACTTATGGAAATTATAATGGTGCATCTATCATCAAGAGAAACTGAGAAGGAGTGAAGAGCATTTTTTAAATGAAGAAAAAAAAAGCTTCTGAAAATCGTAAAATACTGTATGTTCACATAAACATAACTTATGTAATTTTGGGGAATCTTAATTAAATCAATTATGATTCAAGTTATGCTGAAAGTGAAATACAATATCATCTATAAATGTGTGTGGTTTTTGAATATTATTTCAAAAAACTGTAAATTGAAAAATAAACCTTAACTTCTAAGCTCAGCCATCATTGAATGATAGACGCAAATGGTAATGTTTACCCTGTTGCATTTCCTTTTCCTTCAGAATTTCTTGATGTCAGAATAGATCCAGAATACTTAAGTGAACTTGATTCATCTTTGTAGAGTGGATCTAGACAAGTCTAATGTTGCACATACAAATAAGCAAAATACGTTACTGTTGTGTTTAATTTCATATGTATTTAATCTAGCCAAAGAAGTGCCCCTTCTAGTACAAATAATTTATGTTGTGGATAATAAAAATATTTTTTCACCTTCATAGTTTGAGCTGCCGTTGTGATTTGCTCTTTGTTAAAAAGAATTTGCAAAGTTATATTTTACTTTCGTTTTTACTTAAAATGAAGTATTTTTTCCTATTTGAATAATTTTGTGGACCAAACTATGACTTGATTACCAAATGGTGCATATCGTTGCTTTTGTTCTTTTCTAGCCTCTTGTTGCTGTACCACATAGAATTCACTCAACAAGTAGAAATGTGAGAGAAGAAAAAACACGCTCAGAGATAAACTGTAAGTATATACTATACACACTTTATGATTTAATGATAGAAAACAAGATTTTAAGTTATAATTTAGTTATTTTTATTTTCTTCTGAGTAATTTTTCTTTCTAAACACTGTTAAAGTTTAGAGCAATAAGAATTTCATTTTCCTTATTCTTGTGGAATTTTTGGTGGCAGAATGGGATGTATTTATGTTTTTGCTGTTTGGGAGGAGAAGTTAATTTCTGGAATAAGCAGGATAGAAGTAATTAAGGCAGTGCCATTAAACTCCTGTGTGCACCTAGAGAGCTTGTTAAATGCAATTTCGGATTCAGCAGACCTGGGATGGATCTGAGCTTCTACTAACAAGCTCCTATGTTATTCATATGCTCACGATCCAAGGGTAACTGAGAAATAGAGGTTCGCAAACTGCCCTAGCATCTGAGTAACCTGGTGGCTTTTAAAAATGTATTCGGAGGCAGGGCGTGGTGGCTCACGCCTGTAATCCAAGCACTTTGGAGGCCAGGGTAGCCGGATCACCTGAGGTTGGGAGTTCAAGACCAGCCTGACCAACATGGTGAAACCCCATCTTTAAAAAAAAAAAAAAATATTCGGGCCCCATTTTTCCGGAGTCCAATTCAATTGGTCTTGGATTGGCCCAGAAATCTTTTAAAATAGGCCTCTAGTTAATTCTTATGGACAGTCAAGTTATGGGCCCACTGAGACAGTCATTCATTCATGTGAGATCCAATACTATCAACTCATCAGTGATAAACTGCTAACAGGAATCCCTCCAACAATAATGCTTCACTTTTTTTTCCTTAGAAGCATTTATTCTCATAAGTTTTGTGCTAATGATACCTGGAAAGCACGGTGGATTATATAAAAAGCTCAGGAGTGGGATTTGGTACTTTGTTTGCCAACAGTTGGTTGTGTGATCATATAAAATTATCTTTAAAGCTACTGCTGAAGTCACGTTTTAGATTTGCTAATTTCACCACAAAACTATTTTTCCAAAAATGACATCCTTAGCATGTAAGAGCATTTCTCATCTTTTTCATATACATAAAGTAATTATGAAATATCTTTATCATTCCTTTAGTATACAAAAAGTAAGTAGAAGCCAGGTATAGTAGCTCACGCCTGTAATCCCAGCACTCTGGGAGGCTGAGGCGGGCAGATCACTTGAGTCCAGGAGTTCAAGACCAGCATGGCCAACATGGTGAAACCCCATCTCTGCGTAAACTACCAAAATTAGCCAGGCATGGTGATGCGCACCTGTAATCCCAGCTACTTGGGCGGCTGAGGCAGGATAATCACTTGAGCCTGGGAGACGGAGGTTGCAGTGAGCCTAGATCATGCCACTACACTCCAGCCTGGGCAAAGAGCAAAATTCTGTCTCCAAAAAAAGAAGTAATTAGAGATGTCTTGGAGTTGATTTAGAAAACTTTATGTATTCAGTACTGTTGAAAATGTAAAGTGCTCTCTATCTTGTTATCTGATTTTATTTAAAAATTACATTGTCAGTTTCTTTATATCATAGTGTAGTTGTTTCTGAATCACTCTATGGTAACCTATCAGCGATTCTCAACTTTTAAGTGCATATGCATGTGTATGCTATTTCAAACTAGATGTCTAGGCTGGGCCCAGTGGCTCATGCGTATAATCCCAGCACTTTGGGAGGCCAAGGCGGATGGATCACTTGAGGTCAGGAGTTGGAGACCAGCCTGACCAATATGGTGAAACCCTGTCTCTACTAAAAGTACAAAAATTAGCCAGGCCTGGTGGTGTGTGCCTGTAGTCCCAGCTACTCAGAGGCTGAGGCAGGAGAAATGCTTGAACCTGGGAGGCAGAGGTTGCGATGAGCTGAGATCCTGCCACTGCACTCCATCCTGGGTGACAGAGTGAGACTGTCTCAATTTAAAAAAGGGGAGGTGCATCATATGAGAACTCATGAACACAAAGGGGAACAACAGATACTGGGGCCTACTTGAGGGTGAAGGGTAGGAGAAAGGAGAAGATCAGAAAAAGTAACTATTGAGTACTAGGCTTAGTACCTGGGTGACAAAATAATCTGAATGACTTTTAGAAAATGCAAATCAAAAAAGAAAAACCCCAATGAGATATCATTTCACCCCAGTTTAAATGGCTGTTGTTAAAAAGCCAAAAAATAACAGCTGCTGGTGAAAATTCAGAGAAAAGGGAACTCTTATATACTATTGGTGGGAATGTAAATTAGTACAATCACTGTGGTAAACAATATGGAGGTTCCTCAAAAAACTAAAAATAGAACTACTGTATGATCCAGAACTACTGGATTATGCATCTAAAAGAAAGGATATTGGTATATCTAAGAGATATCTGTACTCCCAAGTTTATTGCAGCATTATCACAATACCCAGGATAGGCCTGGTACAGTGGCTTATGCTTGTAATCCCAGCACCTTGGGTGGCTGAGGCAGGGAAATCACCTGAGGTCAGGAGTTCAAGACCAACCTGGCAAACATGGTGAAACCGCATCTGTACTAAAAGTAAAAAAATTAGCCGGATTTGGTGATGCATACC
>NW_016107392.1:6609116-6623269 GCF_001604975.1 Cebus imitator | reverse complement strand
AAAAAAAAAAAAATTAGCCAGGTGTGGTGGCATGCGCCTATAGTCCTAGCTACTTGGGAGGCTGAGGCAGGAGAATCGCTTTAACCCAGGAGGAGGAGGTTGCGGTGAGCCAAGAGCGTGCCATTGTACTCTAGCCTGGGCAAAAGAATGAGACTCCGTGTCAAAAAAACACATAAAAAAGCAAAACCCCAATACCCAGGATAGAGAATCAACCTATATGTCCATCAACAGATGAATAAATAAAGGAAATGTAGTATATATACATATCAAAATATTATTCAGTTATAAAAAAAACAATGAAATCCTGTCATTTGCAACAACATGGAGGGAACTGGAGGACATTAATGTTAAAGCGACCAGGCGTGGAAAGACAAATATCTCATGTTCTCTCTCATAGGTGGGAGCTAAAATAGTTGATCTCATGGAGGTAGAAGTAGAATGATGGTTACCAGAGGCAGGGAAGGGTAAGATAGGTGGATGGAGAGAGGTTGTTTCATGGGTACAAAAGTTAAATAGAAGGAATACATTCTATTCAGTAGCAGAGTAGAGAAATTATAATTAACAATCATTTATTATATATTTGAAAATAGTTCAATTTGTAATGTTCCCAACACAAAGAAATGATAAATGTTTAATGTAATGGATATCCTATTTACTATGTTTCAATCATTACACACTATATGCATGTATCAAAATATCATATGTACCACCATGAATATTTACAATTATTAGTATCAGTTTTGAAAACTGAAAACAAAAATCTTTGGAGGTCAGTGTATGGTTGATGGTAACATTAAATGTCTTTTACTGTGGAATAACTTTTTAAATTATTATATCATTAAGAATATAAAAACAGATCCTGGAATTTTTTTTTAGTTGGCCAAGTGAAATTTGATCCACCTTTAAGAAAGGAGACAGAACCACATCATGAACTTGTAAGTAGTGTAGCCTTAGAATGTTAACACTGAAATAAATGTTTTGATTTGTCTCTGTGTGATATGTTAGTACTGACTGAAAAAGCTAGTTGTTAGTATTTTCAAAAACATTCGAGGTCCCAGCTTGGTCAACATAGTAAGACCCTGTCTCTACAAAAAGATTTTTAAACTCAGCTGAGCATGGCGGTGTATACTTGTAGTCCTAGCTACTGGGGAGGCTAGGGCAGGAGGATCCCTTGAGCCCAGGAATTCAAGGTTACAGTGAGCTATGATAAAAGCCACTGTACTCCAGCCTGGGCAAAAGTGTGAGACCTTGTTTCTAAAAACATAAAATAAAATTTTTCTTTTAAATTGTGGTAAACAAAAAGGTAAGTAATTCTCAAATTCATAATAAATAAATCTGTGTTGCTGAATATTTTCAAAATTATTTTAAGAGAAACTTTCTAGTTTTAACATTCTCTGATTAAATGTTTTTAATGCTGGCTTTTAAATTATTTTTTTTACTTTTTTTTCTGTTTTTGAGGAGCTTTTTAAAATATGTATCTTTAGGATAAATGCCACGGTTTCCAAAATTAAAGTCATATCTCTTTAGAGTACTAAAACTTAGGAAGATGAGGCATACATAGTAAATGAAGTTTGTCATTCATTTAAGACTTGCTACAACTTTATGAATATACTTTGCATGATTCTTTTGTTGTTTTAGATACTCCTTTCCAGATAAATGATAATATATTAGATTGAGTTGTAAAAGCAAAATACTTTGCAGCTATTTGAGATGTTAATATTCTATAGAACAATAAAAAAAGAGACATTAGAAAATGCAAAATTAATTCTAAAGAAATTATTTTGCCAGAGTTTCATATGATGTCTGTTTCATTTTATTATTTGCTGTTTAATAACGATAAGAAAGTAACTGTTAATAAGTACTAAGGATTGAAGTAGGAGCTTCTTAAATGTAATGTTTATTTTAGCTCACTTGACTGAAGCATACGAAGGGTGTCATTAGCCTTTATCTTATAGTTCCTCTAATTCAATGTACCAGTGTGGAGGAATAGAAAGTTAAAGAAAAAGTCTTAAAGTGATCATACTGTAATACCAAAACCTGACATTTATGAAGAGGGATGGAAAAAATTAAGAAAAAGTAGTCATGATATTTATAAATGCTAATTGTGTTTTGTTAAGGCAGTTTGAGTTTATTTTTTGTTTCTCTTTGTAAGTTGGCATTGCCTGTATTTAAATTCTGTACTAATTTAATAACTGCATTTTAGAGCAAAGTTGTTGCAATGTTGCTTTTTTATAAGCTGCCTAATACAGTTTGACTTTCCATTTGCCTTAATAAAATTATATTAGCAGGACTTACTTCCTTTGTGAAAGTTTCCCTTTGTGAATTTGTGGCTTTTAGTCTAAGCATAAATAACTTGGGTTTCTTGGTCTCTGCTAAACAGCCCGACACTGATGGTTTTTTGGACAGTTCAGAAGAAATATACTACACTGCAAGATCTAATCTGGTATTTCTCATCTTCTGATTTTCTTTGTCGGCATTGTTTTAGTCTTAATTGTTTTTTTTTTTTTTAAGATCAAACATTTTGTCCAATTTAAGCATTGTTTTATAAGTTGCTATCATTTAGCAAACTTACACATATTAAGAATTGAGACATTTTTTTCCCATAACAAGTTACATAAATATGTCTACTCAGATATAATGCTGTAGTAATAAACGTTTGTCTTTTTTATGAAAAATGTTAATTTTTAACTTTGTCACTCAAATATTAGGGTTTTTTTTTTTTTTTTTTTTTAAAGAAATGACATTTCCCTGTAAAAATGTCTGGTTTAAAGATGTAACTTGTTTAAATGAACTAGAAACCACCCATCCACATTTATATGTAAACTATTCATATGTTCTATGGTATACATATTCATATATATTACATATATAATGTTCATATATCATATGGTACACACATATATTCATATAATATATGGTACATGTATAATTTTTAAAGATAATTTGTTCCTGAATTAACAAGAAAATCATTCTTAGATGAAGTTTTAATTTTTCAGCATTACTATCATTTGTAGTTTCCTTAGGACAAAATTTAGATTATAAAGTATTCCTGAAGTTATAAATACTATCTTGCAATTACATAAGAAAAAATGAGAAATTGTTGCTATTCAATGTTAAATAATACTGTTAATAGTTTTTATTAAGTAAATAGTTGTTTCTGCTACTGTGGTTGGCGAGAGCCCCAAGTTACCCCCATATTTACTCTATGAGATTCTACTGTTCTGCCTTTTAAATGGACTTTTCCTTCTCTTTCCTTCCTCTTTACCTTGGTAACATACATCTTTCAATTTTGGTTGGCTTAAATGATTCTTTCTGTAAATTTTTTAATCTAGGACCTCTGACATTTGTAAAATATAAAAGAGATTTTAGACATAATTTCCCTTCTTCAGGAAGGTTGCTGTCCTCTTGGACAGAATATACTTACACATCTCAACTCTTACCCATGCAACAAAATATATAATGACTTACCAAAATTTTGCCAGGTGGCAAGCATTGATGAGGGGAAGCTAACATACAGTAGGTGCTATAGAGATGAGAGAAGAAGAAGAACTTTGGGGCTCATGTGGCCTGTCTGGCTTCTAGGAGGAACTGAGACTAAAAGTCAGTATTGCGTAGGAACATGGTAGATTTTTCTGGAAGAGAAAGAACAGATGCTGGCTATGTTTCATGGGAATTGCAAATAATTGCCAACATAGACCACAGGTTTGAGGGATGTCAGGCAAAGAGCTGGGATTTTGAAATTATTATACTAATCTGAGATTCATTTTAAAAAGTAGATTTAAATTATCAAAGAGGAAGTGATAAGATGAAGCCGTGAAATTGCATCTGTTCCCCATTATTAGATTTGAAGAAAGAGTGAAAAAAAAAAGTGGTTGATGCCTATGTTTAACAGTCAGGTGGAACCAACGTTGGAGGTAGGGAAGAAGCAGTTGAAAAGCTAGGAGAGCCAGTAAATGGAGTGTCTCAAAAGAAAGAGGGATGGCCTAAAGAAACAGAACATGTGGGGATTGAGAATTAACCCATAGGGGCCACGTGAGATAACATGTCTGAAGAAAACATAATTGGTGATTTCTGGATTGAAAATGTTTTCAGAATTAGACATATAGGCTAGAATGACAATTAGTGAAATTTATTACAGAACTAAAGACAACACAATCAAAATTTTTAATTGACTCTAGTGTTTATTAATATCCTCCATGTAGAAAAGATAACATGTCTGGAAACATAATACTTTAAAATTACAAATACTCTTTTCGGTACCACTTGTGAAACTAGCCTAGTAACTTGAATAAATTACCGTATTATGGCTTTGTTGCCTGGAACTGCTCCCACCTTCATCCCCGCTCCCTGCCCTGTAATCAGGAGTTTCTTGTGGTACAGGAGAGCAGTTGACAGGGGGTCTTGTGACAGTGGAGGGATTTAGGGACTGTTAGGATAGTTGTGGTAGAAGAGGGATGAATGAAATATTTGTCAGAGTGTACAATTTATAAAATCAACCTTAAAGCTCACTCCTGATGGTAACAAAAGCCAACATTTATCTAGAGGTTTTTATATACCAGGCATTATTCTAAGCACTTTAAATATATTAACTTATTTTTGTTTTACAAATGAGGTGATTTAAAGTGCAAAGAAGCTGAAATTCGTTATTCCTTAGCTAAGAATAGCAGAGCTGGGATTTCTAAGCAGCCTGGCTCAGGAATTCAAACCTAAACCACTGTGGTATATTGCCTCTACCAAACATCATCAGTATATATTTTTAAAGTAATACTGGGCTCCCCTCTCCACATTTTAAAATAAATATCTATGTCCCATGGTTATTTTTGTTTGTTTTTTACTGTGGTAAAATACACATTACCAAATTTACCATTTTAACATTTTTTTTACATCTACAGTCCAGTGGCATTATGTACATTCACATTGTTTGTTATGCAACTGTCACCACTATCCATCTTCAGAATGATTTCATCTTCCCAAACTGAAACTCTATACCCATTGAACAATAACTCCCCATTCCATCTCCCCTGCAGCCCCTGGCAGTGAACATTCTGTTTTCTGACTATGAATTTGACTCTAGGTATCTTGTATAAGGGGAATCATAGCATATTTGTTCTTTTGTGACTGACTCACTTTATTTAGCATAATTTCATAATATCTTCAGGGTTCCTCCATGTCGCATCATGTGTCAGAATTTACTTTTTAAGGCTGAATAATACTCCATTGCATGTAAATACACATCTCGTTTATATATTCATCCACTGACAGACAGTGAGTTGCTTATACCTTTTGGCTACTGTGACTAATGCTGCTATGAACATGGATATACAAATACCTGTTTGAGTTCCTGCTTTCAGTTCTTTTGATATGTAACTAGAAGTGGACTTGCTGTTAATTCTATCTTTAATTTTTTGAGAAACTGTCATACTATTTTTCACAGCAGCTGCAACATTTTACATTCCCACCAGCGATGCACATGAGTTCTACTTTCTCCACATCCTCATCAGCACTTGTTGTTGTTCTCTGTTTTGTTTTGTTTTTTACTTTTGATAATAGCTATCCTAATGGGTATGAAGTAGCCATAGTTATTTCCGTAGTCTAATTTTATCAATTCTAAAATTTTGGCCCTATGAACAAGATTTTGTCTCTAACAAATGCTTATGGCTGACCATTAAAGCCTGAGGAATCCAAAATGTCTAGTGCTTATCTTATCTGGCAGTTGGCACCAAGGTAAAAACACTAAATCCCTTTGGAACCAGTAAAAAACATTTACCGCTTTAAAGATCTTGCTGCATAAACATTCCATATAATCCATGATTTCTGGTTGATTTAAATGCCAACTGTATTTGTTTTATGATTTTGTAAGTGAATTTAGAATGTTGTCTTTCAACTTTTATTGCTATCCAAAAGTGCTCTCTTAAAAAAAAAGAAAAGAAAAATTAGGTAATTAATATATGAAGCCAGAAGACTAGGGCTTGATTTTTTAGGATTGGCAGTTGGTATGAGAATTTTTGAAAGGTGTCTGGTTTAAAACAAAAACTCACTATAAGTTGGTAATTAAAAGAGTTTGCCCAAAACCATAAAAATTGGTTTATCTGATCTGCAAAATGCTTTCTTCAGGTTAAAAGATTGTATTACATATCCATCTTAACTGATGCTATTTTTTTCTAATATGCATAGTTTTACTGGCTATTTAAGCCCATATACCAATAAAAAAAATTGAAAGTTAATGCTGTATAAAACACTATGTTGGCCAGGCAAGGTGGCTCACACCTACAATCCCGACACTTTCAAACGCCGAGGCAGGCGGATCACTTGAGGTCAGGAGTTCGAGACCAGCCTGGCCAGCATGGCAAAACCCCATCTCTATTAAAAATACAAAAATTAGCTGGGCCTGGTGGTTTATATCTGCAATCCCAGCTACTTGGAAGGCTAAGGCGGGAGAACCACTTGAACCTGGAAGTCGGAGGTTACAGTGAGCCGAGATCTCACCACTGCACTCCAACCTGGGCAACAGAGCGAGACACCTCCTCAAAAACAAACACTCTTATGTTAATGGCCATGGAGGGGCATAAATAAATAACATAATCATTGCTCTAAAGAATTGTATAGTATACCTCACCTGCCCATACTCATTTCTGAGCCTGCAGTACAAAAGTCATATTATTCAATTTTTAGGCTCCTTAATCTGCTTTTATTAGAATCCTGCTTGATCAGTTAATATTCTGACTCTACTTCTTTTTCTGACTTTTTAAGAAATAAAAAAAATTTGAATTATCCTGGATTCAACCCCTCTCTATTTCTATAAATCAACTACTGCATTACAAGATATCTCTCTAACAACCTTATTTGTGCCATAATTTTCTCATTTTTGGTGGAAAAAATTTCTCCTCTCTTTTTCTTGGTTAAGATATATTGCTCAAGTATTTTTTTCTTTTGTGTTTTTGTAGCCAACTGTATCAATTCTATTGACTTCCTGCTGCTTTCTCATCAGGTATAGACTTAAATCTCCCAAGGGGATTTTTTTTTTTAACTACAATAAGATGTTCTTGATCATATGCTTTGTTTTTCCAGTGTTCCATGTTACATCCTTTGTTCATTTTCAGTTCTTTCTCACACTTCGTTTCTTAGAAATTCCATCTGAAATTTAGAAATGGTCTCCCATTTATTAAAATGAACCACTGAAATTAGGACTTTTCGCAACCCAAAAAGATATTTTAATTGGGCTAGGATAACAATCTTGAACTTTTAATCTGTACTAGATTAGTGCATGTTTTCAGCTCCTGTTACTTATTTGACTCTACTGTGTGAACACTGTTATTCATTAACAAGTCGATGCCTGATTGACACTACTAACTTTTTTTACGCTGGCATACTCAAGTGTTTCTTGTTTAGCTTATGAAGAATGGCCATAGGATACCATCGTCTTGGGTTATTTTGAGTGCTTTTCCAAGCATTATTTTAGTAGAATTTTTCTGATATGGAGTAACTTCCAAATCCTTTTTGAAAAGCATTTTAGATGAGTCTTTCTTAGAGTGCCCCAAAAACATGTAGATAGCTAGCTACTAACTTTGCTTTGGTTTCACTTTTGTCCTTTTTTTATTTCCTTCTCATTTTCCTTATCCGATTTTCTATCTGAATTCCTGTCAGATAATACGTGCTTGGTAAACATTGGTTGTACTAAATGAGATTAGGCACTTTTTAGAAGGATTTAAATTAATATTTTACTTATAGTATTCCTAGTACATTGTTTTTGTTCCATAGTTGCTGTAACATAGTTTAGGGAGAAGAAATTGTTAAAGAATGAGCCCCTTTGAATTTCAGCTTTCCTGGTAAGACTCAGGGCATGACACATTTACTCATCGGACTTGGATCTATCTACAGCTTCTCTCCTGGCCTGAATGTTATTCTGTATATGAGCCTATGCTCAATTTTCAATTACTATATTACTTTAGTTATTTTAGATACTTTTCTTACCTTTCTAAATATACTGCTGATCTCAGTTTATTTTCTTTATTTTTAATCATTATTATCAATCTTTTACTTGTCATGTATCAGATGAGCTGAAAATTCTTATGACACGTCTGTGTTTATATATAACAGAAGCTATGGCCACTCTACATAATGTGTGCTTTTGGAAGCTGTCGTTTGATTAAAGGCTTAAGAGATTATATTGGCTAAAAACGTAGCTGGTCTGGCAGAGGGCCCAGTTGTCTATAACTGAAGAAAACAAATTTTGTATTTATTTAGGACTTCTCTTTACTGAGTACTGCAGTTTAAGGATTCAGTAGTAAAGTCATAACCACTTAAATTGTGCAGTTTTGTGATTACAGTGATTTTATCCTGTTAAGATATATCATTATAAATTAAAGAGTATGGATATCCTTTTTCATTAGAATTTCATGTGATACCAGTGTGACAGTCAGCTAATCTTTTTTGTTTATGATGTGTTATCTTTTCTGACACTGGTAAGAGTACTTAGTATGCACGGAAGAACACAAATGTTAAAGAAGACAAAATTTGAGTCTTGTCGAAAACCGGATTTTGATTTTAATTTTCATCAGATTTTTTTTTGACAGGTCTTGGAATATTTAAATTTTAAAGTGCTTTATTGCTTAAAATCCTTATATTTGTAGGCTTAGTATTTTTTGTGATTTAGGATCAGCTTTGTGTATCTCAAAGAGGCTGAAGTTTTATTTATGGGAAAATAAACCATTGACATTTGAATCAACATTTATTTATGGTGCAGTCAGTGTGTGCTAGGGACCATGCTAGACCACAGGCTGTAAGGAAAGAAGATAGATTTGATCATTTCCAATTGTTTGAGGAGCTTAGTTTTACAAACATGTAAATAGATTAAAATGCAGTATAAGTGCTAGAGGAGATCTGTGTGTTAAATGCTGTGGAGACTTGGAGAAGGCTGCAGATAATCTTCCCTGGCAGTGTTGGAAGGCTGCTGCTCCAAGGTGACTTTTGTGTTAAGCCCTGATCGTGAATCTCAGAATATCTTGTAAAAATAAAAAGCACTTTAAATACTCTATATTCTAATGTAAATAAGATTCATTTTCAAAATGTCGGATATTCCCCCTTTATGGTTAAAACAGTGCATAGATTACAGTGGCTCCTTAAAAGGGGTACAAAAGTCAACTTTAAACTTTTCATGGTTGTTGGAAAGCACATTTCTTTTTCTCAAGAAGGCATTTGAGTTGAGCGTGTATACTGTTCATCCTTTTAAATGTTAATTCTTAATACTCTATAACCCCAGCATTAAGTCGGAAAGTGTTTAAATAGTTGAGGAACTACCTTAATACTAGTTTGAAGTTTTGCTTTTACATTCTAAAAAAATTATTAAAAGTCCTTCAATACAATTTATAATATTATACAAGTTCATATATATAATTTACTTTTTAAATAGCACCCAATTTGTATCTTTAAAAAATTATTACCTACATGAAACAGCAGTAGAAATATGTGAATGTGTATATATACATAATTATTTTAGATACCATATACAAAGGAAACCAAGGTTTTTGTTGCTTATTCTCTTTGAACATTTTTGCTTCATTATAACTTGAGAATAAATACCTTATTTGAGCTTTTTTCTTTCTAAAAACTGATTTCTACAAAAGTTAATTAAAGTAACAGTAACCAAAAATGAAACTTGCATATGGAAATTCCAAGAAAAACACTTACATAATAAAATACTTAAATCAGGACTATGAACTCGTGAAATCCTTCTTTTTAAGAACATAGAGCAATACAGATTTATTTGAGGGGTCTGGAGCTTGTCTTTTAAAAATATATATTAATATATCATGATGTGTGATATACTACTAGTGTATTAAATATTTTATTTTGTACTATTAGGATCTACAACTGGAATATGGACAAGGGCATCGAGGTAGTTACTTTTTAGGTGCAAACAAGTAAGTAAAGTTCTCTTAAAACTTAATGTAAATTCAAGAATGATTAAGTTGCCTTTAAAATTATATTCTAATATTTAAGATAGTAAATTGTATGAGTTTGGTAGATATATTTTACAATATCCATTTAACCTTTTTCCGTTGCCTCCTTGCTCATTATTTAGTTAATAATTGTCATAATGAGAAGCATCAACATAATTTTTTATATCAGGCTACTTTGCTGATCTTAGAGAAAACCAAATGTATTCCCACTGAACACAGATACATGTTTTAGCAATTAATTTATTTCTAAAGTTGATCTGTTTATTCCTTATAAAACTTGCTTTGGTACATCTTTAAGATGGGTTGGTCAGTAAAAACAGCTGGAATTATTCATATAACTTAAAAATCTTAAATTTTTGGCTATAAGGTTTTTTTTAAGTAGGTAATAGTTAAAATGTGTGTCTGAATTCTTAAAAATTACCAATCTGTGCAGTAAATAAATTCAACAGTTATTTAATGCCTCTTCTACACCAGGCACTATCTAGTTGATAGGGGCACAGTGGTAAAAAAAAAAAAAAAAAAAAAAAAAGCAGCTTACAGACATTAACAATTTAAGTTGTTCATTTGCCAGGTATGATGGGAGACAGAACTTTGCTATTCCCCTTAAAGTCTCATTTTCTATGTTTGTGGATAAATTATCATCATAAAAAACTAATTTATAAGGGAGTATAATTTAAATTACCAAAATCTTCCAGCAGTGCATATATTTTAATAATCAGAACAACTTAAAATTTCTTTTTTATTTTTTTGAGGCAGAGTCTCACTCTGTTGCCCAGGCTGGAGTGCAGTGGCACAGTCTCTGCTCACTGCAACCTCCGCTTCTTGGGTTCAAGTGATTCTCCTGCCTCAGCCTCCTAAGTAGCTGGGATTACAGGTGTTCACCAACTACACCCAGCTAATTTTTGTATTTTTAGTAGAGATGGGGTTTCACCACGTTGGTCAGGTGTTCTTGAACTCCTGACCTCGTGATCCACCTGCATTGGCCTCCCAGAAGGTGCTAAGATTACAGGTGTGAGCCACCACACCTGGCAAAATTTCAAAATATTATTTCAATTGCAATAGAGAGTTGAGACATGCATATTCCCATATTTTAAGTTAAGCAATTGAGAAATAGTAACTAAAGACAGATAGCTCAAGTTTTAAGGATAATAGTGCAAAATCTTGCCTCTCTCTTTTTTTAATAAACTAAATATCAAGTGTTTAATTTTTTTACTTAAATATACTATTCTTTCGTAACACAGAGAGAAGGCTTTAATGACAACCTGGAGATATACATTAGTTTTGATTTAGGGTGAACTTCAGATAAATAACTATTGTAGTTTAAAAAATATTTTTAGCTTTAATACTATTATTAAGTAGTTATTATTAGCATTTATGTTTTTTAAAATGGAAAATAAGTGTAAAATTTTCCTGGTAGAAAAATGAAATTTTACCTAAATAGTCACTATTTGTGATTTATAAATTGTCAGTTTGTTGGTGGGCAACAAAGGAAAGTTTATCTCATATTGGATTAGCAAATTAAAAAAGTGTTATGTTATTTTCTCTTCGTGTCAGGTCACTAATTTTAAGAACTTTGTTAGCAAATTTTAGTGTATTTTAAGAGACCAAAAAATTTGGGAAAATATTTTTTACCTTTTTTTGATTTATTTAAAATATATTTTAAAAATTTGTACATGCAAAGTACAAAAAATAATGTGGCTCCTCACTAAATGCTTTTCCAGATTCCTTAGTCACCATTGTCTGATTTTTGATTGTTAGACATTTTCATAGTGTATAATTATTTTAGCTAGGTAAAATGTTAATAATTTGCCCAACCTTCATTTTTTGATTAATTGGATCCCTGCTTAAGGAACTGTGTTCTATATAACGAACCCTTGGCAAGGTAGATTGGCCAAAAGTTTGATCTTTGGCTGTGTTTCGTGTGTAGGTATATACATACATCATGTGACATGAGCATGTATGTAGCACTTCTCTTGCTGTATTGATATGTCTGCTTTATTCTTGTGATTAGGCAGTGTTTTAAAAACTTACAGGATTTCCTGCTTTCTCCATAGGTGATCAGGCAGGCAGATTTCCATTGATGGGTTTCTACCTATTCTAGACAATGCAGGAACTATCTAATTAAAATTGTTACATAGGAGTTTTCTTTTTCTAACAGGAAACATATGTATTTTGACTTATACTTGGTTGTCTCCTTTTCTTTGGAATTCTAATCTCAATAGGGTCAGCTTTTTCTGATAATTTATTTAAAACCAACAAAATATTATTTTTAAAAGAAGACACTAGGCCAGGTGCGGTGGCTCATGGCTGTAATCCCAGAACTTTAGAAGGCCGAGGCAGGAAGATCATCTGAGGTCAGAAGTTCAAGACCAGCCTGGCCAACATAGTGAAACCCATCTCTACTAATATTAGCCGGGTATGGTGGCAGGCACCTGTAGTCCCAGCTACTCAGGTGGCTGAGACGGGGATTCGCTTGAACCCAGGAGGCGGAGGTTGCAGTGAGCGGAGATCATGCCATTGCACTCCAGCCTGGGCAACAAGAGCAAAACTCCATCTCAAAAAAAAGGGTGGGGGACGCTAAATTATTTATGTTTGGTTTTAATTTAGGGCAAAAAGTGTTAAAGGTAAATTCTTTTCTAATAAGTAATAGTGAAAAGAGTAAATTGAATTACACAATGCGTGCCACAATTGAGTATAGTAATAGTAAATGCCAGATGGCTTCTCCTATAAGCCACATGACTTTGAGAAATGTACCTCTATTATTGCTAGTAAAATGGAGAATATAATAGTAACTGCCTCATAGGATGCTAAGGACGAAATGGAATAATCCTTGTAAAGCATTTAGCACATTTAGGATTTAGTAAATACTTATTAGTTGCCCTTATTTATGGTAGTTATTCAGTAAATAATTGTTGATTATATGAGCAAGTAGATAATATGAGTGAATAAAACTGCTCTTTAATTTTAGGGTAATAGGGCATTTTTTTTTGGTTTGATATGTAATCAGGGTGGTACTTACAGATTGGAGGCAGTTAGACAATTTTAAAAGATATTATAACCTGTAGCACTGATTCCTTAGCTAATGTAAATATGCTGAGTATTTTGGTGGTTGTTTTAGATCTCCCTCTTGTCTGTACATTGTTTTATTTTTAACCTTTTCATCAAAATTTCCTACTCATTTTAGATTGACTTAGAATTCATTATCTGAAAGCATTATTTTTGTTTTGTTTTGTTGTTTACTTTCTAAAAGTTCCATAATAGAAGAATTCAAGTGGACTAGTGAATAGTGACATTGTTTGTTGTATAACACTCAATCTTGGTGAATCAATCAGTATCACATTTTCTCCAGTGTTCTCAAGATGTAATATTTACTGTAAACAGACCTTTTAGCAAATTTAGCTGTATTTCATTTTCTCTTTTATAAAGCCTAAAAAGTAAATCATACATCCTACTTTTCATTAAGACTGCATGAATTCTGCAATTTCATTAATAAAATATCTTAATGTATAATAGAGATTTATAGGTAAATGAATTAAAATGTACATATGAGGCTGGGCATGGTGGCTCATGCCTGTAATCCCAGCGCTTTGGGAGGCTGAGGTGGGCAGATCACGAGGTGAGGAGTTAGAGACCAGCCTGGCCAACATGGTGAAACCCATTTCTACTAAAAATACAAAAATTAGCTGGGCATTGGTGGTAGGTGCCTGTAATCCCAGCTACTCGGAAGGCTGAGGCAGGAGAATCATTTGAACCCAGGAGACAGAGGTTACAGTGAGCTGAGACCGTGCCATTGCACTCCAGCCTGGGTGACAGAGCAAGACTCTGTCTCAAAAAAAAAAAAAAAAAAACAGAAAACAAAATGTACATATGAATCCCTGGGCCATGGGCTATCTGCTTTTTCATGTTCACTTACTCAACCATTCTCTTATTGTTAGAGAACTCTCAGGAAGATTCTTTTTTTAAAAAGTAGAATGCCAGCTGGGTGTGGTAGCTTACAGTTTATGCCCATTATAATCCCAACACTTTGGGAAGCTGAGGTGGGTGGATCACTTGAGGCAAGAGTTCAAGACCAGCCTGGGCAATATAATGAGATTTCGTCTCTACTGAAAAATACAAAAATTTAGCTGGGTGTGGTGGCGTGTGCCTGTAGTCCCAGCTACCCGGGAGGCTAAGGCACGAGAATTGCTTGAACCT
>NW_016107392.1:6597302-6609036 GCF_001604975.1 Cebus imitator | reverse complement strand
GTAGTATGCAGTATAAATTCAATTAAATATGGGACCTGAAAGTAAAACTATTAATACATTTTAAATTATCTTCCTATTTTCAAATCCTAATCTTTTCTATTGAAAAAAGAAATGTATCAAAAAAGATTGCCATGTGCTTAAGAAAAAGGTATTTTTTTCACATCTAAAATTATGTAAAAGCCCACTGTACAGTTCAGAGACACTATGTTTAATTTGATAAAATAGTTTAAAGCAGCACTTCTCAAATTTTCAAATTTTTGGTCTCAGAAGTTTTTTTACAATGTTTAAAATTATTGAAGATTTCAAAGAGCTTTTGTTTATAAGAGTTATAACTATTTATTTTACAGTATTAGAAATTAAAATTTTTCAAAAAATATTTTTTTAAAAATAATATCATTATTTGTTATTATAAATAACATACTATTCTTGTGTGTTTTAAAAAAATTCTCCATTCTTAAGGACCAGTTCAAATGCCACCTCTTTACAGTGCTTTCTTATATATATAATACACTGATTTCTCTTGTGAAACTCAGAGGCAGCAAATAATTGCCATAAAAGGTTTTATTATATATGTCAGTGCACTACAGCACAGTTTTTGTTGAGGTCCACTAGTAAAATTTTTTTGAAAAACATAGCTATTTTTTTTCTGAGACAAAATAGTAAGAAAAGTAGCATTGTTTTACTTTTTTTTTTCCTCAAATCTTTTTAACACTGTCTTGATAGAAGGCAGCTAAATTCTCATGTTTGCTACTGCATTTAATCTGTTGTGGTATCATACATCTTTTAGTCTCTGGAAAACTCCAGTGTATACTCATAGAGAAAATAAGAGCAACAAAGGTATTACATATTGTGAAAATAGTTTTGACCTTGCATACTGCCTACAGGAGACTGAGAGACCCCAGGATTTTTATACCACAATTTGAGAACTGCTAGTTTAAGGAAATGTTAGTCAATAATAATAAAGAAAATTCTAATCAAGTCCCAACTCTGTCCTAAATTACTCTTCTAAGCATTTTACTTACATTAATTCAGTAGATCTTCAGGCAGCCACTTTGAAATAAGTACTAAGGTGATTTCCACTTCACATAGCTGGAAACGGAAGCATAGGGAAATCAAAGTCATCCAGTGCCATATCCTGTGATGGTGAATGCAGTATTCATGTTCAGGCAGTGTTGGATTTAAAGCCCGTCTGCGTTTTGCTCAGCTGCCTCTGGACAGAAGCTCCTGCTTTCTTAGAGTTGGCCCTTGGAGAGCTTTGTGAATAAGATAATATTTGACTATGGTACCTCAGTTTTGTATCTCCAAAATAGGACTTGCAGTTAGTTTATGGTTTTCCTATAGGATTTATCACTCTGGAGTCATAAGTTTGTCATTTTTTTAAATTTAAATTGTTACTAATCTAGGCTAATTAAAATAGTAGATGCCTAAAAACTATTCTATTAATTGGTTACAGAAGATAACCATACCTTTCAGTTTCTCTAGTTTAATGTTTTGTAATTCTAAGGGCAGTTTTTCCTCATATGTATTAGAAGGGAAAATTATTAAAAGGTGCTACCTTTTAACTTACAGGGAGAGTAAAATTTTTGCTGAATCACTTTTATCCCAGTAGTTCATTAGTAACTATATTTCTTTTCCCTGTTAGCTTTGAGAAGTCTATTGAGTTTTTATGCTTGAAGAATGTAATTTAGGAGGTGTGCTGCATGAACTTGCAGTGTAAAAAAGTAAGGGAACTTCAGGAATGCCATGAGTTCTCTCTTACATTCCTGAAAATTAAAGTTTTGTATACTGCTCCTAATGGTAAAATCCTCGACCTGGTCTGATACAGGCTTAGTCTCCCAAAAGTGTAAATGTGTTTGCCCGTGCACCACTGGAGAACAAATCCTTCAGGTAAGTGAGTGTCTTTTGTGAAAAGCAAAGTGCTACTGCATTCATGTATTCACATCATATGCATGCATGCTTCCGCAGAGAGAGCCAACATGGTGAGTTTCATTTTGTAGGATTGCCTGAGAGCATGATGTTATTTTAAAGCGTGTCACCTTCCTTATTTTAAGGAAAAGAAAGTATAATTTTAGGTGTGAGGTGTAACATTCCAGGTAAAATTTGAATCCTGGAAACTTCTGACTGTGACCCTGCAATTATTGTTTTGTCAGTACTGTTGTGACATTCCATGGTGAGTTGTCTTCTGTTTGAACTGATATTTTTCAATAAATATTAGGATTTATTTCATTCATTTAAAATACATATATTAAGACATTAGCAGCAGGAAAATAGAGGTATCTCATTAAATATAACTTGATGTTTTATGGTTGCAGAGGTGATCACTATAGCAAATTCTCAATAAATGGTAAAAAAGTAATTATTCAAAAATGTATTAAGTGATAAAAACATATTTGATAGTCCTTTGATAATTTGTTCACATTATTTTTTGTTTTTGTTTTTTCTTCTAAGGAGCCTTCTCAAGTCTGTTGAAGAAGAATTGCATCAGCGGTAATTTTAATTTTTAATCTTAAAGTACTTTATGTCACAGACAAGTAAAGTCAGTTTGCCCTGTTCTCTGTTATATAGCCTATTTGTTTTAGTTCTTTTTCTTTTTTTTTTTTTTTTTTTATAGAGACAGGGTCTCACTCTCTTGCCCAGTGGATTGCAGTGGTGTGATCGTAACTCACTGCCTTGAATTCTTGGGCTCATGTGATCTTTCCACCAAAGCCTTCCAGGTAGCTGAGAATACAGAAGTGTACCACCATGCCTGGCTACTTTTTTGAATTTTATTCTTGGAGATGGATTCTTGCCATGTTGCCCAGGCTGATCTCAAACTCCTGGTCTCAAGCAGTCCTCCAACCTCAGCCTCCCAAGTAACTGGCATCACGATCCATCACTTGTTTTAATTCTGAATCTATCCCATCCTATAAAGATGTAGACATAAACTTTTATCTTACAGTAGCTTTTCCTGCATTTTTGAAAATGTCTTCTTATGCTGTTTTGGTAAAATCTATTTAATAATCTATTATCCTTCTTTTTATTTAGAGGACATGTGGCACATTTAGAAGATGATGAAGGGGATGATGATGACTCTAAACAGTAAGTTCTGTCTCTGTTTTTGGTAAAAAGAAAACATGTCATTTGACCTGATTTCATCAATCTGGCAACTTAATATCAACGGAAATTTTAATATCATTAGTAACATAGTATTATGGGTTGTACTTCGGTTTCTTTCCTTTTTTCTATTCTAGTTGTATTAGCTTGGGCTGACATAACAAAATGCCGTAGACTTAGACAATAGAAATTTATTTCTCACAGTTCTGGAGGTGGGAAGTTCAAGATCAAGGTACCAGCCAACTTGGTTAGGGCTCCATTCTTGGCTTGTAGACAGCCGTCTTCTGGCTGTGTCTTACCATGGCCTTTCCTCAGTGTATGCATGTGGTGGGGTCAGAGGTAAAAGTGATCTCTGTCCCTCTTCTTATAAGATCACCAATCCTGTGAGATTAGGACCCCACTGTTACAACCTCATTTAACCTTAATTACTTTCAAAAACCCATCTCCAAATATAGTCACATTGTGGGTTAGGACTTAAATGTGTGAGCTTTGTAGCAACACATTTAGTTCATTTTTTCCAAAGAACTTATTATAGACTAGCAGTTGAGGGCATAGGTTTTCTTTTTTACCTCACTACTTTGTGATCTTGGATAAAGTTACATAACCTTTCTAGGCCTTGAAATCCTCATCTGAGAAATTTGTGCTTCGTCATCTTACAGTTTTTTTCTTTCTTTTGAGACAGTGTTAGAAACAAATTTTCGGCGCTCCAAAAGAAATGGCACTCGAACATAAATTTTCTAAGTAAGGCAAATTTACTTCTATAGAAGGGTGCATCTCTCAGATGGAGTAGTGGCAAGAGCACCACAAACAAAGGGAAGCAGGGGTTTTTAATTCCTAACACAATTGGCCGTAGCTGCTGTGTGTTCCCCTGTTGGTTGGGGTTGGAGTGCACAGTCTAAGCTAAATGTGATTAGCTAATTTGAAGAGTGCAGGGAAGAACAGTTTTGGTGGGGAAAGCTGTTACAGTAGGGAGGGGGTGATTTCTTGGTGGGCATGCCTGAGCACAGCAGGGTGGGAGGGGCTGATAAATTGGCTGGCAATATTACTTTAGACAAAGAACAGGGAAGTAAGACTTCAGGGCAGACAGTACAAGGAAGACAAGACCTCTTGGAGAGGAACACCTTATCTGTAACAAAGTGAAACTCTTTGAAGAGGAACTGTCTAAACTACTTGTTTTTAACAGAAAAAGTCTTGCTTTATGGCCCACCTAGAGTGCAGTGTTGTGATCTTGGCTCAGTGCAGCCTCGACCTCCTGGCTCAAGCAGTACTCCCACCTCAGCCTCCTGAGTAGCTGAGACTGCACCTCCACGCTTGCTAGATTTTTATTTTTTTGTAGAGATGGGTTACCGTCATGTTGCCCAGGCTGGGCTCGAACTCCTGAGCTCAAACAATCTGCCCGTCTCAGCCTCTTAAGAGTGCTGGGATTACAGGGATGAGCCACTGTGACCCTCCTCTTTCTATTTCTAAAACTGATCCTGAGTTATAATGAATCTTAAGTTCAGTCACATTCTGCCCATAATTTCATAAAGCATATATATAGTTTTTGATGAGCTTCATCAAAGATGTTCCATATCTAACAGTAGCACAGGTGAAGTTTACAGTGTGATACATTTTGTACCACATTGTTCTCAGTTATTTACCTTTCACTTGATATAAACTGGAATTATAATTATCCTTTCCAGTTTTAATTACAGTATAGTACTTGGAACCAGGAAAGTGTATTACTCAATTACTTGTTTTTAAATTAAATTTAATTCTTTTAACAAAATGTACATAGTGACATTTTGATACATATAATGTCATGATTTGATCAGGGTAATTAACATATCCATCATCTCAAACATTTATCATTTCTTTGTGTTGGGAACATTCACTATTCTCCTTCTAGCTGTTTGAAACTAAATAATGCATTATTGTTAGCTATAGTCATCCTACAGTGGTATAAGACAATAGTACTTATTATTTTTCTTATATGACTGCAATTTTGTATCTTAAATCTCTCCCTTTCCTCTCCTTTTCCCTGCCCTTCCCAGTTCCTAGTAAGCTCTATTCTGCTTTTTACTTCTATGAGATCTATTTTTTTTTTTAGCTTCCACATGAGTAAGAACATGTGGTATTTTATTTTCTATTTTTGCTTATTTTACTTAACATAATGCCCTCCAGTTCCCAGTTATTTCTGAATAATACCTCAATCAACATTTCACAAAATATTTTGGAAAAAACTAATAATCTTAGAAAATGATTCTTGCAGTTTTTTTCTGTATCTTTGTAAAATGAATAGTTCTGATTCTAAACTTTTCTGTTTTTAGTTCAACTCTGAAAGCAAAAGTTCCACCTCCTTTACCACCAAAGGTAGACAGATTTATTTTTCAATTTGATTTATGTGTATGTGTTATTCTGCCAATTTAATACTTTGTTGAGAGTTTTCCTAGCTTTTCATTTGTGATCCACAAAGAAAAATCATGAAGTCGATATAAGTAAATGATTTTTTATTATATTTGTCTTTTTTTTTAATGCCCAACTTGTATTTAGTGTTCATTCTTTTTTTTCCTCTTTCTCTCTTTTAAGACAGAGTCTCACTCTGTTGTTCAGGCTGGAGTACAGTGGCATGATCTCAGTTCACCACAGCCTCCTCCTCTTGGATTCAAGCAATTCTGCCTCATCCTCCCCTGTAGCTGGTATTACAGGCACACACTACCATGCCGGCTAAATTTTTAGATTTTTATATTTTTTATTATTTATTTAATTTTTATATTTTTTACTAAAGACTGGGTTTTGCTCTGTTGGCCAGGCCGGTCTCAAACTCATGACCTCAGGTGATCCCCCTACCCTGGCTTCCCAAAGTGCTGGATTACAGGCATGAGCCACTGTGTGCCTGGCCTTATTTAATGTTCATCTTAAGTAACAAGTTCTAGGAATTTACACTGGAAATGATTATATTAATGGATTAGTGTTATTTGACCTGGGTTAGAAAACTCACATTTCTTATAAGATTGTTTTTCTCAAAATCTACAATCTATTATTGACTTTTAAGAACAAATGAAGGGTAGTAATTTATCATAGATATTTAATTTTCAGAAGATACTTTTATATTACAAATATAAAATAGTACAACAATTTTTAAATACTTTCTAACAACAAAATTATTTTTCCAAACAAAATTATCCTAAAATAGTAATTTCAACTGATAGGGTGGTTTTTTTTGAAGGTAAAATGAGCTAATATATATTTTATTTTATAAGTTCATATGCATAGCAAATTTTAATTATAAAATGAGCTGCTTTAAAGTTTAAAATCAGAATGTTACAAATGAGAGAGTCTTACTAGTCTTGTCATTCGGTTTACTACTATTTCTATTTATTTTCATTTCATACAATTGAGACAATCCTGATTCATGCAAGTAAATAATACTGTACTTGCTTGTTTAGTTTTATCATAGCAGAACTATAGAGATCTGAATTTCTAAGAAATTAGTGCTGAGCAATAATGAGACACATTTTAAGAATTTATAAATTCTCCAAACCTTCAGCCAACTGTAGGTTTTGACATTGTGTATACAAAAAGTGTCTCAGGCATCCCATTTGCCGTGTTGGTATTCTCCAACATGATAACATTTTAATTTGTATCCTCTCATGCCCCTGTTCTGAAAGATTAAGCATTAGCATAAAGACATCAAGTCATCTAAGAGACAGCTTAGATTAGCCTTGAACTTTGACCAGCTTGAATGTTTAAAATAAAAAAGAGATTCATTTAAATTGGAGGAGATAAGAAAGACTAGAATATTTTTATTTGGCTAGTCTAAGTGGGAAGACTTGTGAGGAATTAATCAAAAGACTTAAAGGCCCTTTTATTTGCACAGCAGCAAAACCTGAGATGTACACATTTTAGTATACATTTTTGTAATATATTTAAAACAAGAAGATAATCTGAATTGGATGGTTGAGTAACCTTTAAACTCATCTCATCTGGTAAACCTCTAATGTATAATAGAAATAGTTTGAAAGCTTCTAACATATAATAGCACTTATGTCAGGAAAAAAATTCGACGTTTCATTGTTGGTCTCTTTTTCTGTATCATTTCAGCCTAAGTCTGTCTTCATACCACAGGAAACACTTTCTGCTGAGGATGATAATCAAGGAACAATCAAGAGATGTCCCTTGTCAGGGAGCCCAGCAAAGCCATCCCAAGTTCCACCTAGACCACCACCTCCCAGATTACCCCCACAAAAACCTGTTGCCTTAGGTAATGGTGGAGGGTGACAGCAAATGTGTTACCAGGTTTTCATACTATGTGGGGGAAAAAAAACTTTTAAGAGATTATTTGAAATTCCTTTGGTGAAGGAGAGAAGGAAAGCAATGGCTGTGGAGATGTTTTCTGCTTTTTGCCTACTGGTTTAAAGTGTTTTTATGACAGGATTCCCTGTGACACAGTCTGAGATATTTTGTCCTCATTTCTCATTTCATATTTAGCTTTCTCTTTTCTGGACATTGGTTCCCCATTCCTTTAGCTACAGTGTAGAAACAATGCAAATTAAACTGTGAGCAAACATGGAAAGTGTGTTTTGCTTCTAGGCTACTTCTGTTTTAGAAGAGAGTACCTTGACTAACTCCTTATTTCATTTAATCATTTCTTTAAAAAAAATAACTGGTATTATTTGCTAGTTATTTGCCTCCAAATTAATACTAGAAGATGCTATTTTAAAACTGTAAAGGCTCCTCTGTGTTTATCCAGAAGAAGCAATTTTTAAAAAGAGCAACTAGGCTGGGCACGGTGGCTCATGCCTGTAATCCCAGCATTTTGGGAGGCTAAGGCAGGTTGATCACCTGGGGTCAGGAGCTCAAGACCAATCTAACCAACATGGTGAAACCCAGTCTCTACTAAAAAAAAAAAAAAAAAAAAAAAAAATACAAAATTAGATGGGCGTGGTGGTGCACACCTGTAATCCCAGCTACTTGGGAAGCTAAGGCAGGAGAATCAGTTGAACCCGGGAGGCGGAGTTTGCAGTGAACAAAGATCATGCCATTGCATTCCAGCCTGGGCAACAAGAGTAAAACTCCTCAAAAGAAAAAAAAAGAAAAGCAACTAAAGTTTATTGGATGACATAATATAAATCACCCCTTTTCTAAAAGTATTTATTTGGTTTTTTAATGCTAACAAATACATGTGCCTAGATACAACCTGAATTTAAATTTGCCTAATATGCCACAAATAGAGGTATAAATAGAAGAACATATAGAACATATATATATATATATATATATATATGTTCTATATATGTGTGTGTATATATATATATATATATATATATATATAAAGGTATAAATAGAACATATATATATTATATGTAATCTATTGTATATCTAATTATATATATAAATATAAATGTGTGTGTGTGTGTGTGTGTGTGTGTGTGTGTATATATATATATATGTATATGACTTCTTTCATAGTAAATCTGATTGGGTGATTCCAAATGAATAATGATACTATCTCAGAGTTAATATTTTTATTTCCTACTTGATAAGTTTTTGAATAAAAATTTTGATGAAGAGTAATCATTTTCAATAAATATATCTTACTGAAGGAAATGGAGTGAGCTCCTTCCAGTTAAATGGTGAACGAGATGGCTCATTACATCAACAGAATGAACATAGAGGCACGAACCTTTCAAGAAAAGAAAAGAAAGATGTACCAGTAGGTATTGATATTCATAAGTTCTACTTGTATTTGTTTCCTTTTTCACTGTTAAGTTAGTTTCATGCTTACAATTAGTGAAACTATAGCAATAGTATATTTTACAATTACTATATTGATATTTTAGTATATTATAATGGTGAATAGATTATTTAAATCTTGAAAAAAGTAACTCTGCTATGGTAAACTTGAATGATGGCTTTTTATCATTTACATTATTTAGACCAATTTGTTATGTAGTACATTATAAAACATCTTTATACAGGTAAATGCTTAGTATTCTTGTGATTGTTCACAAAATATTATTATTCTCATTGAGGATAATTGATTCTTAATAGTTTCTCTTAACAGTCTTGTGAAGTTATGGAAAGAAGGACATAGATAAAGAAAGCTGTAGCTTCTACTTCAGGACAGAATTCTAACTATAGATCAGGGGTCCCCAGCCCCTGAGCCACAGACTGGTAATGGTCAGTGGCCTGTTAGAAACCAAGCCGCACAGCAGGAGGTGAGTAGTGGACTAGTGAGCATTACCGCCTGAGCCCCACCTTCTGTCAGGTCAGCTGCAGCATTAGATTCTCTTAGGAATGCAAACTCGATTGTGAACTGTGCATGCAAGGGATCCAGGTTGCACACTCCTTGTAAGAATGTAGCTAATGCCTGATTATCTGAGGTGGAACACTTTCATCCCCAAACCATCCCTCCCCTGACCATTCTTCTGTGGAAAAATTGTCCCTGTGGAAAAACTGCCTTTCACGAAACCGGTCCCTGGTGCCAAAAAGGTTGGGACCACTGTTAGAGATTACATAAGTAATGACATTGCTGCTCTTACCACTTCAGGAAAGGTGAAATTAGCCTTAGCAGCTACTCCTGTCACAAATGTTAGCTAAAACATCATAACTATTAAAACATAAATGTTATTCATCAGGAATCGTAAAAGATAAAAAATATAAAACATTTGTAAAGAACTGACTTATAATCACTGGAAGACAGTCCTCTATCATCATAGAATTTCAAACAGTAGGAAATCCTCAAAATCCCCAGTATCTCAACAGATGTCAGTGAGATGAATGAGATTTTTTAAAAAGTTTTTGTATATACTATTATTTGTTATTTTTATAGAAATTTGGAGTATATTCAGTATGTTTGTATACATGTGTGCTATGGTTTCTGCAGTAAGCACATCACTAGAGGCTTTGTGATGTATCTAACTTTTCAAAAATATTTCACTATAGAATATGACATACTATTCTTAAAATTCAGTTAAAGCATTTGATGTTATTCATTGTAATTTGCGAAATTTAGGTTATTTTAACAAATGTATAAACTGTCCTTCAGGAATGGGTCTTGTGAAGTTCTATCCAATGGAGCAGTGCCTTTTTGCTTTCAACAATTTAAATTTTAACAGACCTGCTAATGTAATAGTACAGAAATACAGCTGAGTAACTATAATACAGTAGAGAATAAATAGCCTCTGGGAGATGTAAACTTTTTTTTGAGATGGAGTTTCACTCTTGTTGCCCAGGCTGGAGTGCAAGGGCACAATCTCGGCTCACTATAACCTCCGCCTCCCGGGTTCAAGTGATTCTCCTGCCCCAGCCTCCTGAGTAGCTGGGATTATAGGTGCCCACCACCACAGCTAATTTTGTATTTTTTTTAGTAGAGATGGGGTTTTCCCATTTTGGTCAGGCTGGTCTCAAACTTCTAACCTCAGGTGATCCACACTTTGGTCTCCCAAAGTGCTGGGATTACAGGCATGAGCCACCACGCCTAGCCAATGAAACTTTTTTTTTAACCTTTCCTATGGTACTAAGTAAACATTTTTTATGTGTGCATTTTTAATTCACTTTTGTGTTACCTTACTTCATTAAGATAAGGTAATTCTGAAATAAATATGTCCATGGCTCTTATCATAGGATAAACAGTATCAGTGATAAATTGAAGCATACTTACAGTTTATGCTGTAATTCTCTAAAATTATTTACAGCCCTTACACCTGTAATCCCAATACTTTCAGTGGCCAGGGCAGGGGAATTGCTGGAGACCAGAAGTTAAAGACCAGCCCAGGCAACATAGCAAGACCTGTCTCTACAAAAAAAAAAATGTAGCTAGACATGGTGGCACATACTGATAGTCCTAGCTACTCAGGAGGCTGAGACAGGAAAATCACATGAGCCCAGGAAGTCAAGGTTACAGTGAGCTATGCTTGCCTGCCACTGCACTCCTGCCTGGGTGGCAGACCAAGACCCTGTCTCTTAAAAAATTTAAATAATGACAAATAATAAATTTAAGTAGTATTTTTATTTTATTTTATTTTATTATTTTGTCTTATTTTAAGATGGAATCTCACTCTGTCACCCAGGCTGGAGTGCAATGGTATGATTTCAACTCACTGCAACCTCCCCCTCCCTCTCCGGCCTCAGCCTCCTGAGTAGCTGGAATTACAGGTGTGCACCACCACGCCCGGCTAATTTGTGTATTTTTAGTAGAGATAGGGTTTCACCATGTTGGTCAGGCTGGTCTTGAACTCCTGACCTCGTGATCAGCCCGCCTCGACTTCCCAAAGTGCTGGGATTACAGGTATGAGCCACCATGCCTGACCTTATTTATTTTAAATAATATTTACAGCCATTTCTATTACTCCTTATGTTAAATCTGAGAGTTATAACTTTCAGAGCTCCCTAATGTAAGGGTGTTTGAGAGGCTAAGACGGGTGGATCACATGAGGCCAGGAATTCAAAACCAACTTGACCAACATGATGAAACCTCATCTCTCCTAAAAATACAAAAATAGCGAGGCGTGGGTGGTGGCAGGTGCCAGTAATCTCAGCTACTCAGAAGGCTGAGACACTAGAATTGCTTGAACCTGGGAGGCGGAGGTTGCAATGAGCATTGATTGCACTACTGCACTCCAGCCTGGGCAACAGAGAAAGACCCCGTCTCAAAAAA
>NW_016107392.1:6583630-6597292 GCF_001604975.1 Cebus imitator | reverse complement strand
AAAAAAAAAAAAAAAAAAAGACAGCAACAAAAAATGATGTTTTGCTAAAATAGATGACATCAGATAATTTAAGAACATCAGTATAAGAAAAAAATATATAAATTATTTGCAAACTGGAAGAAAAAGTTATCAGAAATTATTGGTAATAATAAGCTGTTTGCATCCTCAAAAATATATCTACAGAGTAAAATATATCATCTTAATTTCAGAAATGTTATATTTTTGTGTTATATATGAGAAATCAATTAACAGTAGCTTTTTTATTAATTTTCATCTCCTTGTTTAAGTGACTCTGATGTATAGCAGCTCTAGGGAAAAATTATGTCATTCCTTAAAATGATGTTACTGAGATTAACCTTGAAAGAAATCTAGACTGTCATAAAATTCCTGTTTAAAGTATACCCAGGGGTTTCCTCTCAGGGGACAGTTCATATACTCAAGAATGTGGCCCCTTGGAGAAATATCTGGCATTTTTCAGGATAGTGTGGGTGAGCAAATGTGTAACATTTCTTCTCCTTATAATTGCTTGTATATTCTAACCAATGATTAATACGTTTGAATTCATCAAAATTTAGAACTTTAATTCGCAAAACACGTTGTAAACATGGTGAAGATTATCTACACATGAGGAGAAACTGTTACATATATAACAGATAAAATACTGCAATCTAGAATATTTTTTTAAAAGCTCCAACAAATAAATATGAGAAAAGATAACTCAGTTAAAAAATGGGAAAAGAATTCACAAAAGAGGAAATACAGATAGCAAATGAACACTGTCTTTAAAAAGATTCTTAATCTTCTTAGCAGTCAGAGGCATGCAAATTAATGAGGAACACATGAGAAAAGGTTTTTTATTAATCAGTTTGGTGATATTGCTGTGAGACTGGAAAGAACCAGGAACTCTCATACATTGCTGGTGGGTGTGATGTGATATGTACACTCTGAAAAGCAGTTTGACAGTCAGTATCCACTAAAATGTAAAAGGTACAGACCCTGTGTACCAATAGTTTCTCAGTATTCCCATACTGTGGTATACTTCTCA
Organism: Cebus imitator; assembly: GCF_001604975.1. Lineage (NCBI taxonomy): Eukaryota > Metazoa > Chordata > Mammalia > Primates > Cebidae > Cebus > Cebus imitator. The sequence goes on along the minus strand of NW_016107392.1, from coordinate 6,596,247 downwards.
CAGTATACCCATTAAAAAAATGCACTCATACAGTGTGTAAGTAGGTATATGCAGGAATGTTTATGTCAGCATTCATGTCATAGTAAAGTATTGACATAATCCAAATGCCCAATAATGTTTAAGGAATAGCTAAATAAAGTATGCTGTGCTGCAGTTAAAACAAATGAACTAAATCTGTATGACCTATATGGATTACTGTCCAATTTTAAGGCTAAGAATAAGCAAATAGTATATAACTATTTTAAACACACACAAAAACATTATTTTCCATGGGAACATGTATTTACATATATACCAAAAAAGTCTGGAAAGCCATATGATTACATAAGTTTATCTCATTCCCTAGAGAAAGATTTGGAAGGTTTTACACCAAACTAGTTTTTCTGGGGCAAGTGCTAGAAATATGTGCATTGTAAAAGAATTATAGGGAACTTCAGCCTTAACTGTAACATTTTGTTTTACAAAGAATGTGTTCATGTATTTTATTTGGATAAATGTGTTTGAATTACAGTATTGTTATGCCAAACAGCAGCCAAAAAAGTGTAATCATACATGTGTTATTTTTCTAGAAGCCTATTAGTAATGGTCTTCCTCCAACACCTAAAGTGCATGTAAGTACTAAATATGAAATAGGCTAAGTTTCAAGCTAAGTACAATGACAGTCACTTGTATGTGTTATCTTTGCTTAGGTTTTTTTTGTCTGTTTGAAAGAACCGTCATTACTGAAAAAAAAATCTCTAAGATTGCTAGTTTAAATATTATTTGATTACATCTAAAAAGTAGCTTTTCAGAATAAATTATAAATTATACATTTTAAAGCTCCTTGATTCTAAAATGTACCTGTATCTTATTTGCAGCTATTTTTGAAGAAATGGGAAAAAGGCCCTTGGTCATACTAGAAATACAAAATGTAGATAGGACATTTTTTCTGACATTTTTTGAGTTATGAAAAAGAATTTTTTTTTTTTTTTGAGACATGGTCTTGCTCTTTCACTAAACTGGAGTGCAGTGGCACTATCATGGCTCACTGAAACCTTGACTTCCAAGGCTTAAGCAAACCTCCCACTTCAACCTCCTTAGTATGTGAGACCACAGGCATGTGCCACCATGCCCGGCTAACTTTTGTATTTTTCACAGAGATGGGGTTTTGCCGTGTTTCCCAGGCTGATCTCAAACTCCTGGGCTCAAACGATCCACCCACCTCAGCCTCCCAAAGTGCTAGGAGTACAAGAGTGAGCCACCTCACCCAGCCAATTATCAAGAACACAGAATTTTAAAATGAAAAGGAGCAATGAAGGACCATCTGGCCCAAGCCTCTTGTTTTGTCCCGCAGTAAAACAGACCCAAGGAACATAGTCACCAAGATCACAAAACTCCACTCAACTCTAGCCACAATTTAGATGTCCTGTCTTATAATCTGGCTTGTTTTAGAGTTTTGCTGTTAAATTAGACCCTGCTGTCTTTCTTTCTTTCTCTGTTTCTGACTTATTTTTTTAATTGACAAGTAAAAATTGTACATATTTTGGTATACAACATGATTTTGTGATGTATGAATATGTTATAGAATGGCTGAATCAAGCTATTTAACATATACATTAACTCACTTTTTTTTTGTATGTGGCAAAAGCACTTAAAAATCTACTCTGTTAGTAATTTTCAAATATGTGATATATTGTTACTTACTGTAGTCACCATGATGTACAGTATACCTCTTGAACTTACTCCTCCTAACTGAAGTTTTATGTCTTTTGACCAACATCTCCTCAACCCCTCATCCCCCAGCTTCTGGTAACCACCATTTTACTCTGTATGGTGGTTCAACTTTTTTAGATACTGTACATATAAATGAGATATATATATATATATATATATATATATATATATATAATGTATCATTTGTCTTTCTGTGCCTGGTTTATTTGACATAGAAAGATATCTCTAGTTGTCAAAAAATGATAGGATTTTCTTCTTTTTTAAGGCTGAATAGCATTCCATAGGGAATATATACAGTTGTTCCTCAGTACCCATGGGGAATTGGTTCCAGCACCCCTCTGGGGATACCAGGAATGCTCAAGTCCCTCATATAAAATGGCATAGTATTTGTATATAACCTACATGCATCCTCCTATACCCTTTAAATCCTCTCTAAATATGATGCCTAATACAATGTAAATAATTGTTATTCTGTATCATTTAGGGAATAGTGACAAGAAAAAAAGTCTGTACATGTTCAGTACAGACATAAGCATCCTTCCCCACCTCCTCCCAAATATTTTCAGAGTTTGGTTAAATCTATGTGCAGATCCACAGATAACAGAGGGCTGACTCTATCCCATTTTTTTTTTTTAATCCATTCATCCAGTAATAGACACTTAGGTCAAGTTCTTATCTTGGCTTTTGCAAATAATGCTGCAACAAATATGGTAGTGCAGATATCTTTTTGACATACTAATTTTATTTCTTTTCTTTTTTTAGATGAAGTCTCACCCTATTGCACAGGGTGTCACCACGCCCAGCTAATATTTTTTGTAATTTTAGTGGAGACAGGGTTTCACCATGTTGGACAGGCTGGTCCTAAACTCCTGACCTCAGGTGATCTGCCCACCTTGGCCTCCCAAAGTGCTGGGATTGCAGGTGGGAGCCACTGTGCCCAGCTTCATTTCTTTTTGATATAGACCCAGTAATGGTATTGCTGGATCATACAGTCATATTGCTGTTTTTCTTAGGCTTAAAATTGTATTAAGTTAATGTAATTTTAGTTTATAAATAGGACTGCATTTCCTTTGCTACAAGTCTGTCATCGAAAAGCTTAAGTAGCACTAGTTCAGAAGATGTCTATAGCTTTTCTAGTTTTTTACCTGCCAGCTCTACTTTTTAGCCCTTTGTTCCTTTTTTTTTTTTTTTTTGACAGAGTCTCACTCTGTTGCCTAGGCTAGAGTGCAGTGACACTATCTCAGCTCATTGCAACCTCCGTTTCCCAGGTTCAAATGATTGTCCTGCCTCAGCCTCCCAAGCAGCTGGGATTACAGGCACGAGCTACCATGCCTGGCTAATTTTTGTACTTTTAGTAGAGATGGCGTTTTACCATGTTGGCCAGGCTAGTCTCGAACTCCTGGCCTGAAGTGATCTGCCTGCTTCAGTCTCCTAAAGTGCTGGGATTATAGGTGTAAACCACCACACCTGGCTTTTTTTTTTTTGGAGACAGAATATCGTTCAGTCACCCAGGCTGTAGTGCAGTGGTGTCATCTCAGGTCACTGCAACCTCCGCCTCCCAGGCTCAAGTGATTCTCCTACCCCAGACCCCCGCGTAGCTGGGACCACAGGTGCCCGCCACCATGGCTGGCTAATTTTTTTGTGTTTTTATAGAAACAGGTTTTACAATATTGGCCAGGCTGGTCTTGAACTCCTGACTTCAGGTAGTGTACCCACCTCAGCCTCCCAAACTGCTGGGATTACAGATGTAAGCCACCACGCCCAGCCCTTTTTTACCTTTAAATTCTATATTTTGATTAGTACAGATTATAATGTATGTATTATAAAGTGCATATACTTTATATTTGTAATTTAAATTGTACTTAAATATTTTTTAATTAATTTTCTATATTTATACAGTATACTCTATATTATATAGCATATATATTATAGCAGATAAATATATATACAATAGGGCAAAATTTCCCACTTGACTATAAGACAAAACACTTACCTCAGGTTTGCAGCTTGACAGGGAAAAGCTATCTTTGAATGCCAGGTAGACTCCAGCTATACAAATCCGCTTAATATTGGGAACTGGCTTGATTGTTTTGTTCTTCATTTTGTCATTTAAGTTTCCAGGGGTTAGCAGTACCTCAACATGCAAATTTCCACAGCTATCTTAAAAGGTCGTTATTAACATTAGTTAAATGATACAGTTTCTGCTCTACATCATCAAAGCATGTTTCTGTTGGTCTCCTACTACCTGATGGTATCACCAAGCTAAATTGTTCTTTTCTGGTACTAAAATCTTTAAAAATATATTGGCTGGTAGATTTCTATCATTAAAAGGGAAATTTTAAGGCCCATGTTTTAATTATGTTAGTATTTTTAATCCATTATTGTCAACTAGTGATGTCATCTCTCAACACGTTACCTCCTTGTTTGTGAGGAAGATATTCCTTCTGTAAAATGAGGCACAAATGCTGTTCTTTTAATTTAGGCCAACATGGCAAATACTGAAATTTTCTCTGACCAAAAATATTTTTGTACCGTTTTTCCCTCAAGTTGTCAGTATGTAAAAGTGATTACTTGAGTCAACATTTTTGTACCTTGAGTATTTAAAAAGATAATTTCAGAATTAATATTTTACTCTTTGACAACATAATATGAAGTTCAAATAAGTGTTATATTTCATTATGATATATTTATTATCTGAAAAGTTTGTAAATGGTTTTGATAAGTAATAATTATCATCAAAGAGTTAAGCTTTTCAATGAATCTTACCAGGGAAAATAATCAGATTGCTCAATTGAAAAAAATAAAAAATAAAGTCTATATGTTTTGAGGTTGAAGCACATATATGAATTTCAAGTCAGTCATACCCATTTCACTTTGTAATGTGAAATTCAGTTTCTGTCGATAGTCTCTCACATTTAAATCAGAATTACACTTTATATATTAAAGACTTACTTTTCACTGTTTCATATTGGTTATTCTTTGTTTCCCTAGATGGGTGCATGTTTTTCAAAAGTTTTTAATGGGTGTCCCTTGAAAATTCACTGTGCATCATCATGGATAAACCCAGATACAAGAGGTAGTACTGTATGTTTTTATCTGTTATCTTTCTAATTTTTTAAAACTGGGACCATGAAAGCATTTGTGATTTTATTTATTTTCTGAATATCTTTCTGGGGGAAAAAAAAAAGTCTCGTAATTTTTTTTTTTTTTAATTTTAAGGTAAATAAGTTTCTCTGTGCTATTATCAGTGTTTGAAGTGACACATGACACTAAAATTTCACTATATAGTTACCATATCAATATAGTGAAGCCAAGTATTCTATGCCACCCTAGTTTCTTCCAAAAATATTTCTACTGCTGCTGCACAGTAGTCTGGTATCTTTTTTTATTTTTAGAGAAAGGGTCTTGCTGTGCCACCCAGGCTAGAGTGCAGTGGCATGATGATGGCTCACTATAACCTCAAACTTCTGACCTCAGGCAATCCTCCTGCCTCAGCCTCCCAAGTAGCTAGGACTATAGGCACACACCTGGCTGGTTTTGTTTTTTTTGTTTGTTTGTTTTTGTTTTTTTAATTTTTAATAGAGGTGGGATCTCTCTGTGTTACCCAGGCTGGTCTCAAACTCCTGGGCTCAAGCAATTGTCCTGCCTCAGCTTCCCAAAGTACTGAGATTACAGACATGAGCCACTGGCCAATAGCTTCATTTTTGTCGAAACAGCCGTTATTGAAGGAATTTACTGAGGATCCAGGGTTTAATGATCCAGGTTTTAATGACCACTTTCGAAGATCTCTGACCTTAAAAGGGGCCATAATTAGAATAGTTGTCTTTAGGCACCAACTATATACTGTGTCCTCCCACTGTACATATGAATCTTCATAGCTGTCTGTCTATGTAAGATACACACAGAACATTTAAACGTGAACATTTTTATATACACACACAAATTCTTACTAAATCTTCTGAGTACTTTTATGTCATAGGCAAGGAAACTGGCATTCAGAGAGATTCATTGTTTGTAGCCAATTGGTGGTAGAAAGGGTTAGTTTCAATCCAGTACTGTCTGACCACAAATCTTATGCCATGAATCTGCCAGTACAAATCTTAAATGCTGGGCACTTTAGGAATGCCCTTAGCATTCTGTACTGTTCTCAACACACTTCAGTTTAATCTAGAAAAGTTCTTGACCTGTTACTCTGTATTATCGTAAAAACAGATCGGGCTGTTGAGAATACTTGTTCTTCAAGTTGCCGGCTTGGATTTCTTTGAAGTGTTCTTTGCTTTCTTTCCTGTTCTAAAGCCTTTTTAATAAATTTCCACTTCTGCTTTTGCTCTTGGGAAAAAAAAAAGATTGGACTGGACCATGGCCATGCTTCTCATATCTTTTAGAAGATATTGAGTACCCTAGCAGGTATCTAAGTTTGAGTTAACTTTTTAATAGACAGTGGTCAGATTCTGGGTTATTTTTATAGTGCTTATAGTGTAGCTCTGAAAAAAATATTCTGTAGAAATAATTAGAATCTGTATCAGCTACTCTCATTTTATTTCTGTATGTCAGTTGCACATGATCCTCTCTTAAGGGGGTTTTAGAAAAAGGAGCTGCAGATTCTTTGCCAGTTCTTAGCACTCTCTGATGAGTGAAGAATCTACCATGCCACTCTTCAGAACCTCCCTTACATAAAAATTCTCTTCACTGCTTTGAGGCTAATGTTTACATATAATTCAGTTTATGGGTCTAAAGTATCTAACCTCTTTTTTATATGCACTGCTTAAAATCATGGTAATTCTTGTATTATATGTTAATACATATTTATGGAAGTTTAGATTATAGAAATCCTATTTTAAAATATTTTATTTACCAAAATCAGTCAGTGAATTACTTTTATTTCAGATCAGTACTTGATCTTTGGTGCCGAAGAAGGGATTTATACCCTGAATCTTAATGAACTTCATGAAACATCAATGGAACAGGTATGTTATTTTGTATATTCTCTTTTTTATTATTTTCAAGTTACTGTAAGTACACATTAGACCAGAAATGAGATTCAGTTTCGTGATTTGCTGCTGCTTTTATTCTTTTTTTTTTCTTTTGAGTCCGAGTCTTACTCTGTTGCCCAGGCTGGAGTGCAGTGGTGTGATCTCAGCTCACTGCAACCTCTGCCTCCAGGTTCAAGCAATTTTTGTATCTCAGCCTCCCAAGTAGCTGGGATTACAGGTACGCACCACCACCACACCTGGCTAATTTTTGTGTTATTAGTAGAGACGGGGTTTCACCATGTTTGCCAGGCCGGTCTAAAACTCCTGATCTCAGGTGATCCGCCTGCCTCGGCCTCCCAAAGTGCTGGGATTACAGACATGAGCCACCATGCCTGGCTAATTTTTGTGTTTTTAGCAGAGACAAGGTTTCACCGTGTTGCTTAGGCTGGTCTCAAACTCTTGGCCTCAAGTGCTGGATTTACAGGTATAAGCCACCCCACCTCTTTTATTCTTAAAACCTTCTTCAGGTTGGGCGCAGTGGTTCATGCCTGTATTCCCAACACTTTGGGAGGCCAAGGCAGGCATATCACCTGAGGTCAGGAGTTTGAGACCAGCCTGGCCAACATGGTGAAACCCTGTCTCTACTAAAGATACAAAAATTAGCTGGGCATGGTGGCGTGCGCCTGTAGTCCCAGCTGCTCGGAAGGCTTATACAGGAGAATCACTTGAATCCAAGAGAAGGTTACAGTGAGCCAAGACCATGCCATTTCACTCTAGCCTGGGAAACAAGAGTGAAACTCTGTCTCAAAAAAAAAAGAAAGAAAAGAAAAAACAAAACCTTCATGAAGCATGTTCTAATTACCAGATACTGAAGACATATTCACAGGCGTAATCCATACCCTTGAGAAGCTCATGATCTAATAGGGAAAACAGACATATAAACCAGTAACTACAACACTCGGGGTTAGATGTCATATTATGAATTGAGTATAAGACATTGGTCACAGAGGTGGAGGTCACCAGCACCTCCTGTGAAGATATGAGAAAGAGGGGCATTTGAGATGGACCTTAAATGATGAATAGAAGTTTGCCACACAGACCGGATAAGCATGACGGCATTGAGATGCGAAGTAGCATGGCAAGTATAGGAACCGTGACATATTGAGATATAATTCACATATCATACAATTCACCCGTTTAAAGTGTACAATTGAGTGGTTTTTAGTATGTTCACAGGGTTGTGCATCTATTACCACTATCAATTTTAGGACATTTTCATCATCTCCAAAAGAACCTCCATAATCATTAGTGGTCATTCCCCATTTCTCTCCTCTTCTCCCACAGTATGGGGATGTTTTTGAGTGTCACAATGAGTGGGGGAAGCTTTTGCCATTTAGTAACCAGGAGTCAGGAACATGAAACAACCTGCAAACTGATCATGATGATGATCTTAATAGCTAGTATACTTACATAAAGCTGTGTGTCAGGCACTGTTTTTAAATGCTTAACCTATAATATTTAGTCTTCATGAAACCTCTCAGAGGTAGACACCATTGTTATTCTCATTTCGCAGTTGAGAAAACTAAAGCACAGAAGGGATTAGTAACTTGCCAAAGATTCCACAGCTATTCTGTGGCTAGACAAGCTAGCTCCAGATTCCATGCCCTTAACTACTTCACCATATTCTCTCTCCCAGTTGTATGGTTCCTGTAGAGAAATGCTGGACCTAGAGAAAGAGCAAAGATCTAGAATTGGCCTAATTGAATGACCAATTCAACATGGAGGTTGAGGAGAGGTCTAGGTTAACTTCCAGTTTTCCACTTGAGTGACTGGGTGCATAACAGTAACAGAAAGATAGAGTGTATAGTATATTGAAGGATATGTTGATTTGAAGAGAATGGTAAATACATTCACTTTGGTCATAGTAGCATGGCAAGTATAGGAACTTCAGTTTTCTCAACTGTGAAATGAGAATAACAGTGATGTCTACCTCTGAGTTTGGAATTCCTTCAGGATGTGTGACTAATTCCCTTTTATCAATATAAATTGATTATAAGGCCTGGTGTCGTGGCTCATGCCTGTAATCCTAGCACTTTGGGAGGCTGAGGCGGGGGAGTCACCTGAGGTCAGGTGTTTGACCTCACCTGAGGTCAGCCTGGCCAATAAGTGAAATCCCGTCTCTACTAAAAATACAAAAATTAGCTGGACATAGCTGTGTGCACCTGAAGTCCTCGATACTTAGGAGGCTGAGACAGGAGAATCACTTGAACTCAGGAGGCAGAGGTTGCAGTGAGCTGAGAGTGCACCACTGCCCTCCAGCCTGGATGGTGGAGCAAGACTCCATCTCAAAAAAAAAATAAAAATAAAAAAATTGATAACAAAGTAGAAAGAAAAATCTGTAATGATTTATTCATTACTAAACATTTTCATCTTCATATTTTTAAATCAGATTTTCTAACAAGATCCTAAACTACTTGATACATTGTAAATCTTTTAGTCTGGAAATGGTATACACTGAAATGGCTGAAAAGTGCCTAAGAACAGGGAAAGGGAGGAAAAGGATCTTGTAATTATAATAATTAGTAAATAAATAATTCAAAGGTAGTAATATTTTTCTTGGGTATAATGAGAAATCCAAAAATAATATTGGTAACAATATTAATTGTAAGACGTAAGACCAACTTTATGCATAGGTGAAGTAAGCATTTATCAACCTAATTTGAAGAAGAAATTTGAAGAATTTGTTGTCGTTTTTGAGACAGGGTTTTATTCTGTCACCCAGGATGGAGGGCAGTGGCGTGAACACAGCCCACTGCAGGCGTGAACACAGCCCACTGCCGGCTTGACCTCCTGGGCTCAAGTGACTTTCCCACCTCAGCATCCTCAGTAGCTGGGACTACAGGCACATCCACAATGCCCAGCTCATTTTTTGGTATTTTGTAGAGACTGGAATTTCACTTTGTTGCGCGGGCTGGTCTCGAACTCCAGGACTCAAGCAGTCCTTCTGCCTTAGCCACCCCAAGTGCTGGGATTACAGGTGTTAGCCACCAGGCCTGGCCAGGACTCTTAAGAGAAGGCACCCATCAACCACACATAGCCCCAGTCTGTAATTCCCTTCTTAGTTGCTTTAGCATTTGAAATTACATTACTAGAGTAATTTTTTTTGAAACATTGCCCTTTAAAGGAAGCATTTTTTTCTATACGAGTAAAGAATTAGTATATGTGGAGCCTGATGTTTTCATCTTACTATGAAATTGATGATTAGGTTGATTTTCTCTAGACTTTTGGGGAAAGAAACAGCGGCACGAGCCTACTAGACAGGGGAAGATTCTGAAAGGTGAGAAGATGACACAAAGCAGGGTCCTGATTTAAAATTTTTATCTGCCTTTATTATTTATAACTAACATTTATTCAGTACTCTATGTGTGTCAGACACTCTTCTAACTGCTTTACAAGGAATATCTTGTTTAATTACCATACAGCCCTGTGAGATACAGATACTGTTTTATAGATGAGAACACTTGAGACAGAGATTCAGTAAATTACCCAAGATCACACAGAGTCATTGATAAAACAGATATATGAGCCAAGGCAGAATATAGAAGCTACCCTTTTTAACTGTTATCTTCTTTTTTATTAAACTGATTATTTCACCTAGAACCTAACTTGCTAATGGAAGAAATCATTGAAAATCTAGTAAAGCTTTAGAGTTTTAAAAGTTGTTAAAAATGAAAATTCAAAATGAAATCCAGTAATTTTCAAAATAAAACTATACATAAATACCTTTTCATTGTCCCTATGTTAAAAATTGGAAAAGAATTTGTGTCTTGTCCTGTTACTTTATGTATGTTTATATTAAATAAGCAAACCCACTTATATTTGCAAATATATAATTTCATAATAAGTCATAGATGTGGTATTGATAAATACTTTTTAAGTGGATATTTGTATGAAAAGTAACCCAGTTCAACACTTGAATTAAATAAAAATCTGTTTCTTGCTACTTTGATAACATGTACTGATATGTGGCCTGGAATAAGTCATTGCCCCTTCTCTGCCTGATTTTTTCAGTATAGCCAATGAAGTCCCAATTTTGTTGTGAATTTTTTGTGAAAAGCAGAAAGTAGGAAATGGATGTTGATATCTTCTCTATCTGAGGCGCAGGTATAGGCATATTTTACAAATTAAAAAACTATATTGGCAATGCCACATTTTACATGTTTGGAGAAATTGGGTATTTTATGTAAGTACGTTTTCCCAGTAAATGAAATAAAATTTTTATTAAGATGTTACTTTGTTTCTCCTCCCTTTTATTATTACCTTTTCTCTTTTAGTTATTCAGTCCGATTATTATTACTGTGTTTCCATAATGTCCTTAGAGGCCTTGATGTGTTTCCCCATTCATCCCTGCATTCTCTGTATTCCCTTCTCTCGTCTCAGTTGGTTTGGGAGTAATTCAATGTAGGAATTGCCAGAGCAAACCTAGCAACAAAGGTTGTTAAATTGGAATGCTTAATAATGTACATCAGTGGCTCTCAAACCGCAGTCTGCCTCAGAATTACTTGGCAGTCTGGTTAAACCATAGATTCCTGGGTGCTCCTTCAGAACTTCTTGCTTCAGTAGGTCTGGGGTGAGGTCCAAGAATTTACATTTCTGCCATGTGCCCAGGTGTTGCTGATGCTGCTGGTCCAAGGACCAGTTTAAAAACCACTGATAGGCATAACAAAATGTCTTAATGAGAGTAGTTTGTTTTTTTTTTTTTCTTTAATATATAGATTGTGTTCCATGAAATTCCCTTTTCTTTGCCATAAATTGTGACCACTTTCAGGCTTCCAGAGATGCCTCTCACTTCTTATTGTACTAAATTTTAGTAATTAATTTCATATATATTTGTATCTCCTTTATGTTTATGAGTTTTCATCATATTCTATGTCAGCCTTTTTTTCCCTCCATACCTAGTGTTTCTGTATCCTGTGTTCCACTACACAATGATCGTTTTTTTCTGTATCATATACTCTAGAAGCTATGCATTGCATATTATGCCTAGATAGATATGTTTTGGGAGAAGTAGACAGGAGAGTCTTACAACCACAGAACCAGAATAAAAGAATAGATGTTATTTGAAAATGTTCTTATTCCCTGCATAGTTTGGGCTTACATAGCCCTTAATCATAAGAGAGACTTGAGCTGAACATATCATGTTTAGGCTAAAATTACATTGCTAATTTATTTTTTCTCTCACATAAATATGTATGTATGTATATCATCTTATTTTGACTCCTTGATAAAGTTAATTTCTGTTGAAAATAACTTACTTTTTAAAGAACTGACCTATAGATAATGACAGCTTACATGATTACTGTGTACAGATTTACATTTCTATTATGTATTATTCTTTGTAAATTTTGTGTCTTTTTTTAATCAGCTATTCCCTCGAAGGTGTACATGGTTGTATGTAATGAACAATTGCTTGCTATCAATATCTGGTAAGTATTTTAGTTTTTAAATACCTTACAATTGTTACTATTTGTTAGTAGCTTTTATGTCATATCTGTTTTTCTTTGTAGGTAAAGCTTCTCAGCTTTATTCCCATAATTTACCAGGGCTTTTTGATTATGCAAGACAAATGCAAAAGTTACCTGTTGCTATTCCAGCACACAAACTCCCTGACAGAATACTGCCAAGGTAAGGGTGTATCCTTAGAGGCAATATGATGTTAGCAGTTCATTCTCATAAATACCATGCTACAGAAAGTGAAAGAGCACTCAGTTTGGGTTAATAGAAATCATGTATGATGAAAAAATAATACGTAATATATTTTAACAAGTGTTTATTGATAACACTCTTGTTCTAAAATTTTTCTGCTTTATACTTTGAAATTACACCAGACATTTTCTCTGAATTTTTAATTCTTTTTTTTTTTTTTTTTTT
>NW_016107392.1:6565554-6582529 GCF_001604975.1 Cebus imitator | reverse complement strand
CTCTGTGGCCCAGGCTGGAGTGCAGTGGCATCATCTCGGTTCACTGCAATCTCCACCTTCTGGGTTCAAGCAATTCTCCTGCCTCAGCCTCCTGAATATCTGGGATTACAGGTGCACACCATCATGCCCAGCTAGTTTTTTTTGTTGTTGTTGTTGAATTTTTAGTAGAGATGGGGTTTCACCGTGTTGGTCAGGCTGGAGGGTGTACAAATTTCATTAGGATCATTTCACGATTACTCAGAGTTGGACTTGATTTATTATATTTTACTATAATTACACATAAAGTGCCCTCAAGGGCTATATGACGCATTGACTTGGATGCGTTTACGTCTTGATATCTTTTATTAGAATAGAGACCCTTTTAGCATATTTGCTTTTAGCTTTGTTCAGTTCTTTCAGATTTTACTGAATACACCAATTGTGTATGAAATGTCCCATGTATAGATGAGACAAAATTGAGTAAGATATAGTTTCTTCCTTTAAGGAGTTTCCATATGGTATGATTTTGCCTGTGCTGAAGATAGGTATTCAATGTACCATATTATAATTCATTTTTAGTAAAGCATAAGCTTTGGAATTCAAGTAAAGTTGAATTTAAATCCTGGATCATTCACTTACTAGGTATGGGACCTGGGATAAATTATACAACCTCTCCCCGTCTATTCAGCTGTAGGTGTATTTCACCTCCAGGTTATTATTTCAGGGATCTTATTGTAGTCAATCTTTAGTGTTTGTAGTAGTAACAGCCACAAATACATCCTTCCCACTTTCTTCAGTTTCATTATCTAGTAATTAATTACTGTAAAATCTCTTAATTCTCTCCCTTATTGGCAGGAAACGTAAAACCCTTTTAGCATAATAATATTTTATATATGTGTATTCATACCATTTCTTCTGCCATATAGTTAGCACATCTTGAGCCTCTACTGGGCATCTTGTTAATCTGACGATAAGGAGCCTCATGGTTCTCATTCTGCAAATAGGTACTCACTGTACCATACTATAATCCATTTTTAGTAAAGCATAAGCTTTGGAATTCAAATACAGTTGAATTTAAATCCTGGAACATTCACCTACTATGTATGGAACTTTGGTTAAAATATACAACCTCTCCACATATATTCAGCTGTAAACAGAACCAGTGTACTGGTTTGAAAATGATAAATTGTATATATAAAGTACCTACCACAGCACCTAGTAAGCACTCAAAAAAATAGACCTATTGACATCATTATCAGGCATGATAAATTGAACTATGCCTTGTAGTATACTCTAAAATATCCTATCTTAACTACATTCAGACTATTAGTTAATTTAGAATTCCAGTTAATTGGGTGCTGGTAAAATAAGTTGTATTGCCTTTCATAAAATCATGACTAAAATAAAGGAAGTCTGTAGATTACTATAGAACATTAACTAAATTTTTGAACATTTCAATGTACTGCCCACAACTCTATTTTGAAAAGTTTTTGACATCCTTAATTCTCAGCCATACTTAATAGTTGATTTTTGTTTGTGTAGTAGTCATCCCTATGGTCTTTCAGAACTTGCAGTTAATCTTCCTGGGCTTTGACCAGTTCCGTGTTTTAACTCATATGTTAGCTTTGGGAGCCAGGAGACAAGTTCACAAGTGTGGACAGGAACATTAAACTTTTTGCCAGCTGAAATCTATCAGGAACTTGGTTCTGATTTTTTTAAACTCTAAAAAGCACTTTGGTCCAAAGCAGATTCATTGAGAGTATGGGGAGTTTTTTGTTTTGTTTTGTTTTGTTTTAAGCTGCATTAAACTCCAATGTATATGAAAGGGGCGTTTTTATAATTATAAATTATAATGTGACATCTTTCCTAATATAAAGTTAGTCAACCATATAATGAGGTGTTTTAACCAGAAATTGGAAATCAGAATATTCTAGATTGCCGTTGTAGTTCAAAATCTGAATTAATTCTGTATCATTGTTTAGGTGTCACAGTATGAAGAACATTTTGATTCACAAAGACAAGTACTTAAAAATAGTTAACAGTTTTTAACAGCTTGCCTTGCAAACTCCGAATAATGTTCACTTAAATTGATACAACATGTGCTTCCAGCTACTGGGGAGGCTGAGGCAGGAGAATCACTTGAACCCTAGAGGCAGAGGTTGCAGTGACCCAAGATTGCACCACTGCACTCCAGCCAGGGTGACAGAATGAGACCCTCTCTCAAAAAAGACCTGAGCAAAAATCCAGCCTCAGATTTCTAGGCTGTAACCTACCTCGTTGTTGGAGGGACTAAATGACACAGATGTGTAAAATGCATGGCACATAGTAAGAACTCAGTAAATGAAGCTACAGTCATGGCTTTTCATAAATCGTCAATATATAAAATATATTAAAGGTTAAAATTAAAGTACTACAATATTATATTTAATATATGCTTGGCCATCACTCAGTTGCCAATTGCATGATAAGAACATCCATCAGGAAAATTCTCCTGAGCTTGTTTGGAATTGTATTGAACATCAGACATGTGCTGTACAATTTTATATAAAATTGTACAACTCTAATTTTAAAAAAGACTTACACAGAGCAATCTTTGGCAAATTTACACATTTAAGTTTAAGTGGCTTATGCCTATAATCCCAGCACTTGGGGAGGCTGCACTTTGGACAGATTACTTGAGCTGCAGGAATTTGAGGCCAGCCTGGGCACCATGGTGAAATCCTGTCTCTTTCTTATAAAAATTATTTTTTTAAAAAAAAGAGTTTAAATGTGTGTACAGGTCAGGCACAGTTGCTCATACCTGTAATCCCAGGACTTTGGGAGGCCGAGGCAGGCATATCACTTGAGTCAGGGGTTCAAGACCAGCCTGGGCAACATGGAGAAACCTTGTCTCTACTAAAAATACAAAGATTAGCTAGGCATGGTGGCTGGTGCCTGTAATACAACTACAGCTAGTGCTCGACTTACGACCACGATTGCGACTGGCAGACCGGTCGTAACACGATTTGGTTGTAAGTTGAGTAGGCTATATGTACAGTTGAAATGGTGCACTCGGAGATGGTAGTGGTAGTGCTGCCAGAAGCTGGTCCGCCCTGTCGTACGCCCAGCTGGGCAGCGTTTGCACTGCCAGACGCAGAGCAGTCGTCGCTAGTGATTGTGGTCGTAAAGTCGAATGGTCATAAGTTGCATAGGTCGTAAGTCGATCAATACCTGTATTTGAGAAGCTGAGGCAGGAGAATAACTTGAACCTGGGAGGCAGAGTTTGCAGTGAGCTGAGGTCGTGCCACTGCATTCCACCCTAGGCTACAGAGCAAGACTGTCTCAAAAAATAAATAAAAATCTTTGGCTGGCTGCAGTGGGTCACACCTGTAATCCCAGCACTTTGGGAGGCTGAGGCAGACAGATCACCTGAGTTCAGGAGTCCGAGACCAGCCTGGACAACATGGCGCAACCCTGTCTCTACTAAAAGTACAAAAATTAGGTGGTTATGATGGTAGGCACCTATAGTCCCCGCTATTCGGAGTTCTGAGACAGCAGAATTGCTTGAGCCGAGGAGGCAGAGGTTACAGTGAACCAAGATCACGCCTTGTCCAAAAAATAAAATAAATGTAGTTAAAAAAAAAAAGTGTGTACAGAAATGGCTTTACCTTGAGGTGTTTACAGTTTGATGCACCAGCAGTATTTATTATATTAAGTTACATTTTAAAAGACATTTGCGTGTATGTGTAGTTTTTAAATTGTAGTTTTAAAAAATAATTCAGAATTGATTTTTATCTATTAAATTCAAGTCAGATGTTTGCAAAACCTCTATAGCACCTTTGCAGAAAATCTATATCCCACTTTTCCTTAATAGAGAAATATAGATTTCTAAATAAAAGAAGCTCTTGACAAATCGTTATAGTAAGACAACTTTCTACATAACTTAAATTTATTACATGTACTAAAAATATCTTTCCCCAGTTTTTGGCTTATCTTTTCACTTTCTCAATAGTATCTTTTAGTAAACTAAAGTTACTAATTCAATAATTGATTGCCATCTGTAGTTTGAGGTACTAGGAATGAATCAGTGGGGGAAAAAGTCCATTAAAATATAACAGCGTTTTCCTGTATGATTTATTGTTTTGTATTTTCATAAAGAAATCCCAAGGTCACATGTTTCTATAGACTTCTATAGTTTGTTTTCATATTTAAACGCTTAATCCATTTGGAACTGATTGGGGGCCATGAGGAAAGGATCCAGTTGATTCTTAATAGATAGCCTAGCCGGGCTCGGTGGCTCACGCCTGTAATCCCGGCACTTTGGGAGGCCGAGGTGGGTGGATCACGAGGTCAAGAGATCGAGACCATCCTGGTCAACATGGTGAAACCCTGTCTCTATTAAAAATACAAAAAATTAGCTGGGCATGGTGGCACGTGCCTGTAATCCCAACTTCTCAGGAGGCTGAGGCAGGAGAATTGCCTGAACCCAGGAGGCGGAGGTTGCAGTGAGCCGAGATCGCGCCATTGCACTCCAGTCTGGGTAACAAGAGCGAAACTCTGTCTCAAAAAAAAAAAAAAAAAAATGGATGGCCTAGTAGGTCAGCACCAGTTTTGAACTCATCCTTTCTCCACTGATCTGTAACAGTAGCTTTTGCATATACTAAGTTTGCCTACATGTATTATGTACTCACTTTTATTTACATTTAGGAAATTTTCTGTATCAACAAAAATCCCTGAAACCAAGTCGTGTCAGAAGTGTTGTGTTGGTAAGTAAATTGTCCAATAGCATATAGCTCTCTTGCTTCACAGAGCAGCTAAGAAAACCCCATGAGACTCATTGTAAAGTCTGGCATCAAACAGTACTACCTCAGGGTATTCTGCCAGTAATACTTTATTTTTCCCCCTTAAGAAAAACAAATTTCTTGGTCATTTCATCTCTGTATAGACTAAGCCTAATATATGGTACCTTGCAAATAATTTATTTGTCAATAAATTGTTTAGCAAACAAATTATTTGTTTAGCAAATAATTTATTGCCTAGGTAAATGGAGAAAGTAGTATGACTTTTTTTAAAGCCGTATTTTATCATACTCTGTTTTACAAGGGTCCTGTTACTTACCGTTCACCATTCTGCTTGGTAATGGCTTGTGAGATTACATTTATTCCTTCAGCATGTGTTTTTATGTCCACGTTCCCCTCACCTAATTTCCTCCCCCACCTCCCTATAACAATTAGTTGTTACATTTGCATGTAGCCAAAGCAAAAAAAATGATTTCTTTTCCTTAAGTTACTGTTATTATAAAAGGGAAGATAAACACATGAGTCATTATACCACAAAGTACAGTGTGGAAAGAACTCTAAACATAGGCTCACTGAAGAAGGTGGCATTTGGGCTAGGCCTCAAAAGAAGGCAGATTCAAATTTTAACTGTGAATAGATGGAGAAGCCATTTCAAAAAGAAGAAATGACACAACATGTGGAGGCAAAAGAAAATTATAAAGTTTACACAATAAATGCTGACTATTCCACTTAGCTGGATACAGATTGTAGAGAGGAGAATGGCAGATGAGCGTGAGCTGTTGGCCTTGTGGGAACATGTACTTTATTACTATGCAGTAAGGAAGGAAGTCTCATGCTAGAGCAGTAGCAGTGCAGATAGCAAGGAAGGAGTGTCTGGGTGTGAAGGGAAAAGATGTCAGAGGTGACTGAGGCCTCAAACCCAAAAGACTGGCGGAAGGGCAGAATGTTGTTAACAGGAAGCAAGAACAGCTGGTTTAGAGCAAAAGAGGTTGACAGGGTTGGGGTTAGACATGGTAGTTGAATCACTGTTAGAACTTCCAGCAAGTTGAAAGTCTGACTTGACTCTACCTGGGGACAAAGGGGCAGGTTTTTAGGAAAAGTTAGTTGTAGGAAATAATTTCCTATATAGACTTCTATATTTTATTTGGCTGGACAGTTTTGCTGTTCACCTCGTCTTTGCCATTTAAATCTTTCAAATCGATGTGAAGTTCATGAATTTTACTGCTGTTCCCTTTTCACAGTTTAATTTTTTTATCTTTATTCCTAACATATTTACTTCACATATATTTGCTTTACTTTTTCTGGTTTATAACCAGGAGAAAATTTCAAAATCTGAGGCAATTCAATTTTCTTATTCGTAAATCAGTATTTTAAGGTTTGATTGATGTCTGTCATGTTTTCTAGTGACCATAAGAATTTAATAGAAAGGGTAAAGGTGTACAAGTGTTTTATTTTCAGAAACAAAACATTATTGCCTCTGAATATTACAACCAAATGCACCTAAATGTGTTGTATCTTATGAGTTTTAACAACTTCTTCCCCAATTTGCTTTGACCCTTTTATCAGAATGTTGCCACCTCAGGTAATTTTTCTGCCATCTTAAGACCAAAAGTCCTTCCTCCTCCCCCACAGCCCATTAAAACCAGCAGTTTCATTTGTGCTTACAAATAAAAACCCTACAAGATAAGAGGACATTTCCTGCTATTACCTGAAACAGTATTTTTTTCACCTAGCCCTCTAATTAAGAAGTTGAACTGGCACCCCACTTTTGATTTTGGTGTATGTTTAGTTTTGGTTTTTTGAGCATGCATTTATTGTCATAAGGACTTTATATTGTAAGAGAACTTATATTTATTTTTTTGCTTTGACAGTAAGAAATCCTTATACAGGCCATAAATACCTATGTGGAGCACTTCAGACTAGCATTGTTCTGTTGGAATGGGTTGAACCAATGCAGAAATTTATGTTAATTAAGGTAAGCATTAAAGTCAAACTATCTTATTCTTAGTATAAAAGCTTGTCAACCTTACTGTTCTTTAAAGAAACATTTTTTTCAGTTAATTTTCAAGTTAATTTAATGATTTTGGACAATATAGCAGGGTTGTGAAAGTCTGCCCAAATGTAAGAAACTCAATTGGCCTAGTAAAAGTTCTATAAGAGACTAGAGAAATAGTTCAAGGGTATGGCAGGAGGGAGCTGGAAATAGTGTCTCCCATACACAGCCTGATGGCAGAAACAAGTACTAAAAGATCAGTGAAATGTTTCCAAGATACTCTCTGGTTGACCTCCATCACAGCTAAAAACAATATACAGGTTGCAGTTTGGACTAGGAAAACTAGGGATAACCATAATGATGGGGAAGCGAGCTGTTTTTAGTTGTATACCCACTTATTAATTTGCCCAGGCCTTTCCACAGATTTTTTTTTTTTTTTTTTGCTTAAGTTTTTCTAGAATCATTTAATTAGTGAATAATTTTTAAAATACTATTATTTATCTATAGCTGACATTTAAAGAAAAATTAACATTTAAAATGTGTGAAGTACAGGCTGTTAGTTACATCAAGGAAATACCGAATTAATTTTTAGAGTTCTTTCCTTTGCTGTTATATATGGACTAAGTGGTCTTATTTCATGTGCATTTGATCTCAGTAGAAATTGGAGTCAGAATATAGCTGGAGTGGGGTTCTTACTAAATTTTATAGTATTAAGATGTTTAAAGGTATTCACTCCTGTTGTTTTAAATCCTATACGTGACAAAGAAATCTAGTTTTCATTTTTATATCAGTGTTAACCTCAAGAAGAAAATATAGTATGAAGAATTTGAAATCTATTGAAGTATTAATTCTACAGGTAAATGCACTGAAACAAAAAGTATTTAAACTGAAAGCTCAGGGGAAAATAGCCTTATAAGTTGTCTAAAGCAGAACCACTGCATACAGCCCATTTATGGCAAAAATTGTTTTGTTCTTAGCTCCTCTTTGTTCTTGTTTATTTGACAAAAGGATGCTGTATCAAAGATGTAATGGTAAAGTCTGCACAGTTTGATTTTCAGCAACCCCTTCCTTTCCTAGCTTTTTCCTTTCTTGAAATTCCTTAGTCTATTTTAAATATGTTCTTCCTATTCCATTTATTCCTAACCTCTATCAGAATGAAAAAGGTTCATCATATCAGTTATTCTTGTATACTGATAGACTGATTACCCTGATATGAATGAATTTTATATGTTATCTAATATGTTAAGCCATTTATCCTAATATATAATGAAAGACGCTTTTCCCTATTAAGGAAATTGTAGGTATCAAGAGCATGCAGGAGGGAATATGTAGTTTGAAGACATGAGAAGCTTAAAAATTATCCATCCAAGGCTTCTCTTTTCCCAGTAGATGGCACCAGGGAGATTGGCATGGCTCTAATGAGGCCTGTTACTAGCATTCTGATAGTGAATTTGTAGTACAATTCTACTTGCAGGTCTCAATCAAGATTTTAATCACTCTTCTCCCTTTCCTTAAACTTTCTGAGCTATAATGTTTATCTGCTTTCCTTAATCTTAACCCAGCTTTCCTTTTGTCTCTGTATTTATCATTATTTCAATTAGTATTTATGATATTTCTGTACTAGAACTCTTCATCAGATGTATTCAAAAACATTTTTATGCTTTCTATATTATTCTTTCCTCTTAATAACATTTCTTACATCAGTAGACTGCATTTTTTTCTTTTTTTTTTTTTTTTTTTTNTTTTTTTTTGAGACAGAGTCTCACTCTGTCACCCAGGCTGCAGTACAGTGGCATGATCTCAGCTCACAGCAACCTCCACCTCCCAGGTTCAAGCAGTTCTCTGCCTCAGCCTCCTGGGAAACTGGGATTACAGGCACCCAACACTATGCCCGGCTAATTTTTATATTTTTACTAAAGACAGGGTTTTACCATCCTGGCCAGGCTGGTCTCAAACTCCTGACCTCGTGGTCCACCTGCCTTGGCCTCCCAAAGTGCTGGGATTATAGGCATGAGTCACTATGCCTGGCCTAGACTGCATTTTCATCATAAATAAAAGTTAAAAATTAAAGATCTCCCCAGCAAACATAATGTACCTATTGCAGACAAGGTACCATGTCATTTACTAGAGAGACAAATACATGATATAGTTGCTGCCCTCAAGGACAATCACCAATAGCAACTGGATTTAAAACTATTAGACGTAAATCCTCTTCTGTTAATGTCATACACAAATTGCCTGGTTATTATTGGAAACTATGTAGAAGTAGTAAAAATCTGTTGGTTTTTCTTTAAAAAAAAAAAAAAACAGAAGCATTGTTTCTGTGTTTCGACTGTAAAAGTTTAAAAATGCATCTTTAACCAGAAGCACTGGTTTTTTCCTGCTTCATGGCTCTTTATTTCAAAAAGAATTACTTAAATTGCTGTACCTTATTTAAAATGACAGATTTTATCAAAAGCACGTGCCCCAAAGTAATGGGAAAGCTCATAGCAAGAGGTTTGGAGAATATTGATGCAGGGTCTGTGCATGTGGGATGGAGGCCTCACTTAGCAGTCACAGGGAAGGAAGGAATGTGGGAACAGCAGGTGAACACAGAGCTTCACGTTCCAGCCACAAGTACCATTTTGTATCTTCCAACACTTTAAAACTACTAGTTACAATATCCCCCGTTGCACCTTTTACTTACCTTTAAAATTTATGATTTGCCAGATTAAAAAGAAAACAAATCAAATCCAGTAGCTTCGTTAAATACTACCAATAACTATTTGGAAAATACAGTGAAAACAGCCGATTTATAAAAGCAACAAAAATATATAAGAATGAACTAAATAAAATGTGCATGAGCATATTTTTTTAAAAAACTTTTTTGTGAAGAAAAATTTTAGAATTCCCCTCGTCATCCTCCCTTTTAGTCAGCTCCCTGCCTCTTTTTTTAAAAAAGGAAACCTAGAAAGTTCTTACTTTTCTTTCTCTTTTTACTATCTGTGTACATATTCCTAAACATTAGAATTAATTTTATTTAATTTTTCAACAGTATTTAAGTGGAATTATAAAGTATATGCTCACTTGTGCCTGGGTTTTTTGTTCAACCTTATATATGTATACAGCTATAGTTTATTTGACATAGCTATAGTTTATTCATTTTTCAGTTCTCTTTATATAATTTTATATTTTGTTAATATGCCATAATTTTATCTATTTTACTGTTAAGATGCATTTGGATTATTTCCAGTTGTTTGTTGTTCTGAACGATGCTGCCTTGAACGTTTTTGCATTCGTTTCTTGTATGTGTGTACTCATGTTCTCTAGAATGTATGCCTAGAAGAATTATTGCAAGGTCATAAGGAATGTGTATCTCCAGCATTAATAGATAATGCAGTTAACCAGTGTGGCTCTGCCCCCCTGTCTCCCACTACCAGTGTTGTATGAGCATTTGCTTACTCCTCTCGGATGCTTGTTAATTGTCGGTCTTTTTAATTTTAGCCATTCTGGTGGGTATGTAAAGTATCTCATTGTGGTTTTATTTCTAGATTACTAATGAAGTTAGTGTTTTCCATCCTTTTTTTTTTAGTCCTTCAGAACGTGAATTTATTCTTTGTAGCAATAAAAAAGAAATTTTAAACATATAAAATTAAAATGGGTTTTTTGATAAAATATATGAAGAAGCTAACTTTTGTTTATTTATGACTTTTTATGTTTACATCTTACAAGAGGAGTGTCTCTTGCTAATTAGCATTTCAGTTCTCAACTTAGCATTTGCTCAGTTGATTAAGAAGGCAGAGGAGTGTAACTGAAGAAGCATGAAATTGGGAGACAGGAGACTCTACCACAAAGGCAAGGCGACCATGGGCCAGTCACCCAGTTCTTGGGCCCCAGTGTCCAGCTCTGAAAAGAAGAGTGTTGGGCATGTGACTTACAAGTTCTCTTCCAGCCTTAATGTTCTAAAATCATGTAATTATAACTTTAAAATATTTTATGGTGGTAAACCTAAAATCTTTGTAAAGATACTTCATAATTTAGATTTTCTGCATTACCTGAATTTCTGTGACAAGATGCAATCTTTATAGTAGAAAGCTGTTTTATAGTATTCTCATAGAATTATTTGGCTTTTATTTTCCTTGGTTTAATGTATTTTTGTTTCTTTCTCTAGCACATAGATTTTCCTATACCATGTCCACTTAGAATGTTTGAAATGCTGGTAGTTCCTGAACAGGAGTACCCTTTAGTTTGCGTTGGTGTCAGCAGAGGTAGAGACTTCAACCAGGTGGTTCGATTTGAGACGGTGAATCCAAATTCTACCTCTTCGTGGTTTACAGAATCAGGTTTGTAATTTTTATGGAATTATTAAGGGTAATACATGTACTGGTTTTATAAGTAGTGAATTTACTGTATCTCTTATTAAGCAAAAAGTACAAACACTGCCAGTCTTAAAGAATTATTATTAAACTGGATGAAGAGACGATTACTCTCTTTAAAATAGTTAATTCATATGACACATTTAAAACTTTGGTAGGCAGGGCATGGTGGATCGCACCTGTAATCCCAGTACTTTGGAAGGCCAAGGTGAGAGGATTGCTTGCGTTCGGGAGTTCCAGAACAGCCTGGGCAATGTAGCAAGACCCTGTCACTATAAAAAATTATATAAAAGTTAGCTGGGCATGGTGGGGCATGCCTATAGTCCCACCTACCAGGGAGGCCAAGATGGGAGGATCACTTGAGCCCAGGAGGTCAAGGGTGCAGTGAGCTATGTTCGTGCCACTGCATTCCAGCCTGGGTGACAGAATGAGGTCCTGTCTCTGACTAACCAACCAACCAACTAAATCAAGTGAACATTGGCAAAACATGTATACTGAGAGCATATACACCAGTTTTTTTATTAAGAAATGAATATGATAAGGATCTGATCCTCAAAGTCCTGTATATATTATTGGTATATATATTTGGTATATATTAATAAACAATTGTGCATGAACACACCTCTTGCTATAAAATGAGCTGTATACCTGGGTTGTTATTTGATTTTGGTGACATGTATTCTAAATAACAATGTCTTTCTAAGGACACTATGTATAGGTAACCTGTAAAATCATATTTGCATTAATCTTTCTTGGAAATAATTAAATTAATATTACAAATTGAATACCAACTAAGGTACTTTTTCCCTTCAAACAAATAAAAGGGAAAAAACAATTTATATAGACTAGAATATTTTTAATATTTTGATAATACTTTCATATGTTTCACATTTCGTTTTTAGAGAACTTCACATACATCAGATTGTTTTGATTATGTTCATTAATATGAAAATGAATATGAAATGCATATGAACATGGGAAACATTTAAAACAAAACTTGGGTACTTAACATTTTCATAATTCTCAGAATTTTTAAGTATTTTATATACTTTTAAATGGTATATACCTGAAAATTTGCATTTTACATAACTCCAGTTGCCCTGCCTCCCTGAGGTAATGTTACCTTTTTAATCACATTCCATCACTTTTACAAGGAGTATTCGTAAGAGTGATCATTGAGTATGCAGTATACAGCAGCAATTACCAGACTTGAGCATGCATCAGAATCACTGGGAGACTTGTAACACTGCTGGGCCCCACCCCCAGAGCTTTTCATTTATGGTCTAGATCTGACCTTAGAATTTTCATTTCTGTGAATACCCAGGTGATGCTGATGATGTTGATACAAAGACCATAGTTTGAGGCATATATAGGCAAATCTCAGCCTGGGCAATATAACCAGGCCCCATCTTTAAAAAAATTTTTTTTAATTAGCCAGGCATGGTGGCATGCACCTGTTGTCCGAGCTCCTCAGAAGGCTAAGTCAGGAGTGTCACTTGAGGCCAGGAGTTCAAGGCTGCAGAAAGCCGTTATTGCACCACAGCATTACAGTCTGAGCAGCAGGCTCAAAAAAAAAAAGAATTTTCATTTCTGTCAATTCCCATGTGATGCTGATGGTGTTGATACAGGAACCATAGTTTGAGAACTACATGTATTTACAAATCTCCAACTAATAGAAAAATTAGTTTTTAAACAAAGAAAAGTTACATTATAAGATATTTTAAGTCTAGTTTGTTTCCTAGTGCTGCCAGCTTTCTATATCCATGTGTTCCGCATTGCCAGTAGTATTGACCACAGCCAACATATGCTCTGTTGAAC
Source organism: Cebus imitator (assembly GCF_001604975.1). Lineage (NCBI taxonomy): Eukaryota > Metazoa > Chordata > Mammalia > Primates > Cebidae > Cebus > Cebus imitator. The sequence goes on along the minus strand of NW_016107392.1, from coordinate 6,569,606 downwards.
ACTTAAATTGTTTAGCTTACATCAGCGTTTAAACCCAAATAGCTTGGCTCAGCCACTACATGTGTATTACAAAAGACTTATATACATTTCAAGTAGTTACCCTCAGAATTCCTTTTCTTAAATATCTCCTTGCTTTAAGTATTACAGTTTTCTGTAGCTTACCAAGATTTGTTTGTGTTGTAGATACCCCACAGACAAATGTTACTCATGTAACCCAGCTGGAGAGAGATACCATCCTTGTATGCTTGGACTGTAAGTTTTTATTTATAAATGTCTTACTTTAATAAGACTTCTTTTATCTTAGTTTCTGAGTGACTCTTTTTCCTCTAGGTTGTATAAAAATAGTAAATCTCCAAGGAAGATTAAAATCTAGCAGAAAATTATCATCAGAACTCACCTTTGATTTCCAGATTGAATCAATAGGTAAGTCAAAAGTATATAATTCTTTGCATTATGAGCTCCTTAAAATAACTTATCTGCTAATTATCCAAAATTAAAGATTGATATTATTAAGGACTCACTTTTTTTAAATAGACAATATGGCTGGACATGGTGGCTCATGCCTGTAATCCCAACACTTTGGGAGACCAAGGCTGGTGGATCACTTGTGGCCAGGAGTTCAAGACCAGCCTGGCCAACATGGGGAAACCCTGTGTCTACTAAAAATACAAAAATTAGCTAGGCATGCTGGCACATGCCTGTAGTCCCAGTTACTCAGGAAGCTGTGGCATGAAAATCACTTGAACCTGGGAAGGGGAGGTTGCAGTGAGTTGAGATCACGCCATTGCACTCCAGCCTGGGTGACAGAGCAAGACTCTTGTCTCAAAAAACAAAATAAAAATAGAAGGTATAATAAATATGAGGTTACTGTCAGCCTTCATTCTTACGCATTCTCTAAAATTGTTTAATAACTGTAGTGTAGATAATGTTATCTTCCTTAGAAGAAATAGTGTCATTTCTCGTAACATAGTTATGAATTCCCATTTCCTCCAGATGCCTATAGGGTTTTTTTAATAAGTACTTTAAAATTTAGAACTTAGTACACCAGATTATGTTTTGGCTGTTGTATCTGCTGCAGAGATTTGTAAGTATGTGGAAGTTTCTTCTTGTCATTCTCACATTTTGCTTAATAGGAGTTTTTTTCTGGAAAAGGATTTCTGACAGAGTCAATATTTTTAAATGATTACATTCAGGAAAAATAAGGTGAAAATTAACTTATATAGGATGGTGCTGGGAAAATGAATGGGATTAATATTCAACTAGGCACACTTTCTGGTGTTCTTAAGTAAAATAAAGATATTTCCATGTATGTGTATTGGCAGAGGGTAAGACTAAAGGTAGTTAGTTCATTGTCTGATAAGTCAGTTTCAAGGAACGTCTGATCAAGATGTTAAAATGGAATCTGTGATTTCAAAAACATAGTCAGGGCCAAAAAGCAAGGTCAACAACAGAATCTCAAAGCAGTGTACAGGTCTGAAGCTAACAGGCCTGCTGGTCTCCAGTTACAGAAGTATCCCACAGGAGATGGAGAACCACAGCCAGGTTCATTGCTTGAGGTGCCTGATAATCAAGCATGATGGTTTTTTAAGTGATTTTTTTCTACCTCCCCCCATAAAGGAGAAGATAATCCCTATCCTGTACAAACTTTCAGACGGTAGACAGGGAATTCTGAATAAATCAATGTTTAACACTGATGCCAAAATCAAACAAGATTAGAACAGAAAACACAAATTATAATCTAATCTTATAAAAAATTGATTTTTAGAAATCTAAATAAATTATTAGCAAATAGAATTATACATTATCAAATAGTAGACTATCCCAGGAAAGCAAGGATGGTTCAGCATCAGAAAATGTATTTATGTAATACACAGCACCAAATATTAAAAAAGAAAATCATGTAACTCTTTAGTAGATGGCCAAAAAGCATTCAGTAAAATCTATCATTATTGATTTTTTAAAAAATAATACTTCTTAGCAAATTGGGAATAAAAGGGAATGTCCTTCACCTAGCAAAGCCTGTTAAAAATATGTTTAATGATCAAACTAATTCCCATTAAAGTGGATAACTAAATAAGGATATTTGCTATTATCACATTTCAATGTTGTCTATTAGATGAGAAAGGGAAAGTATGAGGATTAGAAAGAAAAAGATAGATCCTTTTTTGCTGATGGTATGATTATGTAAAGAGAATATAAAACTCTATTAATAAATTACTAGAGCAAATAAGAGAATTGAGTTAATTAGAGTTATGGTAGATATGAGAAACACCAAAGAATAGCTTTCCTAAATAATCAGTGAAAAACTTAACAGGAAAAAAGATTCCTTTCACAACGGCAATAAAGTAACACATATAAGAATAAATGAAATCCAAACATTTTTAAGATCATTATCTAGGAAACTCCAAATTTTTTCTTAAAGGCATAAAAGATTTAACAAGTCAAGAACTACATCATGTCCATGGGTAGAAAGACTAAAACAAGAAAGATGCTAGTTCTTCAGTTAATCCACGGATTCACTGCATCTGCAGTAAGAACCCCAACATGATATTTTGTGCCACTTGATAAGCTCATCTTAAAATTCATATGGAATGGCCAGGCACAGTGGCTCACGCCTGTAATCACAACACCGTAGGAGGCTGAGGCAGGAGAATTGCTTGAGTAAGGGTTTCAAGACCAACCTGGGCAACATAGGGAGATCCCCATCTCTACAAATAATTTTTTAAAATAAAAAATAAAGGTATATGGAAGAGACAAACACCAAGAGTGATAAAATAAATGTTGACAAATCCTTTTCTACCCAATATTGAAACTTACTATGAAGCCATAGTGATTAAGGTAGTGTGGTAGCAACAAAGAAATAAATAGATAGAAGAGTGGAACAGAAGAAAGGGACCAGAAATAGACCCACATATAAATGGAAATTCATGGCACTGTGTATTAGTGGGGAAGAAATGGGCCATTCAACAAATGATGCTGGTACAATTGGTTACCTGCAGAAAACAAAATTAAGATTTCTTCCTCCCTGAATGTATGCAAAAATATGTATTAAAGATGTAAATATATAAAACAAAACTAAAACTTGCTCTATTTATGCCCTATGCTTCGGTAATTCTATTTATAGGTGTCTACCCCCAAGAAAGATTTGTACATGTATTCAAGATGTACAAAATATTTATTGCAAAATTGTTTGTAATAGTGAAAAACTAGAAATAACCTAAATGTTCATCATAGCAAATGTATGAAGGTTAGAAATATTCAATATAAAATTGATATTGATAGTATAAACTTATGGCATAGGAATAGTAAAAACATGCATGAGAATGATCAGTACCAAATTTACAATAGTGGTTATCTTAGGGAGGATAAGGATTTGGGAACTGGGAGTAGGGGATGCCAGCTGTATTTGTTTTTATTTAAAGCAAATATGGCAGAATGTATGATTGAAGTATTTTATTTCTGAAATTTATCAAAATAGGCAAAATGCTCACAGCTTTAATCCCAGCACTTTGGGAGGCCGAGGCAGGCAGATCACTTGAAGCCCGGAGTTAGAAACCAGCTGGCCAACGTAGTGAAACTCCATCTCTACTAAAAATACAAAAAAATTAGCTGAGCATAGTGGTACACGCCTGCATTCCCAACTAGTTGGGTAGCTGAGGCACAAGAACCACTGGAACCTGGGAGGCAGAGATTGCAGTGAGCCAAGATTGCCCCACTGCATGTTAGCCTGGACAACAGAGCAAGACTCCTGTCTCAAAAAAATAAATTATTAAAACAAACATTTCTGTAACAAAAATATTTTTAGTGAATTTTTATTCCTACCAAAAAGATGTATAAGCTCTGTATAGTATATTTGTAAACTTTCCAAATGTAAAAATGCCATATAAATACGAAAGTGATGGCCGGGCGCGGTGGCTCAAGCCTGTAATCCCAGCACTTTGGGAGGCCGAGGCGGGTGGATCACGAGGTCAAGAGATCGAGACCATCCTGGTCAACATGGTGAAACCCCGTCTCTACTAAAAATACAAAAAATTAGCTGGGCATGGTGGCGC
>NW_016107392.1:6558721-6565522 GCF_001604975.1 Cebus imitator | reverse complement strand
AGGCTGAGGCAGGAGAATTGCCTGAACCCAGGAGGCGGAGGTTGCGGTGAGCCGAGATCGCGCCATTGCACTCCAGCCTGGGTAACAAGAGCGAAACTCCGTCTCAAAAAATAAATAAATAAATAAATAAATAAATACGAAAGTGCTGACATAAATTGTGAATTGAAATATTGCTATATGAGATATGGAGGGATGAAATGATGCTTATCAGTTGAACTTTTGTACTATTAACAGTAATTGAGCTGTTCTTGCCTGCTAGTTTGCCTACAAGACAGTGTGCTAGCTTTCTGGAAACATGGAATGCAAGGTAGAAGTTTTAGATCTAATGAGGTAAGTAAATTATGTCCATTAAGTAGTCACAAGACATTATCAAATTCCACTTCAAACAGTTCTCTAACTTTAGAAGATTCCCAAATGATACGAGTAACATTCTATTGGCTAACTTTATTAATATTTAATGTATTTAGTCTATTGATAAAAGTCAGTAAACCATACCTATAGCCACCTGTCTCTCTCCATTACTCAAACAATTTTAGTACATATTTACTGTGCTTCCAGATAATCACTCTGAAATTTAGAACAAGAACTTGCTAATCTGCTAAAATTGGGCCAACTATGATTTTCTTTCAACTTTCCCAGAGGAACACCTGGAGCAAGAGTGATAGTGCTGGTTCTCTCTGGCCTTAAGCACCTTTTCTACCTTGTACTTCAGAAATAATGACCAGTGGCTGGGCACGGTGGCTCATGCCTGTAATCCCAGCACTTTGGGAGGTGGATCACCTGAGGTTGGGAGTTCAAGACCAGCCTGACCAACATGGAGAAACCACGTCTCTACTAAAAATACAAAATTAGCCAGGCGTGCTGGCACATGCCTGTAATTCCAGCTGCTTGGGCTGAGGCAGGAGAATTGCTTGAAAACCTGGGAGGCGGAGGTTGCGATGAGCTGAGATCGTGCCATTGCACTCCAGCCTGGGCAACAAGAGCAAAACTCCGTCTCAAAAAAAAAGAAATAATGACCAGTGCAGACTAAGTAAAGAGTCCTACATTTCTCTGAAAGCCCACTTGCCTCTGATTTTCATCATCCTTATTCGTTTGACATGTATATAATTCTTTGCCTCCTTTTCCTTCCCATTTTATTAACCTTTAGCTATGCATCTCATGAGGCCTTCTACCTTACAGAAATAATTTAACTCCAAGCTGTGTGACATATTCAAGTCAGTTCAACATTTAAGCCGCAAAGTTCTGAGGTTCTAAACATGAACAAGATGTGGCACTTGCCCCCCAGAATGTTATAAACACATAAAATTGTCCAAAATTCTTCCAGTAACCTGCAAGCCAATCTCAGTCGTATAACTTGGAAGGAAGCGTATTTGTTTCTTAAACTGTCATTCGTTAAGCTCAGAACGTTTTTTCTAACAAAGTAAGCAATATAGCACAGTGTTCATGAGCCTGGGTTCCAGTGTTGAGACACTCAGCTTCGTCTCAAGTTCTGCTAGTTAGTAGCTCGGTGACCGTGGCATGTCACCTGACTTCTTTCTACCTTTCTTTTTCATCTGTGAATTGAGTTGTGATTAAATGAAACAAAGCATGTAATGTGCTTGGCCTGGTTCCTGGCCTATGGTAAGTGTTTCAAAGGTGGCTACTACTATGTTTCTAAAAGTAGAAATAGAAATTTGTGAGTCTATTCCCACAAATAGACTCACACTTTCTAAAAATCACCTGAGAAAGTAGAGCAGGGAGATAAGAACGGTCAACAGCTAATAAACACTAGTCAGAGTAAGAAAAGCATTATAAAGATAGAACAGAGAGTCATTTAAGAACAAAAAGGAAAAACCCCAAAAAGTCACCTGAGAACTACACAGGCAACCCATCAATACGCACCTCTGAAAATGTTAGATTCTTCTAGTAAGCAGACCCCTAAATATATCGGTAATTGCAGTCACGCGGAGCCACTGGCATTGAAGTGAGTGTGCTGAGCATGTTGTTTCCTTCAGGTGTGCTGGGTTACAACAGAAGCTAAGAGTCATTGACGTTTCCAGAAAATCTACTTCTAGGGATATTGATGGAATAAATTTAATTTCAAATCCATTTTTTCTTCCACCTACCCAATTTTGGGGAGATGCTACTGCTGTTACAATTCATAATATGTTGTGTTGAGTAAGCTGTGAACAGTTGGTTTCTTTTTTTTCTGTATATTTATTCTTAATTCCCCAACTGGTAATTGGTCACACTGAGGACTTCTTGAACGATATATGGTCATTAGAAAATATTATTTCAAGACAATGGGAAGAAGTGGGAAAGATAATTATTATGTATTGAGTACTTCCTTAGCTAGGCATTGTACCCACTAATTCTTTTAAGAACACTGCAGGGCACTACTGCATGGTAGATCTTTTCTATCCCATATTACATAAGGCATAACCATTTCTAGCAGATTTTAAATACATTGCCCAGTAAGTGGGAGAACTGAGATTCAAACTCAAGGCATGTCTGGCTTTTAAATATTTCCTGTTATACTACATGGCAGCCTTTTAAATAAAAGAACCAGATCTAAGTGGCTTACTGCTGCCAGTAACCTTGCCATTAGCATTGACATAAATGATGAGAGTTTCTAATAAATAAAATGGATTTAGTGCTTTGCTTTTAAGTTTTTCCCTTGAAGTCTTATGATTTAACAAGGAAATCATTTTCCTTTGCCTGTATTTTATGATTAACTCAAAATTAACCACATTTCCCCTAGACTAACAAATTGATGTACCTGCATGCTGACTTAACAAATAGTCATGCAGGGATATATTTTCATTTTAGGAATTATGTTTCTTTTCTGTTGAATTATAATGAAGTACCTATTAAAAATTTTGTGTCTTTAATTTTAGAAATTAAATTTATGTTTTAATTGAACAGGTAACACAAGAAATTTCAGATAGCACAAGAATTTTCAGGCTGCTTGGATCTGACAGGTATGAAACAGGCTGTGTTAAATATATAGTACTAAACATGTTTCATAGATCTAGCATGAAACAGATATCTTTTTCAAGAGAATCGAAATGTCTGGAATATGCTCAACATTGAATTTTTCACACTATAAGAATTCACGCCGGGCGCGGTGGCTCAAGCCTGTAATCCCAGCACTTTGGGAGGCTGAGGCGGGTGGATCACGAGGTCAAGAGATCGAGACCATCCTGGTCAACGTGGTGAAACCCCGTCTCCACTAAAACTACAAAAAATTAGCTGGGCGTGGTGGCGCGTGCCTGTAGTCCCAGCTACTCAGGAGGCTGAGGCAGGAGAATTGCCTGAACCCAGGAGGCGGAGGTTGCGGTGAGCCGAGATCGCGCCATTGCACTCCAGCCTGGGTAACAAGAGCGAAACTCCGTCTCAAAAAAAAAAAAAAAAAGAATTCACAAGTCAAAAAGTTAGAACATGTTTGAAAATGTACCTGATCTTCCAAATAACAGAAATGTATGGATCTGTCAATACTCGTTTGCATTCAACATACTAATGTCTGATTTGCAGCAGCAGCAGAAGGAGGAAATGCCTTATGTTAATGACCAGAACTTTTTGTTGTTAATGCCAAATAGGATTTTGGAGACCCGTTCTGATTTACCTTCAGATTCTTGAACTGCAAATCGTTTATAGAACTTATAATAAGAATTAGGTTCCCCCAAATGATTTCTAATACAGGTTTCTCCCCACCTCTAACTCTTAGAACACTGGCCTAGAGGTGGGAGGTAGTGGACATCAAAATTACTTCCCGGAGCTAGAACTGGCCCTCTAATCACAGTGATAGCAAATGATTTCTGCCCACCATCAAATGAGCAGCATTTATAGAGGCATATAATGGAGAAGCAATGGAAAATTTGGGGGCTAACATTAGTTTTCAAGAATAACTTTGTTCTGTTTTATGTTTTTTGCTTATTACTTTTAGGGTCGTGGTTTTGGAAAGTAGGCCAACTGATAACCCCACAGCAAATAGCAATTTATACATCCTGGCGGGTCATGAAAACAGTTACTGAGAATTGTTGTGCTTTGACAGTTAACTCTAGAAAGAAAGAACACTACCGCTGCAACATTAATGGATGCTTGAAGCTGTACAAAAGCTGCAGTAACCTGTCTTCAGTTACTTTGTAATTTATTGTGGCATGAGACAAGAGGGGGAAAATTTTGTTTTAAGTGGTATGGATATATTTAGCACATTGAACCACACAAGTGCTTAATTCATTGTTATGTAATCTTTGTACATATACGCAGTATTTTTTCTGTGCAACTTCATATTGCTGAAGACATACACTAAGAATTGATGTAGATAATGTACTTTTATGAGATGTACAAGTAAGTGTCTTATCTGTACAGATGTAAATGTTGATGAAAATGCAATTGGGGTTAATATTTTAAGAATTATTTAGTATATTCTTGGGTGTGGCTATATTACAAAATGGGATGCTGGCAATGAAACAATACACTTAACACTATTGTATTTTTATTATATGTAATTTAGTAATGAATATAAATCTTGTAACTTTTAAAATTGTAATGGAGGCTGTAATCATTTTATAATCTTGTTTTTAATTTTAATGCAAGTACACTGGTGTTTATATTTGCACAAAGTATTGATATTTGATGTATTAAGTCACAAAAGTAAGCTGTGACACTGTCTATAAGCATTTGGCTCTACAAATGTATTTGGATTGTTTTCTATGTGAAGCAAACCAATTACAATTAACCACCTGTTGTAGTAACTGGTCTTTTTATATTTAAGCAGAATCCTGTAATACTGCTTGTCTTTGCTTAAAAACAATACCTTTGAACATTTTTGAATCACAGAATAGCGGTACCATGATATAATACTGCAGTTGTGGTCTGAATTACAGTATGCACAAAGAATTAATTAGCATTATTAAAGAGTCCTCACTAAACATTTCATATAATCACATTGAAGAACTGTAACATTCCATAGAGTGAAGTGGTTCAAATGTCTCGTGGAATTTTTACTTTTGTTGGCCTTATTTTATGATCCTTTTCATATTTCTTTTGATTGAGAGTATTAAAACATGGCCAAAATGATTTAGTTACTACCTCATATAAACAATATAATGGTTACTACACATCACAGGAACTTAGTTTTGGTTTAAGTCATTTTTGATTGCTTTTTTCCAATGGAATATGTATATACCAAGTTTTAGCAAAATGCACACTTTTGGCTCTTTTTGGTATACGTTCTTTATATTTTAATGTGAGTATATACATTAAGAACAAACTAAATTGTGATTTATGGTCTTCATTTATTTTAATTGATAATGGTTTTAAAATATGTTCCTGATTGTACATATTGTAAAATAAACATGTTTTTTAACATGCTGTTGTATAGTAGCTTGTCATGTGGCTTAATCTGTATATAGTAACACTAAAATACATTAAGGGGGAAAACTTCATTTGTTTTGTAGTTAAATTCTTAAGTACTCAATTTTGGTCCCTCAAATCATGATTTTTACTTGATCTGTGATTTCAATTTCATGAAGCATTAATATTTCCACATAGGAGAATAGCACATCTTTTGTAGAATCTTCAGTTTCCTGATAAGAAAAGTCAAACATTCATAAGTTTTCTGGTTAGAGACGGGTCCACAAGCTACGGTCCTCAGACCACTCCAGCCTACTGTCTGTTTTTGTAAATAAACTTTTAATGGAGCACAACAGCACGTATTCATTTACACGTCGTCTGTGCTGCTTTTGTGCTACAATATTAGAGGTGAGTGGCTTCTGAAAAACTATATTGCCTGAAAAGCTTAAAATTCTTACTTTGCTGACCCTTTACAGAAAAAAAATGCTAGGGCCTGGGTTAGAGAAAGGAAGGGAGTGTTAGGAAATGCAGTTTTGGAGGTAAGGAAGGAGAAGATAGAGGGAAGAACTGGATTGGGGATCAAGAGGCACCATTTCCACTATTGCTTATGCCACTGCCTGTCACAGTGGCCTTGAATAATTTCCTTTAACAGTTCCTGTGTCTAAAATCGTACAGATGCTAATAACCATAACTGTTCATTTATCACTTTTCCCAAACACTTTGTGAATAGTCCTAGCATTAATGACTGACTGATGACTGTGTTTTAAGACACATCTTTGTCAGTATTACATTATCATCAATTTGCTGAAAAACAGAGACTGCTGGAAAAGATTTTTAAGATATCAAGATTCTGTTTTTGGCTCTTGTTGACAAGATTGTTGACCTTTTTTTGAACCACTTTTTCAGTTTTAAAGACTTCTAAGTTATATTAAGGGTCATACCTCAAAAAGTGTTAGTCATCACATTTAACTGTTAAGCACTTAGAAGCATTTTCAAAAAATAAAATATACAACTGGTATTGTATTACCCAGGAGCTTTCTAAAGATATATCTTGAGTCATAATCTTGAGGGCTGAGGCTCAGTAACCTATATTTTTATAAAGTTGTACGAATGATTCTGATTTGCATCCCACACATGAAAATCACTGGTAGGCACTAAATTTAAACCAGTGCTTCTGAGTGTGTCCAGGTGTGCCTCAGAATCATCTTTGGTAATAGCTAAAAGTGAAATTTCTAGACTCCACCCAGGAATTTTGTGGATTTTTTTTTTTTTTTTTTTTGAGACGGAGTTTCACTGTCGTTACCCAGGCTGGAGTGCAATGGTGCGATCTCGGCTCACCGCAGCCTCCGCCTCCTGGGTTCAGGCAATTCTGCCTCAGCCTCCTGAGTAGCTGGGATTACAGGCATGTGCCACCATGCCCAGCTGATTTTTTGTATTTTTAGTAGAGACGGGGTTTCACCATGT
>NW_016107392.1:6515743-6557251 GCF_001604975.1 Cebus imitator | reverse complement strand
ATCCTCTCCAGCATCTGTTGTCTCCAGATTTTTTAATGATCACCATTCTAACAGGCGTGAGATGGTATCTCAATGTAGTTTTGATTTGCATTTCTCCAATGACCAGTGATGAACATTTTTTCATATGTTTGTTGGCCTCATATATGTCTTCTTTTGTAAAGTGTCTGTTCATATCCTTGGCGCACTTTTGAATGGGCTTGTTTTTTTCTTGTAAATCTGTTTTAGTTCTTTGTAGATTCTGGATATCAGTCCTTTGTCAGATGGGTAGACTGCAAAAATTTTTTCCCATTCTGTTGGTCGCCAATTCACTCTAATGACTGTTTCTTTTGCTGTGCAGAAGCTATGGAGTTTGATTAGCTCCCATTTGTCTATTTTGGCTTTTGTTGCCAATGCTTTTGGTGTTTTGGTCATGAAGTCCCTGCCTACGCCTATGTCCTGAATGATTTTGCCTAGATTTTCTTCTAGGATTTTTATGGTGGTAGGTCTTATGCTTAGGTCTTTAATCCATCTAGAGTTAATTTTAGTGTAAGGTGTCAGGAAGGGGTCCAGTTTCTGCTTTCTGCACATGGCTAGCTATATCTCTGTTTTGGTACCAGTACCATGCTGTTTTGATTACTGTAATCTGGTAGTATAGTTTGAAGTCCAGTAGTGTGATGCCTCCCACTTTGTTCTTTTTGCTTAAAATTGACTTGGCTATGCGGGCTCTCTTTTGGTTCCATATGAAGTTTAAGGTGGTTTTTTCCAGTTCTGTGAAGAAGGTCATTGATAGCTTGATGGGTATAGCGTGGAATCTGTAAATTACTTTGGACAGTATGGCCATTTTCACGATATTGATTCTTCCTAACCATGAGCATGGAATGTTTCTCCAACTGTTTGTGTCCTGTCTTATTTTGTTGAGCAGTGGCTTGTAGTTCTCCTTGAAGAGGTCCATTACGTTCTTTGTTAGTTGTATTGCTAGGTATTTTTTTCTCTTTGTAGCAATTGTGAATGGCAGTTCCCTCTTGATTTGGCTCTAAGTCTGTTATTGGTGTATAGGAATGCTTGTGATTTCTGCACATTGATTTTGTATCCTGAGGCACTGCTGAAGTCGCTTATCAGTTTCAGATTTGGGGCTGAGACAATGGGGTCTTCTAGATATACAATCATGTCGTCTGCAAATAGAGACAATTTGACTTCCTCCTTTCCTATTTGAATGCCCTTTATTTCTTTTTCTTGCCTGATTGCTCTGGCTAGAGCTTCTAGTACTATATTGAATAGGAGTGGTGAGAGAGGGCATCCTTGTCTAGTGCCAGATTTCAAGGGGAATGCTTCCAGTTTTTGCCCATTCAGTATGATATTGGCTGTTGGTTTGTTGTAAATAGCTTTTATTATTTTTAGATATGTTCCATCAATACCTAGTTTATTGAGGGTTTTTAGCATAAAGGGCTGTTGAATTTTGTCAAAGGCCTTCTCTGCAGCAATTGAGATAATCATGTGGTTCAACATAAACACAAGTCTATAAACATAATTCACCACATAAACAGAACCAAAGCCAAAAGGCATTTTTCTTACCCAAATTTGGTACAAAGAAGGATTTACATAAAATTTACAGTAAAGGTATATAAAGTAAGCAGTCAAAAGTCATAACAAAGACTTCCTTTTAACTTTTGTGAGATAATTATTTATACAACATATAGTGATTATTTGCAGTGTAGCCAAGGCACTTTAGTAGCACTGTAGAAGAGACGGAAAAGATTGAATTCCCAACCAGTATTCATGCAAGGAGCACACTTGAATGAATAGAGGCAAACGGAAGTAAGTAGTATTAAAACAAGGTTCAGGCCTAGTGCAGTGGCTCAAATCTATAATCCCAACACTTTGGGAGGCTGAGCTGGAAGAATCACATGAGCCCAGGAGTTCAAGACCAGCCTGGGTTATATAACCAGACTCCATCTCTACAAAAAATAGAATTAGCCAGATATAATGGCACATGCCTATAGTCCCAGATACTGGCGAGGGAGGCTGAGGTGAGAGAATGGCTTGAGCCCATGAGTTTGAGGCTGCAGTGAGCTATGACTGTGTCACTGCACTTTAGCCTGGGTGACAGAGTGAGCCTCTGTCTCCAAAAAAAAAAAAGTACAAGAGATTGTGCCTAATTCTGATTTGTGTAGAAACATTTGTTTACAGATGAAAAGGAGTTTATCATATGCAGGTAGAAAGCAAGGTAGGAACCTATAGCTTAGACCAAGGCTATAGTTATGTTCAAGGAATAGTGACATTGAATTGAATGAACCAGAGTTTAGGGTGCCTGGAGCAGAGCAATAGGGCAGGAAGCTGCATAAAAAGATAGGCCTGGTTGTGAAAAGCCTCCTCATGAGAGAAGCAGCTAGGAATCAACAGTTTCAGAAACGAGAGCAAGTATCATGAAGATATAAATAGGTTGGTGGCTTTGTACATAAGATGATACTTGTATGCTTGATGAGAAATTTTTCTATACCATAATAGTGCAAATTATATAGGAATTGGGTAGATGTGAGTTGTATATCTGAGTTTAGTGGAAGTGTGGTTGGTCTCCAAAGAGGAAGGGGATAAAGGTTTTTGGTTTGATTTTAAGATAGGAGATTTGAGCATGTATCTAAGGAACTGAAAGAAACGGAAAAGAAATGAGACAGATGAAAACAGGAGAGGAGAGTCACCTGTGAGGGAAGGATGGACTGCTAAACCTGGCCATGATCATGGGGAGCATTTTGCTGATGCTGAAACAAAGTAGTGTGTGCTTATTAACACACAGCATTTCTAAGTTAGTCCTGGGAACAAAATGGGTAAGCTCTGGCAAAAATTCTCTGTCCCAAGTAATACATTATCTCCACATAGCATTCATTACATTATTTGTTTTATTAACTTTCTTCCCCAATGGGTATCAAACCTGTGTCTGATTCTAAGTAAAGCCCCAGATACTAGTACAATGCTAGGTAAATTAGGAAAATGGCCTCTGATCCATAGCTGCTTTTCACCCAAAAACCTACAGAAGTTTGCTGACATGGTATTTGGATAATTAAGCAAGACTAAAAAGTAATGACTAATGACAGAAGATCTTGCCACTGGTCTCTGCAGGGAAACGAACTAAATATTCAAGCGTTACGTGTGCTTAATTTTAGTGCTCTCGATTCCTTGGGAAAGAAGGGGACTTGGAGTAATCACAATATTAAGGGGAAAGTGGTTGAAATGTTTCCTGAGCGCCCTCATGCATCTTTTGCTCCGTCCCCACCCAGACATTACAGGCTCGGCCCCGAGGTTGCCCACCGAGAGAGGAAGGGCAGCGGCTGGGGCTGCAGGCACCAGGGGAACCCGCTCCGAAAGCCGCCCTGCCCGGCGCCGCCTGAGCGTCCTGGTTGCCCGGGAGACGCCGCTGCGGTTCCGCTGGCTCCGAAGTCGCTGGGTCCGCGGCCGCCTCCTCCTCGCGACCCGCGCGGCGGCTGGGGCTGGGTTTGGGGCTGCTCGGCGCTGCTGCAGGCTGTGTCACCGTCGCCCCGTCCGTGCCGTAAGTGCGGATTCTGGCGGCGGCTGGGGAACTAGGGGCGGCGTGCGGGGTTGATGGGGAGAGGCTCGGGGTCTGGACTGCGCCTCCAGATGCGGGAACGAAGAAAGTTCCCCGAAAGAAAAGCGGGCCCGCCTTCTGCTTCGGTGGCCCCTGGAAGGGAAGGGGCAGGTTAGAGGTGGCAGCACCGACCTGGTGCTGGTCCCTCGGGGCCGAAGCGGCGCAGCCTGGGGAGGGGTCGGGGGCGAGGGCCGAAGAGTGCGCGAGGCGGAGGCCCACGTGTGGTGGAGAAGGGTAACTGTTGTCATTAAATGAAGAAGGCTCAAGACCAGAGGCCTGGAAATAAAGTGGATTTATGCCAGACTTGCAGATCCGTTTTGTGCACACACGAAATGTGTTATTGTTAAACAAAATTACTTTATTGGATTAGGTATAATTTTATGTGGTCTTCTGGTTTTCTGCGGATGCGTTTCATTAGTCCGATTGTATTGCCAACTGGACAGGTTTGTAAATAGGTGTGTGTACTTTTGAAATTCAATAATTCAGTGTTATGTTGATAAAACAATGATTTAATGGCCCATTTTACTAATCAGGCTTATTAAATATAAATTCATGTTTGGTTTGGTTGAAAATAATAACAACATAGCAGGTTGTAACTTTAACAGCCTGTGGATTCCCTAACTGGTCTGGCCTGGTTCAAAATCTCTTTTCCCTCATTCGTTTTGTTTGTTTTGTTTTGTTTTTGAGACAGGGTCTCACTTTGTCCCACAGGCTTGAGTGCAGTGGCACGATCCTGGCTCGCTGCAGCCTTGCAGGACATCACACCCAGCCATTTTATTTTATTTTATTTTATTTTTATTTTTCACCACGTTGGCCAGACTGCACTCAAACTCCTGGCCTCAAGTGATCCACCCTCCTCAACCTCCCAAATTGCTGGGATTGCAGGTGTGAGCCACCACGCCCGGCCATCCTCGTCATTCCTAATGCTACTGTTTACATGAGTTTCCTAAAGCTCCTAGATTAGAAAATGTGTTTTTTCGCTCTTCTTTATTTCGACCTCTCTCCCTTGCTTGTTTTCCTTCTTTCAGTGTATTCCTTGAGGTCCTCAGGACTTGACTTGTGATACAACCATGGAACATAACCCACCTCCAAGCCTATTCTGTTTCTGCGTACTTCATTTTGCAAATCCTTGAGACTAAGGAAATTAAATAGAAATTTTCAGAGAATGTAGTGAGCCACGCAGGCATCTATGTACCTCTTTCCATAATCATCAGTGGGCCCAATTCTATACCTACCTGCCTTTGTACATAGAACTTTATTAACTTGAGAGTGAAATATTTAGTAAATTCTGAAGTCAGGAAGCCCTGTAGCCAAAAGATATAAAGCTTGCTTCAGTTTGAAGGTCACTGATGACTATGAAAAATAATTTCGCCAGTCATGGGTGGCTCATGCCTGTAATTGTAGCACTTTGGGAGGCCAAGATGGGAGAATCACTTGATCCCAGTAATTCAAGATCAACCTAGGCAACATAGTGAGAACTCACATTTATGAAAAATACAAAAATTAGCTGGGCATGGCGGCATATGCCTGTAATCTCAGCTACTCAAGAGGCTGAGGCAAGATGATTTCTCAAGTCCAGCAGGTACAGGCTGCAGTGAGCCCTGATCGTGCCACTGCACTCCAGCCTGAGTGACAGAGTGAGACCCTGTCTCAGTAAAAAAGGAAAGAGAAAAAGAAAAATATTTTCAACCAATTGAATCTATTTTCTGCCAATAGCTATATCATTGTTTAATCTTGATTTCTTGTCCAAGTACTGTATTAATAATCAAAATGTACTTAATTGCCTTTGTGTTAAAAAGTAAGTCATTTTACATATTTATTAGAAAGGTTATAAAATAAAATTACGATAGGACTTCAACAGAGGTTCACCATGTGCCAGACAATGGGCAAACAATGGAAGTCCAGTGTGATCATGTTTTTGAAAGGGTAAGGGGAAGTCGTTAACATAGTATGCGAGCAGAGAAAAAGAGCCTGCCTTTAGGGATTGGGAAAAGCTAAGCAGAAAGACATTTGACTTGAACTTGAAAAAGATGAAGACTTAAGGGTCAGACATTCCAGGCTGTGGTATCAACTGAGGCTTAGAAACCTGAAAGTGTTTGAGGAAGAATCTGAGAAGTGATGATGGAAAGGTATATTGGGGCCACAGTGTAGAGAACTGTAAATATACTACAGTTTGAACTTTATTCTGTGGCTTTTGAGGCCATAAGACTTTTTCGAGAAGGGATGATACCTGATCCTGGTGATGTTTGAGAAAGATGTCTTTGGTGTAATGAAAGTAAACATAAAGAAGAAAAGTGAGATAAGATACTTTAAAATAGCTTTAATTTGGTATAAATAATTTTAAACTGGCAATAAGAGAATAATGAACTCATATATCTGGACTCACTGTTTATATTTTGCTCAATTTTTACATCGTTTCATCGTTTTCTTTGTGTGTATATAACACATGCATATTAATTTTTTGGTACCATTTGAGAGTAAGTTGCAGACATCAGATCCCTTAATCCTTAAATACTTCAGTGTATTCCTAAGAACTAGAACATTTTCTTATATAATCACAGTACAAATTACCAAAGTCAGGAAACTGATATCTAATCTACAGTCGAAATTTAGATTTCATCGATTATCTTAGTAGTATCCTGTATAGTCACGTTTTCCCCCAGTCCAGGATCCAGTTCAGGATCACACATTGCGTTTTGTTTGACATCTCTTTAGTCTTCAATCTGGAGCAGTGCTTTCATCTTTTCTTTCAGGACTTCGACATTTTTTTCAAAGCGTACAGGCCCATTATTTGGGGAATGCCCTTCAGCTTGGCCATGTCTATTGTTAATTCATAATTAGATTTAGGTCTTGCATTTTTGTCAAGAATACCACAGAGGAAATGCACCCTTCTCATTTGCACATTTGTCTTTTCTATAAATTTCCTGTAATGGAATCATAAAATATGTGGGATTTTGTGTCTGGCTTCTTTCATTTAACATTATGTTTTGGGACATGTGGTTCTTTTTCTTTTTTAATGTTCATCTACCTTATAGCAAGTTCAT
This sequence comes from Cebus imitator, assembly GCF_001604975.1. NCBI lineage: Eukaryota > Metazoa > Chordata > Mammalia > Primates > Cebidae > Cebus > Cebus imitator. Next base: position 6,550,630 of record NW_016107392.1, on the reverse strand, counting down.
TCCTCTTTATTGCTGAATACTATTTCATTGCATGGCTAATCCTCATTTTGTTGACATATTCATCAGTTGATGAACATTTGGATTGTTTTCTGTTTAGGGCTCTCTTATGAATAATAGGGCTGTAAACATTTGCATACATGTGATTGTGTAGATGTATTTTTAAATTTTTCCTGGATAGATACTGAGGAGTGAAATTGCTGTTTATGGTTAACTTTTATGTTAAATTTATGTTTGATTTTTTTTTTTTTTTTTGAGATGGAGTCTTTTTTTTTTTTTTTTTTTTTTTTTTTTTTTTTTTTTTTTTTTTTTTTTTTTTTTTTTTTTTTTTGAGATGGAGTCGCTCTGTCACCCACGCTGGAGTGCAGTGGCACAATCTCGGCCCACTGCAACCTCCGCCCCCCAGGTTCAAGCAACTCTCCTGCCTCAGCCTCCCAAGTACCTGAGATTACAAGCATGTGCCGCCATGCCCAGCTACTTTTTGTATTTTTAGTAGAGACAGGGTTTCACTATGTCGGCCAGTCTGGCCTTGAACTCCTGAGCTCAAGTGATCAGCCTGCGGTGGCTTCCCAAAGTGTTGGGATTACAGGCGTGAGCCACCATGCCCAGCCCTATGTTTCACTTTTATGACATTGCCAAACTGTTTTCCAGTGGGGCTGTGCTGCTTTACATTCTCACCAGTGATGTGTGTACGTTCCAGTTTCTATCGTATCGACACTCGATATTGTCAGTCTTTGGATTTCAGCCATTCTAATGTGTATGTAATGCTACCTTATTGCAATTTTAATTAACATTTCCCTAATAGCTAACAGCATCTTTTCATGTGCTTAGTAGACATTTGTGTATCTTTGGTAAAATGTTGATTCACATCTTTTGTCCATTTTAAATTGGGTTGTTTCACCCCTTGAGTTATAAGCACGCTCTGTGTATTCTGGATACAAATACTTTATCAGATATGTGATTTGTTAATATTGTTCTTCAGTCTATGGCTTAGCTTTTCATTTTCTTAATGGGGAGATATTTTGAGGAGCAAAAGATTTTTTTTTTGTTTTTTCAGTTTTTTTTTTTGAGGTGGTCTCACTCTGTTGCCCAGGCTGGAGTGCGATGGTGAATTCTAGGTTCATCACAACCTCCGCCTTGGGGGTTCAAGTGATTCTCCTGCCTCAGCCTCCCAAGTGGCTAGGACTACAGGCGCACGCCACCATGTCTGGCTAATTTTTGTATTTTTAGTAGAGATGGGGTTTCACCATGTTGGTCAGGCTGTTCTGGAACTCCTGACTTCGTGATCCTCCCACCTTGGTGTCCCAAAGTGCTGGGATTACAGGCGTGAGCCACCACACCCAGCCGAGGAGCAAAAGATTTTAATGTTGATGAATTCCATTTTATCAATTTTTTCTTTTATTATGCTTTTGCTGTCATATCTAAGAAATCTTTCCCTAACTGAAAGTCACAACAATTTTTCTCCTCTATTTTTTTTTTCTAAAAGTTATACAGTTTTAACTCTTACATGTTGGTCCGTGATCCATTTTGAGTTAATTTCGCGGTATTGTGTGAGGTGTCTGTCTACTGTGTGTGTTTGTTGTTTGTTTGGCATATGGATATCCAGTGGTCCTAGTATCATTTGTTGAAAAGACTGTTCTTTCCTTGTCGAATTGCTGCAGCACCTTTGTCAAAAGTCAGTTGGGCCTGGTGCAGTAGCTCATGTCTGTAATCCCAGCAGGCAGATCATTTGAGGTCAGTAGTTTGAGACCACCCTGGCCAACAGGTGAAACCCCGTCTCTACTGAAAATATAAAAATTAGCTGGGTATGGTGGCATGCACATAATCGCAGTTACTCAGGAGGCTGAGGCAGGAGAATCGCTTGAAACCAGGAGATGGAGGTTGCAGTGAGCCAAGATTACGTCACTGCACTCTGCCCTGGGTGACAGAGTGAGACTCTGTCTTGAAAAATAAAATTAAATAAAAATTAAATTTAATTTAAAAAGTCAATTGACCATAAATAAAAGGGCTTATTTCTTGACTCATTATTATGTTTCATTGATATATGTCTTTAAGCCAGTACCACAGTCTTGATTTACCATAACTTTATAATAAAATTTGAAGTCACATTTAAAATAAATATTTAATATAAATATTCCAAATTTGTTCTTTTTCAAAGTTGATTTGGCTGCTCTGAGTCCTATACATTTCCATATAAATCTTAGGTTCAATTTCTACCCAAAAAAAGCCTGTTGGAGTTTGTATAAGGAATTAGTATTTGTTAATTTTGTTAATTTTGTTTTTTTAGAGACAGGGTCTTGCTGCATTGCCTAGGCTAGAGTGCAGTGGCACAATCATAGCTCACTGAAGCCTCAAACTCATGGGCTCAAGTGATCCTCCCACCTCGACCTCCCAAGCAGCTGAGACCACAGGTGAGGGCCAGTATACCCTGGTTAATTATTATTTACATTTTTAGAGACAGGGTCTCACTGTTTGCCCAGCCTGGTCTCAAACTTTTGGGCTCAAGCAATCCTTCTGCCTCAGCCTCCAAAGAGCTGGGATTATAGGCATGTGCTACCACTCCTGACCAGGAATTGGTTTATAGGTGAATTTATGAAAAACAGATGTCTTGTTGAGTTTTCAAATCCATGAACATGGCATTTTTCCTCCTTTTATTTAGATCTTTAATGTCTTTCAAGGTGTTTTGTAATTTTCAGTATGCAGGTCTTGCACTTCACTTGTTAAATTTATTCCTGAGTATTTTATTCATTTTTACATTATTGTGGATGGAATTGTTTTCTTAATTTTCAAATTGTTTGTTGCCATTATATAAAAATACAATGTATTTTGCATATTGATCTTATATCCTACTGCATTGCAAACTTGGTCATTATTTCTAGCAGGCTTTTTGTAGATTCATTAGGATTTTCTGTAGATAGTATCATGTCATTTCCAAATAATGACAGTTTGACTTTTCGTTTTCTTTTTAAAAATATCATTCATATATATCGAGCACTTTATTTAATAATTATTTATTTTATAGAGACGGAGTTCTTGCTGTGTTAGTCAGGCTGCTCTCAAAATCCTGGCCTCAAGCAATCCTTCTGTCTTGGCTTCCCAAACTATTGGGGTTACAGGTGTGAGCTACTGTCCCTGGCCTTACTTTTTGTTTTCAATGTTTATGCCTTTAACTTCTTTTTCTTGCCTTATTGCACTGGCAAGAACTTTCAATACAATGATAAATAAAAATAGTGAAAGCAAGCATCTTTTTTCCAATCTTAGGGGTAACACATTCAATCTTTCATTAAGCATGATGTTAACTGTAGATTTTTCACAGATGCCCTTGAGAAAGTTCCCTTGTATTCATCATGAATGAGTGTTGGGTTTTGTCAGATTCCTTTTCTATGTCTACTGAGATGATCATGTGATTTTTTTCTTTTATTCTTTAATATGGTGTTTTACATTATTGATTTTCAGTATTAAACCAACTTTACATTCCTGAGATAAGTCCCACAGAGTCACGGTATATAATCTTTTTTATGTTTCCAGATTTGGTTTGCTAATTATTTTGTTAAGGATTCTCATGTCATACTCATGAGAATAATCTGTGTTCTTGTGATTTCTTTGTCTGACTTTCTATCAGTGTGATATTGGCCTGATAGAATGAGTTGAGACCAATTCCCTCCTCTTCTATTTTTTCAGTTTGTGAAGGATTGATACTCATTTTTCTTTGGTAGTGTTTGGTAGTATTTACCTGTGAAGCCTTCTGATCCTGGGCTTTCCCTTGTGGGTAGATTTTTAATTACTGATTGAATTTCTTTACTTGTTATGGTTGTAATTAGATTTCCATTTCTTCTTGAATCCCTTTTGGTATTTTGTATCTTTCTAGGCTCTTGTCCAATGAAGTTGACTAATTTGGTTGCATAAACTTGTTTGGAATGTTGTATTTTAATTTTTCAAAGTTTCTGTAGTATGGTCCTAACTTTGATAACTTTTCTTTTTTTCTTTTTTATTGCCTAGTCTAGCTAGAGCTCCGATTTTGTTGCTCTTTTCAAAGAACCAGTTTTTGTGTATTGTTTTCTATTGTTTTTCTGATGAAGAGTCAGCCATTAAGCATATTGTTGTTCCCTTGTATATGAACGGTTCTCTGTTTTCAAGATATTGTCTTTAGTTTTCATCAGTTTGGCTATGATGTGTCAAGGTATGGATTTCTTTGTGTTTATTCTATTTGGAATTAATTAAACTTCTAAGATCTATGTATTAATGTTTTCCATTAAATTTGGAAGGTTTTGGCCATTATTTCATAAAATATAGTTTTCTGCAATTTCCTCTTGTTTCTCTCTTCCTGAGAGTCTCATTACATGTATGTTGATAATATTGATTTTTGCCTCCATAGGTCCCTGAGGCTCTGTTCATTTTGTTTTTCTTCTTTCTTTCACTTTGACTATTTTTTATTGATATATTTTACTGATTCTTTCTTCTGTCATCTCAAATATGCTATTTGTCACATCTACAGGATTTTTCATTTCTGTTCTATTTTTTACTCTAAAATTTCCATTTGGTTCTCCTTTTATTTTCCAATTGAGAGTCCCTGTTTATTGAGTCATTGTCATGATCTTTTTCTTTAATTCTTTAAATTATAGTTTGCTTTAATTATTTGAACATATTTATAACAGCTACTTTGAAGTCTTTGTCAGCTAAATCCAACATCTGAGTCTACTCAGAATCCATTTTTACTGGCTTTATTTTTTTCTGAGTGTCAGTCACAATTTTCTTTTTCTTAGCATGTCTCCTAATTTTTTTCTTTCTTCTTCTTTTCTGCTTCCTCCTATAATCCAGTCTTATCTCTTATTTTTTGTTGTTGTTGTTGTTGAAAACTGAATATTCTAGGTAATATTATGGCAATTCTGGAGTGTTTGTTGTTGGTGGTGGTGGTAGTTCAATACAAGGTCTCACTCTGTCAACAAGCTGGAGTGTAATGGTATGATCATAGCTTTATTGTACTGTAACCTTGAACTCCTAGGCTCAAACCATCCTTCTGCCTCAGCTTCCTGAGTAGCTAGGACTACTGGCATGTACTACCACACCCAGAGAGTTTAAAATCTTTTTGTAGAGACAGGGTCATGTTGTGTTGCCCAGGCTGGTCTTGAACTCCTAAGCTCAATCAATCCTCAGGCCTCAGCCTCCTAAGTAGATTAATGGTATTTTTTACTCCCATCTGTTGCCTATTCAATTATCAGTAAGCTTGTTCATCTTTCTTTCCTTCTTCATTCTTCTAACATAGTTTAGTTACATTACTTTCTACTTTGTCAGAATTTATAATATTTATTTCTTATTCTTCCACTCTTATTTCTACCTTTACTTTAATATTTAAATATATTAAATGCTCACCATAAATCCTTTTGCTGAAATTTTCCCAGTCAACTCTTGGTTGGATGAAGGTCTTTCACTAATAAATTCAAGAGGACTATGGGTACAGTATTCCTTGAGTTCTTGCATTTTTTTTTTTTTTTTTTGAGATGGAGTCTTGCTCTGTTGCCAGGCTGGAGTGCAGTGGCAAAATCTCAGCTGACTGCAACCTCTGCCTCCTGGGTTCAAGCGATTCTTCTGCCTCAGCCTCCTGAGTAGCTGGAACCACAGGCATGTGCCACCATGCCCAGATATTTTTTGTATTTTTAGTAGAGACGGGGTTTCACCAAGTTGGCGAGGATGGTCTCGATCTCTTGACCTCGTGATCCACCCGCCTCGGCCTCCCAGTGTGCTGGGATTACAGGTGTGAGCCACCGCGCCCGGCCCTTGCATGTTTTAAAATATTTATCAGGTGGGTGAGGAGGTTCATGCCTATAATCCCAACATTTTGGGAGGACAAGGTGGGAAGATTGATTTAGTCCAGGAGTTTGAGACTGGGCTGGGCAGCAAACCAAGACATTATCTTTACAAAAAAAAAATAACGAAATCAGTCATGTGTGGTCCCAGCTGCTTGGGAGGCTAAGGTTAGAGGATTGCTTGAGCTTGGGAAGTCAATGCTGCAGTAAGTCATGATTGTACCACTGCACTTCGGCCTGAGCAACAGAGCAAGACCCTGTCTCACAAAAAACAATTTAAATATTTGTTTAATGTTTAGCTATAGCTTTGATACTTGAAGGACACAGCTTGGCTGAATATAAAATCCTTGGTTTTCACTTTTTTTCCCTTGAGTTTCTTTAAGATGTTGCTACACTGTTACTTTGTAGTGTGTATTGCTCTTAATAAGTCTGATGTCACTCTGATTCTCTTACAGTTATTTAATCTTTTGTCTGGAGGTTTGGAGAGTATTTTCTTTATCTTTGATTGTTTTATTCAAATAGTCTCAGAGTTAGTTGTTCTGGGTCAGTTTTCCCAACTACCTAGTGGGCCTTTTCAATATATGTAATTAGATTTTATTTTATTTCCAGAAAATTTTCTTGGATTATTATTTCAACTATTGATTCTGTTTCATTGTTTTTTCTTCTTCAGGGACTCCAGTTATACATATGTTGGGTCTTATTTGCCTATCTCCATTTCAACTTTCTGTCTAATCTTTTACCTTTTTTTCTTCATTTTAATTTTCATAATTACTGTTCTGCCTTTCTTTAATGCCCCAATCAAATTTTCACTGGAATCTATTCTCCTATCAGCATCTCATAATTTAGTTATTTCTTAGATGATTTTGTCTTTTTCTGATGATTTTTTTCTGGGTTCAATCAACTCATTTTTTTATCTTTTATCCTAGTCTACTCACCAGTAGCCAAAAGAAAAAAGTAAAAATAAATTTTTATATATGCGTGTGTGTTCGTGTGTGTATATATGTATATCTTCTTAAATAATTTTTGTCTACTTGTGATTTTACTATTTGAATTTCTGATTCAGAGTGGCTTTTCATATCTCCAAATTGTGAGAGGATATTTATTTATTTTTTCCTGTTTAACTGTTCATACTTTATTCTTCTATCAGTAGGTTAAGAAAGTAAACTTTTCCCAAGCACTGATTTATAGGTCATATTTATAAGCGGCACACAAAAGTAAGTTTCATAAACAATAACATTCAATGATCTACTTAAATGTAATTGCAATCCTTACTTTAAGCTAAGGGCAATAATTTAATACAATAGACTAAATACACACAAAACCTGTATATCCAGAACTACAAACATGGTTTCCGTAGCCACATATGGTTTAGCCACAAAGGACACATTTCCACAATGAACAAGTACTTACAAATATGTAAATAAAACACTAACCCAAATGCTTATCCTGCCATCAGCTTTTTAAGCAATGCCATCCTGCTACTGAAAGCATTTATTTTTAGAAGCTTGAATCTGATCTGGGAAAACGAGTTCTCCTAAAATTTACCAGGATGTTATAAGTTCGAAAAGATTTTAACTCAAAAAGCCTTCCAACACAGCATTATTTACGTGAAACTTAGTTTCTTAAATAAAAATAATAACTTGTTATCAGAAGAAAATTAAAACAAATTATCTTTTAAGAGAGATAAACATTCTTACAAAAAAACTGTATTTTCTCTATCGTCTCTTTAAAAGCTCATTATCTGTATTTATTTGTTTGAGACAGAGTCATTCATGCTCTATTGCCCAGGCCGAAGTGCAGTGACGCCATCTCAGCTCGCTGCAATCTCCACCTCCTGGGTTCAAGCAGTTCTGCCTCAGCCTCCCAAGTGGCTGGGATTACAGGTGCATGCCACCATGTCTGGCTAATTTTTGAATTTTTAGTAGAGGCGGAGTTTTGCTATATTGGCCAGGCTGGTCTACATCTCCTGGGTTCAAGTGATCCACCCGCCTCGGCCCCCCAAAGTACCGGGATTACAGGCGTGAACCACCGTGGCCAGCCCAGTTCATTATCTTTAATAATAATTATATTTAATAATGTTTAATAATAAACTAGATAGTAAACTAATTGTTGTCTAAAAACTTCCAAATACATAAAGTACATGTCTGAGCTGTCAAGTCAAAAATGCCATTTAGATTTTGCATATTAAACAGCTACAGTATAGCTTACAAGGGCATAAACATACCTAACACATAAATACTGCTTTTTCCTTTAGATAGTCAAAAGTCAGAAGGAACTGCATGGTTTGCAAGGTACCGTGACTTATGAGTGGTCATTAAAACCCAGGAAGTAAATCAAATATGGTAATACAAAGGCAGGTAATTAAACACACCAATATCACTCTAAAATCAAAGGCATAAAAATAAAGGCTGAGACTGGGCTCAGTGGCTCATGCCTGTAATCCCAGCACTTTGGGAAGCTGAGACGGGTGGATCACCTGAGGTCAGGAGTTGGAGACCAGCCTGGCCAACATGGTGAAATCCGTCTCCAAAAAATAAAAATAAATAAATAAAGGCTGAAAACTTTGTGTTTCTCCATCTTTCATTTCCATGGCTAGATATCAGAGCCTTACTTTAGAAGATATACAGTTATTATATATGATATCCCCAGATGGTAATTTTCAGAAACTACAAAAAGTGTCAAGATCCATAGTTTGCTTCATCAAATGCTTTTCTAGCTCGTTTCAATTCTTCATTCATAGTAAGCAAGTCTTTGACCCTGGCAAACTTCCTTGGGTCCTTTCGAATCAGGAAGACGATATCTTCAACTTGTACTCGACCTTGTCTTCCAATGGACATTGCCTTGTGAGTCATTTCAGTGATAAACTCTATGACAAGATCTTCAAGCATACCCACTGACTCAGTATAAGGATTCTGGTCATCCCCAAAGCCATACATCATACATCGCAATTCTTTAGAAAAAAGTCTCTTTCTTTTACCCTGTCCACCTTCTGCACCTCCTCCAATTTCTTCATTTTCTTCCTCAAAGGTAGGGTCCTCTTCCTCATCTGCCATCCCACTAGCCCGCCAACCCACTGCCGTGAGAGGATATTTAAATCGGTTTGGAGTGTTTGTTGTTAGTTTTTTGTTTTTGTTTTTTTTTTTTTTTTTTTTTTTTTTTTTTTTTTTTTTTTTTTTTTTTTTTTTTTTTTTTTTTTTTTTTGCTTCCTGGTTAAATGTCTTTCATTAACTGAAATTTTTGGATTCTCATTGATTTTTTCTTCCAATAATATTTAGTATGGGGACTGCTTTTCACTGTTTCATTTCTCAGATAGGTTTTGGCTGTTAGTAACTGACTGTCACTCTAGGCCAAGAGAGTCTTTTCTGTCACCGTACCAAAGTGCAGTTTCTTTCATTAATGACACTTTTCCACCATCTTCGTGGTGTCAGGAGGATTCACATGTCCTTCAATTCAGAATTCTCTTTTGTTTTGCAAGATGCCAAGTTTATCCCTGTTACTTTTTTCCTTTACTGTCCAGTCTCTAGCAGGTGCCTTTCTCTTCTCTCTTGTCTTTCTATTCCCCAAAAACGGTGCCGTACTGACTACTGCCACCTCGATACCCATATACTTTTAAACCCCTTCCTTGAAGTGAATGCTGTGATCTACCAGGACACTCTTAGAGTATTTTTACACTTGTGATGTGTTTTCTCTTTGGGAAGGAGGTGATCTTAAGTCTTTCTTAGGCCCTTGTTTTCCTCTTCTGTCTTTCTTACAGTTTTTCTAGATCTCAGCCCACTCATATCTTTGCCTTCTGCCAAGGTTTATAGTGGGAGCTCGAGAGATATCCCTTCCAGAATCTGGGCTTTGCTTTTCTACCTAAGTTTTTAGAGTCCCCTGTCTTCTTGTTATATTGAAGTCTTTGGATTTATGCGGTTTTATTTGTCCTGGTTGATTTTATTGCTTTATGGAAGATGTATGAAGAGATTAGGTTTAGGCAGCTGTCAGTGTCCTTGGCCACCTCAAAGTCCCCCCACCACACGTGCCTTGACAACCCATTTAGGCATAACGTGGAGCATGTTTATGAACTTTGGGTGTTGACAGAGGATAAGAAAGAAGAGAAGGCATTTGGTTTAGAATGTGCCCATTTTTAGATGATTCTGTCCATTCATGTAGAGATGTTCATCAAGCGGTTGGATAGTTGAATCTCAGATAAGAGATTAGGAATTACTACCTCCAGAAATTCTGTTACAGTCCTAGCAAGCCAGAATTAGAGCTGTAAATTCCTTTGTGGAATTTCTGCCTTGGTCTAATTCCTGCTTGCATGCTCAGACCCATTTTCCATGAATGTATAGTAGGGCTTTTGAAAACAGAAATATTGAGAGGTTACCAGCTGAAACACTATTTTCTGGAGCTTTATTTTATTGCATTTAGCAGTTTGGTTGATGTGATTGCCAGATCTAAATATTAGTCTGAGGAATCAGTCATTACTGAATCTGTTGAGAAAAAAAGAAAAAACATAAATCAATAGATCAAATCAACTACCTACAGGGAAATAAGAAAATAGGCCGGACACAGTGGCTCACACCTGTAATCTCAGTACTTTGGGAGGCCAAGGCAGGTGGATCACAAGGTCAGGAGAGCAAGACCATCCTGGCCAACATGGTGAAACCCTGTCTCTACTAAAAATACAAAAATTAGCTGGGCATGGCTGCAAGTAACTATAATCCCAGCTCAGGAGGCTGAGGCAGGAGAATCGCTTGAACCAGGGAGTTGGAGGTTACAGTGAGCCGAGATCCTGCCACTGCACTCCAGCCTAGTAACAGAATGAGACGCTGTCTCAGAAAAAAGAAAAGAAAGGAATGCATAAATTAAAACTTCATAATTAAGCTTTTTGTCATATTTATAGTTTCCCCCAGTGACTATAGCACTTATCAAGTAGGTTAAATGAACAAATATATAAAGTTTTATACCAATAACTTTATCTTGTTTTATTTTAGAGACAGGGTCTCCCTCTGTCGCCCAGGAAGTAGTGCAGTGGTACAGTCATAGCTCGCTGTAACCCCAAACTCCTGGGCTCAAGTGATCCTCCCACCTTGGCCTCCAAAAGTGTTGGGATTACAGGCATGAGCCAATGCTCCCAGCCAGATGCCAATAACTTTCTAAAGCAAATTCCCAGTTTTTCCTACCCTCTTTCCAGCCATCGATTACTATGCAAATGTATGCATACTCCCATCTAAATATCTTTAAAATAATAATGCATAGGTAAAAATACAGTATAACTAATAGGGTTTTCAGAACAAAATCTGTGATGGATTTTCCATGTGTTACTTGAGTGTGTATTCTTGAATTTTCTTTCTTTAATAAGAGAGGAAATCTAATTTATACCAAAAAAAGCAGCACTGTAAAAAACAGTATGTCAATAGTCATTTTATCCAGGTAAACATTTTTCTCCATTGTATACTTTTATGGTGGCAAGTGGAAGTAGTCAATTTCTTTCACCATTGAGATCATCTGTAGATGGAAAAGACAATATTAGAGAAGTTTTAAAAAATGTGTACTCATTCAAAACGAGAAATTTTACAAGTAGTCAACTCTTTAACCTGGCCCTTTGTTATTACCAAGACCTGGATAAAGTGGTTCTTCGAATTATGCATTTTGTTTGTTTGTTTGTTTTTGTTTTTGTTTTTGGGATGGAGTCTTGCTCTGTCACCCAGGTTGGAGTGCAATGGGGCAATCTCGACTCACCACAACCTCCACTTCCCGGGTTCAAGCAATTCTCCTGACTCAGCCTCCCAAGTAACTGGGATTACAGGCCTGTGCCACCACTCCCAGATAATCCTTTGGTATTTTTAGTAGAGACAGGATTTCACCATACTGGCCAGGCTGGTCTCGAACTTCTGACTTCAGGTCACCTGCCTCAGCCTTCCAAAGTGCTGGGATTACAAGCATGAGCCACCTCTCCTGGCTGAATTATGCATTCTTTTGAACTTAACTGAGAGACTGTGTAGTGTAGTGATTAAAATTGTGTTCTTTGAAATCTCACTGCCTGGGTTCTAATTCTGTTGTACCTTCCCTGTGTCTTAATTTTCTAATCTGTATAATTGGATAAAAATAACACCTACTTCATAGAATATTTGTGCACATTATATGTAATTTGCATAGAACAGTGTTAAGTGCCATTATTATTATAATCATTATTAGGTTACATTAACAAGATTCTGCTGGATAAAGTGAGGTGGAGTTTTTGAGACAAATTAGAATTTTTTTACTTTTAATTCTTAGACTGATTTATTTAAGTATGTTGGCCTTATTCATCATTTACCATTTAATTTGGTCACCAAAAAAATTCAAGAATGGATGACACAAAACAGAAAAGCCCAGTAATTCCGTAGAAATCACTATAGATGTGAAAACAATCATGAAGAATGAATGCTTTTTTGTGCGTGCTTATCATTATTTTCTTTTGGGGCTAAGAACTTAAGAATCTGTTCTTCCATGCAAATAAAAACTAAGAGCAAAACATATTCTAAAAGGATTCTGTTATTTATTTATTTATTATTTATTTATTTATTTTGAGATGGAATTTTGCTCTTGTTGCCCAGGCTGGAGTGCAACGGCACGATCTCGGCTCACCGTAACCTCCACCTCCCAGGTTCAAGGGATTCTCCTGCCTCAGCCTCCCAAGTAGCTGGGATTACAGGTGCCCGCCACACCCAGCTAATTATGTATTTTTATTAGGGTTGGGGTTTCTCATGTTGGTCAGGCAGGTCTTGAACTCCCAACCTCAGGTGACCTGCCCACCTCAGCCTCCCAAAGTGCTGGGTAAGCCACCGCACCCAGCCTGTTATTGTTTTTAAAGACTGCTTTGTTCAGCAGCCCACATTTTCTTTTTCTTCTCTCCACCAGGGGGAAGTATAGCACTTTTTGTACCATGTCTTCTTACACAACTCCTCCTAGTCACTGTGCATGCACTTGGGTTAGAAGAGAAAAGATAAACAGCATATTCCAGAGTATGAAATGTTCCTTCAGCTGGATTTTACAGCATCATATTTCAGTAATTTACTTGAGGATAATGAAAACAATAGATAGGGTAAGTTTCCTTTCCACAAATTCTTTTAATTCAACTAAACATAGACCCATTGTCATAAATAGCATATGAAATGCTTTGATAGCTGGAAGAACTGCAGAGGACTAAACTAAATGGACAAAATAATATCCAAATACTTTTAAGTGGATTTCCAATTAATTGATGAAAATAAACCTTTGGCATCTAGGCAAAATTGGTTGTATGTAGACTGTGAGAACATTGTCTTTTATAGCTTGATTAAGATAAGTCCATCTTATTTTCCAGGTGCAACATTGTACTGCAAGTCAATCAATACAATAATAATTTAAATCACTTCAACTATAATGGAAAAGTATGAAAAATTAGCTAAGATTGGAGAAGGGTCTTATGGAGTTGTATTCAAATGCAGAAACAAAGCCTCTGGACAAGTAGTAGCTATTAAAAAATTTGTGAAATCTGAAGATGATCCTGTCGTTAAGAAAATAGCACTAAGAGAAATACATATGTTGAAGGTAGGTTAACTTTATATATATATGTATATATAAAGTATCATGGTATTGAGTGAACTATGCATGCTAAAATTACAGAGAATTTTAAAGTTATTTCCTCCATTGGACTTAAATTCCTTTGCATCAGCACCTTTGGGTAATACATTGATTATCACTTTGGACTTTGACCATTCTGATTTTGTCTGATATATATGAATACAGCTATAGATCATGATATTGTAAAGAACTTTTATTCTGGTTAATAAATATCCTAAGTTCATTCACCCCAGTGTTTAACTCACTCCCAATCCTGGCCCTCCTCTGGATATCCCTCCAAATACTTCCCCTACCAATCAGCAACTAAAAAAAGCACCTCCTGGCACAGAGTCAGCCAGTCCCACAGGACCGTCCCAATGGAGTTGATGTTAAAGCATCAACATTGGTTCCTGCCTGCACTGCACCCCAGCTTCTTAGACATATTGAATATCACCCCCAGTGACTTATACGTTTTTTACATAAAGGTTTTTGTTATAATTGTTTTCACTCTGATAAGATTTGACACGTAAGATTCTTAAGTTCTCGATGTAAATTTTTTCTTACTCTAAAAGCTATAAGCAACCTTAGAGATGCTTCTTATCCAACACCCTTATTTTCTGCAGAGGAAACGGAGGTCTAGGGTAGCGCTTCTCAAATGTGAATATGCGGTAGAATCCCCGGGACCTTGTTGAAATGCAGATTCTGAGCTGGGAGGTCTCGGGTGGGCCTGAGAGTGCGGAAGCTGCTGGTGTGTGGGCTGCACATTATGTAACAAGACCCTGTGATTTCAAGGACACAGGTGACCTTCGTTTTTGACACATCATCTGGTTTTAGAAAATCCCCAGAAATTCAGTTTGTAAGGGGGGGTAATAATTGTCACTAATAATTATCATATGATCTCTCATTTTCAAACCTTATTTCTAGCAGGTTTCCTCAACTAATACACACTAGGGTTCTGTTTAAAATGTAATGATACGTAGAGTCTTCAGGAACACATCCATCATGATAAAAAAAAGAGTTCACTATTACCTCTTAGCCAGCAGAGGGCGCCGGTCAGCTAGCCACCTCTGGCACCCTCACTGAGCTAAGCTGCAGGGTGGGTCTGAACCAGGCTGTGTGGTTTTCTTTTTTTTTTTTTTTTTTTATACGGAGTCTCTATCACCCAGGCTGGACTGCAGTGGCGCGATCTCGGCTCACTGCAACCTCTGCCGCCTGGGTTCAAGCAATTTTCCTTCCTCAGCCTCCCGAGTAGCTGGGATTACAGGTCCCAGCTACTGCGCCCGGCTAATTTTTGTATTTTTAAGAGATGGGGTTGCATCATCTTGGCCAGGCTGGTCTTGAACTCCTGACCTCGTGATCCACCTGTCTCAGCCTCCCAAAGTGATGAGATTACAGGCGTGAGCAACCGTGCCTGGCCAGGCAGTGTGGTTTTCTAATAAAAATAATGCTTTTACCCCCTCAGCCTCTCCCTCCCCAGTCTTCAACTAAAATTAATGCTCAGGTAGTACCTTCTGCATTACAAGTGTCCCAACTTGTGAATGAGCTTTAAGGTAAAAAGTAGCCCGATTATGACTCAGCTTGGTCTCTGATGAAGGCCCTCAGAATGTCAGAGTGTCCATCTTTCTGCTTTGGGCATACTGTGTCCATGTATGCCTTGAACAGGTCCTTCTGTGATCAATTTACCTTACTTTCCTCACATAGTCCTGTTACTTAAATTGTGTTTGCCTCTCTCTCCTTACTACCTTTTTTTTTTTTTTTTTTTAGAGGTGTTTTGCTTTTGTTACCCAGGCTGGAGTGCTATGACGTGATCTCGGCTCACCGCAACCTCCCCCTCCTGGGTTCAAGCAATTCTCCTGCCTCAACCTCCTGAGTAGCTGGTACTATAGGTGCACGCCACCATGTCCAGCTAATTTTTGTATTTTTAGTAGAGACAGGGTTTCACCATGTTGACCAGGATGGTCTCGATCTCCTGACCTCGTGATCCACTCGCCTCGGCCTCCCAAAGTGCTGGGATTATAGGCGTGAGCCACTGCGCCCAGCCTACTACCTGTTTTTCTTTAGGCAAGTTGCTGTTTTCCTGGGCTAGGTTAACTTCATTTTCAAAGGAAATATAAATCGCTACCTACCCAAAGACAGGAGATTGGACCAAGTTTAACCTTGATATTGCATCAAGCTGTAGCATCTGTAAATCTTTTTTGTGTGTGTGTGTGTGTGAGATGGAGTCTAGCTCTGTCACCCAGGCTGGAGTGCAGTGGCACAATCTCGGCTCACTGCAACCTCCGCCTCCCAGATTCAAGCAATTCTCCTGCTTCAGCCTCCTGAGTAGCTGGGATTCCATGCACCTGCCACCATGCCCGGCTAATTTTTGTATTTTTAGTAGAGACAGGTTTTCACTGTACTGGCCAGGCTGATCTTGAACTCCTGACTCCGTGATCCACCTGCCTCAGCCTCCCAAAGTGCTTAGATTACAAGCCTGAGCCACTATACCCAGCCAGCATCTGTAAATCTTTTACTCCCCTAATAGAGACCCTGCTTTGCTTCCACACTGTGGTTTTGCAGCAGCACAAAGCCTCTGGTTTCCCGGATGACCTAGTCTCCTCCACTCTGCCTGTCTGCTCTTTAGGCAGTGGAGCACATAGAAAGCTAATTGGTTTGGTACCTTGGGCTTTTCTTTTTTTTCCCCTAGACAAATGGGGTCTCAGTGTGTTGCTTGGCTGATCTCGAACTCCTAGGTTCACGCAACCCTCCTGCCTCAGCCTGGGCATATTTTTAATGTGCAATGGATTGTCTTTTCCCAAGCTGTTGAGCAGCAGGCACACAGTTGTAGGTGACATTTGTTTTGGTCAAGCCATGCTTATGTGAATAGGTACTGAGATAGAAGCATGCATTGTTAGTCTCTGAACCTAACACTTTCTACTGGGCCTGCTATTTGTTGAGCTTCTACTATATGCAAAATGCTGACGGGAGCCCTCATCTTTCTGGGTAAATGGTAGACAATTTGGAAAGTTGATTTGTCTACTATGCTGGGAAAACAACCGGGAAGGGAAGATGGGCTAGGAATAGAGCAATCATGTATCCTGATTTGCCCAGGACAGTTCTACTTTATAGTTTTGGTCCCAGTGTCCTGCCTGGTTCACATCCCCTTTCAAAAGTGTCCTGGTGTGGCCGGACGTGGTGGCTCATGCCTGTAATCCCAGCACTTTGGGAAGCCAAGGCAGGTGGATCACTTGAGGTCAGGAATTTCAGACCAGGCTGAAGACTCCAGCATGGTGAGACTCCATCCCTACTAAAAATACAAAAATTATTTTTGTATTTTTTGTGCTACCAGGCATGGCAGCACACACTGTGGTCCCAGCCACTGGGGAGGCTGAGACACAAGAATCGCTTGGATCCAGGAGACGGAGGTTGCAGTGAGCCGAGATGATACCATTGCACTTCAGCCTAGGTGACAGAGCAAGAAAAAAAAAGTGTCCTGGTGTGTATGCTAAATTATATGGTCACCCTAGTTATAGGCAGTGTGACCATATGTGCTGGTTTGCCTAGGATAGTCCTGGCTTGTAGCTATTACCCTAGTTTGGAGGATAAAATTATATAATTGCTTAGTGATGGACTATCCTACCTAATCAGCATTTTTCCTTGGGTTTTCCTCTTGGTTTCCAAGAGGCTGTGTTATGAAATGCTTCAATTTGGGAATAGAATTTAACACACAAAAATATCTATGCACAAGAGAACAACAGAATCAAAGAATAATGCTGAAAATGTAATAAATTTAAAACACAGACTAAATGTGGGGACTTCTAGAATAGACGGTTTAATCAGACTTGAAAGTTGGGATCTGGTATTACTGGGAGCCAACGCTAGAATCCAGACTGAGTTTAAATCCACATGATATTTACATAAAATCCCCAGCAATATGTAAGCTGAGTGGGTATTGATGATTTTATAGTCTTTACTCAGTAATTCCATTTCCTCAATTTTCTACTCAGGTTATTTTGTGACTTGAATATATAGAATTTCCATAAAATATATAAAGTGTTTTTTGTTTTAGTACAGTATTTTAAGTTACATACTTTACTTGCTATCACCAGAGAGATTCAGGTCCTCTTGTTACCGCTTATTATAGGTACATTAGATGAATCTTAAATTTCTCCCTCCTCAGGGGTCTGAGGAGAAGCTCTTACTAGTAACAGATCACTAAACTTTGCATTTCAATTCTTTCACAGCAATTAAAACATCCAAATCTTGTGAACCTCATCGAGGTGTTCAGGAGAAAAAGGAAAATGCATTTAGTTTTTGAATACTGTGATCATACACTTTTAAACGAGCTGGAAAGAAACCCAAATGGGTAAGTAATCTGGAAACTGAAATTCTGTACAGCCAGTTGTCAGTTTCATTGTCTATGGAGTTAACCATGGCACGTTTCAAATCCCAGCCACAATTCCCCTCTCTACCCCAACACATCTGGCTACCCCATCCAGTCTCAGGATGTCCTCAGAAGTCAAACAATGATTTACCTATAGGAGTTATAATTAGGAAAACAAACCTACTGCAGATATAAAATCAAAATGAATTTGAGGCTAAGTTATATGTTAGATTATCTGAATTCAAAAAATGAACCAGGGTTTGGTACTAGGAAACCTATTCACATAATTCACTAATAAGTTAAAGGATAAAAAATACCTATGATTGATCAATTTGAAAATTTGAAATTTTGATAAATTCCTCATGCTTTCCTGATGATTAAAAAAAAAAAATCCCTAGCAGCTAGGATTAGAGGAATAGTTTCTTAATACACACACACACACACACACACACACACACACACACACACACACACGCCCCTCTTCAAAGCAACTGCGAGTTTTATAGACAATGGTAAAACTAAACTTCCATTAAAATGAGGAAGCAAGACAAGGTTTTTGGCTGTCACCACTATCATGTAACATTGTTCTGAGAACTCTTGCCAATGTAATGTAATAAAAACAAAGAAAACATCGCTTTTGGAAATAAAATTGTCATTATTTGCTAGATATTACTGATCTTTAAAATCTAAGAAAATCACCTAAATAGTTATTAAAACCAGTAGAATTCAGTCCAATGACCCTTATAACACTGCAAATTCCACATGCAAAAACTACACACTACAAATTCCACATGCAAAAACTAACAGCCTTCATATCAAACAGCACTTTAGAAAATCTAACAGAGAATAACTGGGTGCAGTGTCTCATGCCTGTTATCCTAGCACTTTGGGAGGCCAACGCAGGTGAATTCACAAGTGTGAGACCAGCCTGGCCAACATGGTGAAACCCTGTCTCTACTAAAAATATAAAAATTAGCTGGGTGTGGTGGTTGGCACCTGTAGTCCCAGCTATTCGAGAGGCTGAGGCACAAGGATTGCTTGAACCCAGGAGCCAGAGGTTGCAATGAGCTGAGATTGTACCACTACTTTCCAGCCTGGGCAGCAGAGCCAGACTCTGTCTCAAAAAAATAAAAATAAAAACATTCTAGTGGAGAAGGGTCACATTCAAATATTGACAACAACAAAAGTGTAGGAATAAAGATAAAGGGTTGTTCTGACACTACGTGAAGACAACTGCAAAATGAGATACATAAGGATTTTATTTAAATGAACATGTTTCTAGATGGAAATATTCATGATTATAAAAATATTGCCTCCACAGTTTATCTATTTGTTAAAAAAATTCGAATCAGAATACCAGTAGGGTTTTTTTTGAAACTTGAAAAAGACTAAAAAGGGACTTTTAAGTGTTGATTATTAAATCACAGTCATTTGAGAGATTCCCTTTGACAAAAAAGTACCATAAACAAAACTAAAACAGAAATGAGATATTGCTTAAACTATTTACCAGAATTAATAAATTTCATATCTACCTGTGAAGAATTTACAAATAACATTTTTTTAAAAGTTAACATCCAATTAATAAATATATTCATTCAAAAAAATTTTCATAAATACAGACCCTGGACCCAGCCATTGCTAAGACTACAGCATTTAACAAAGCACACACAGAAAAGGAGCCTCACCTTACATTCCAGTGAACATGGAAAGCAAATCATTAAAAAAGAAAAGGAGGCTGAGTGCGGTGGCTTATGCCTGTAATCCCAGCCCTTTGGGAGGCTAAGGCGGACAGATCACAAGCTCAGGAGTTCAAGACCAGCCTGGCCAACATGGCGAAACCCCATCTCTACAAAAACTACAAAAATTAACTTAGCCTGTCATCCCAGCTAGTCGGAAGGCTGAGGTGGGAGGATCACTTGAGCCCAGGAGGTGGAGGTTGCAGTGAGCAGAGATCATGCTCCTGCACTCCAACCTGTGTAACAGAGTGAGACCCCATCTTGCTCTCTCTTTTTTTTTTTTTTCTTTTTTGAAGACAGGAGAGAGAAGGAAATGACCAATACACCTAAGAAAACATGCTTATCCTTCCCTATTAATCAAGAAAATCTAGAACTTTTTAGTGAGGTACTATTTCTCATCTATTAAATTTAGCAAAGTTTTTTCAAAAATTGTTACACTCAGTCTTATCAATAGTCAGGGAATCAGACCTTCTCATTCATGGCTGGTGAGAGTGCCAATTGGAGGGCAATTTGTCAATATATATGAAAAAAATTTAACTTTTTATCCTTTGATCAAGAGATTCCATTTAGAGAAATTTATAGTAAGAAGATAATCAGATCAGGGCAAAAAGTTATACATATGAATGTTCAATACGTCATTATTTATAACAAAAATATTGTACTCATCTAATTTTCCAATAGTAAAGAATTGGTTACAGGCATTTTGGTATGTCCATACAATAGTACAGTATGCAGCCAGCCCATTAGAGAGCGTGCTTTAGAATAGCAGTTGATGTCCTGGGGAAATGTTCCTGAGATGATATGTAAAAAAATGAGATAACATAATAGAATGTTACATGTAATTGAAAATTTGAGTTTTCTCAATATTCTGTGAAGGCACATATATTACTTTTAAAATAAAAATTAATATAAAAACAATTAAAATGGTATGTTAATTCATAGTTCAACTTTATTCTGAGCTAAGTAGGGTGTTGTATGTTGACTTAGAAGACAGATATGTTCAGCCATCCTATAAATTAATTTATAAGTTAATACACATTTTCATGAAGTTAGACATTTATGCTTACTTTATGTATTGTTCAGGGCCCCTAAACTATTATAAAATGTGCATTGCATATACTGGTTTTGACTGAACTGAACATCTTTCTCTTCCCTACTTGTATCC
Organism: Cebus imitator; assembly: GCF_001604975.1. Classification (NCBI taxonomy): domain Eukaryota; kingdom Metazoa; phylum Chordata; class Mammalia; order Primates; family Cebidae; genus Cebus; species Cebus imitator. The sequence goes on along the minus strand of NW_016107392.1, from coordinate 6,529,996 downwards.
TAAGCTTTCCTGTCTATAGACTTAGCTCATGTTCTTCTTATTTTAATCTAGAAGGTTCTAGTTTTTTTTCACTTTCACTGTCTCTATCATAATTTTTGTTTATTTATTTATTTTTTTGAGACAGAGTTTCACCCAGGCTGGAATGCAGTGGGGCGATCTCAGCTCACTGCATCCTCTGCCTCCTGGGCTCAAGCAATCCTCCCACCTCAGCCTCCCAAGTAGCTGAGACTATAGGCACCTACAACCACACCCAGTGAATTTTTGTATTTTTAGTACATAGGGGGTTTTATCACGTTGGCCAGGCTAGTCTCGAACTGCTGACCTGAGGTGATCCACCTGCCTTGGCCTCCCAAAGTGCTGGGATTACAGGCGTGAGCCCCCACACCTGGCCCATCATAATCTTTCAAATGTGAAATCCTAGATATTTGTAATATCTCTAAGTGTCCTTCATCTGGATGTTGCTTCCTTCCTTTGATCTCATGGAATTTTATTTTCAACCCTGTTATGGTACTTGGTACATACTACCATATATGTTTTCATATGCATACTCTCTCTCACTAGAGTATAAGTTTTTTGAGGACATACTTCATGTCTTGTTGATCTTAATGGCTTCCTGATGCCTTGCATTCTTTCACTCAAAAAATATTTCATGGAGCGTTTTACACTGGTGCAGAGGATACAGTTATAATGGCACAATCCTGCCCTCAAGAAGCTTAAAATGTAATGAAGAGACAGATATTCAAAGTAACAACTACAAATGGTTATGTTGATTGGTTTAATGCTGATGCAAAGGATGCACAGGAGAAGCAACTCCAACATCTGTTGGCCCCAGGAAGTGAGGGAGATTCTGCAGAGAAGGCAGCATTTGGGCTTTGAAAAGGAAGAGGGTTTGCCAGATGGACACTCCTGGAGGAATGCACAGACACAAGAAAGAGCAAGGCATGTTCCAGCAACTCCTGCATTGAATATATATTTAGCAACGCCAAGGACCACTGAACCATCCCACCTGGCACTCTTAAGTTTTACAAGTGTGCTTAGCACTGCTAGTGTTCAGTGCTGCTTTGGGTCAGCCCTGAGACTTCAATCTATTATACATGGAGTAATGCAAATAGGAACAGCCTAGAATATGCCACTCTTTTTATGAAACGTCAGGTACCTCTAGATAATAATGATTAATTTAAAGCATTCATCTACTTGTACTCCCTTCCTTAAATCTACTTAAATAACATGCAAAAGAGTATTTTTAAAGCCCTAAGTCCAGTGGATAGCAAACAGAGATAAACAACCAGCTAGCATACATCCCAAGCCTTTTGGACTATTGTTTATTAAGGGAAGCACATAGGAGAAATAACTGGTGTACAGGTATAAGATCATCAATATGGTGAGTGTGGGGTGAACCATGGGATGGTGAGATAATGAAGGGACCCACGGACTATCACAGCATAAAAAAGAGTTGGACTGGGCACGATGGCTCATGCCTGTAATGGGATTATACACGGACACTTTGGGAGGCCAAGGTGGGCAGATCACTTGAAGTCAGGAGTTCAAGACCAGCCTGGCCAATATCGTAAAACCCTGACTCTACTAAAAATATCAACAATGAGCCGGGTTTGGTGATATGCCTTTATAGCCCCCATAATCCCAGCTATTCAGGAGGCTGAGACAGGAGAATCACTTCAATCTGGGAGGCAGAGATTGCAGTGAGCCAAGATCACACCACTGCAAGCCAGCCTAGGCAACACAGCAAGACTCCATCTCAAAAAAACAGAAGAATTTATGTCACAGTGAAGATGGTGAAAGTGTACTGCTTCTTCTGCCAGATGAAAGCTTCTCTACTTACTGGATTGAGATAAAAGCATTTGTTAGACCAATAGATGCATCCAAAGTAGTGAGGCTGTGTTGGATTTGCTCCAGTAGAGAAACTACATGTATAAGAGCAGCTACAATTGGCATCGTCTGATTAACATTAAAATAATCTATTCTCATTCTCTAAGACTCATTTTTTTTTCCTACAAAGCCTAATAGTAAGTTAAATGGGATAGTGATAGGAAGTATCATCCCTGTCAACAGGGAGGATTTCCCCAAGCTGCCATTGCACTACACATGATAGAATAATCCTGCTAGCAAGAAGTTTAAAATCTGGCTAGTTCAGTGGCTCACGTCTGTAATCCCAGCACTTTGGGAGCCTGAGGCGGTGGATCACCTGAGGTCAGGAGTTCTAAACCAGCCTGGCCAACATGGTGAAACTCCATCTATACTAAAAATACAAAAATTAGCCAGGTGTGGTGGTGGGTGCTTGTAATCCCAGCTACTTGAGAGGCTGAGGCAGGAGAATTGCTTGAACCCAAGAGACAGAGGTTGCAGTGAGCCAAGATCATGCCATTGCACTCCAGCCTGGGCAACAAGAGCAAAACTCCGTCAAAAAAAAAAAAAAAATTTTTAAATCTAATGAAAAGCCAGATTACATGAGAACAATTATAGATTATGATAGTGTTATAAAACTGCTACTTGGGTTTATAAAACTGCATCTGTCCACGTCTGACTGATGCCAACACATGAGGTACATTGGTAAATTAAACTTGAATTTCTTCATCAGTTAATTAAGCATAGAAATTTACCATGAGGTTGTGGGTGTGGCTTGGTGGAAGGATAACAGTGAATCAAGAGTATTAAGAAACACATTATTGCCCAGGTGTGGTGGCTCACACCTGTAATCCCGGCACTTTGGGAGGCTGAGGTGGGGGGATCACCTGAGTTCAGGAGTTCGAGACCAGCCTGACCAACATGGTGAAACCCCATCTCTATTAAAATACAAAAATTATCCGGGCATGGTGGTGGGCCCCTGTAGTCCCAGCTACTCAGGAGGCTAAGACAGGAAAATTGTTTGAACCCGGGAGGTGGAGGTTGCAGTGAGCCGAGATTGTACCACTGCATTCCAGCCTGGGTGACAGAGCGAGACTCCGTAAAGTGAAGCCAATCACCAGTGACCTTGAAAGCCACTATGGTTCACCAGTTTTGGGGGAATGGGGAGCTTAATGATAGTCAGGTGGCAAATGAGTCTTGACTCAAATCCATCTCATGGTTGTCCCAGTGGGTCCACAGATCCATCCTGGTGAATGTTTCCCAATTTCATAAGTGAGTTGCTGAAATAAATACACTAACAGAAGGAACAAAAGTGAGGTTGTTCTCTGATCCAAGGAATGAAGGCCATTATGGTAGAAGAGCCTAGGAGAAGTATCTGGCATGTTGCTTCTTACCGATATAGAAAACTGAAAGCAATGCTGCAGATTTGGAGAAAAGCATAGATTAGCATTGCCATTAAATGCTATGGGGAGACAGAGCTGGGAACTCGATGGGCATGGTGTCTATGATAAATTCTCTTCTTCAGCGTTTTTGTTGTTGTTGTTGTTGTTTTTGTTTTTTGTTTTGTTTTGTTTTGAGACAGAATCTCTCTCTGTCGCCCAGGCTGGAGTGCTGTGGTGCCATCTGATCTTGGCTCACTGCAACCCCCACCTCAGGTTCAAGCAATTCTCCTGCCTCAGCCTCCCAAGTAGCTGGGACTACAGGCATGTTCCACCATGCCTGGCTAATTTTTTGTATTTTTAGTGGAAACAGGGTTTCACTGTGTTAGCCAGGATGGTCTCAATCTCCTGACCTTGTGATCCACCTGCCTCAGCCTCCCAAAGTGCTGGGATTACAGGTGTGAGCCACCGCACCTGGCCTCTTCAGCGTTTCTATTTCCTCCAGTCTCTGAATTCCTTCTTCCTCATTTTATTAATAAATTTCTGGCGTCTTAACTTTCTTTGGCATAGGCAACCATTTGTTCTAGGTTCAGTCAACCAATTCAGCAACTAACTAGAATCATTCTTGGATGCCCCAGGTAGTCTATTGAAACCAGAATCTGGAGCCAGGTGTGGTGGTTCACACGTGTAATTCTAGCACTTTGAGAGGCCGAGGCAGGTGGATCACTTGAGGTCAGGAGTTCAAGAGCAGCCTGGCCAACATGGTGAAACCCTGTCTCTGTTAAAAATACAAAAAAATTAGCTGGGCATGGTGGCAGACACCTGTCATCCCAGCTACTCAGGAAGCTGAGGCAGGAGAATTGCTTGAACCTGGGAGGAGGAGGTTTCAGTGGACCGAGACCACACCGCTTCACCCTAGCCTGGGAAACAGAGCAAGACTCCGTCTCAAAAAAAAAAAAAAAAGAAAGAAAAAAAGCCCCAGAATCTCAAATAAGTTGTGCCCATATTGCTAAAATCAGCCCAATATAAAGCCATATTTCTACCTCTCTGATCCAACACCCACGAAATCCATTTCCTCATACATTCCTCGTTATAAATCAGCAAAATGTTGTAGTTCTTTTTGCTATGTAAATCCTCTCTTCCTCTGTTTCACTTTGCTGTAGGCCCCCTGGGTCATGCTGGGATCTGACTTTAGTTAAGGTTTGGAGACCTTGAAGGGAGGTAGGTGGGTAGAAGAGCCTAGAAGACAGTGGGCATCCCCACACAGTGCACCTTCCTCAGGTGAGATCTGAGAGTCCGCAGCAAGGTAGAACCAGCCTCATTGTACAAGTTTGGGGGCTACTTCCCATGAGAAAAGAAATGTGGAAGGAAGTTGGGATGCTCTTAGTTACATGAATGCTTTCAAGCGTCACATTCCAATTCCTGGACTATTTCACCTTCTCTTTTCGTTAACTGAGAAACTAATTATCCTCACGTAAATTCAGTCTTTGTTGTCATTGAGCAACCTGCAGGGTGACTGTCTGTGTCAGTTTTTTTAGTAATCTCATGGTAGTCACAGTGGATCTGTAAAGTGGGTCCTACAGAAACAAGAAGTAAGGTATTCTTTAGGATAAATATCAAAATACCTGATTTCCTAACTGTGCCTTCAACCAAGATATTAAAGCTCTGAACCTGTGCTTTTTTTTCTTCAATTTCTCCAGTGAAATTAGAAGCAGCCAGACAACCTCATGGATCTGTTATTACTTATGTTCCCCGTATTGTTCTATCACACTTGGTTCACCAAAGCCTTGTCTTGAATAGGCATTTTATTCCAGATGACCACAGGTGATTATTTAAATTCCCTTTTCGGGCCGGGTGCAGTGGCTCATACCTGTTATCCCAGCACTCTGGAAGGCCAAGGCAGGCCGATTGCTTGTGGACAGGATTCGAGACCACTCTGGGCAACATGGTGAAACCCTGTCTCTACTAAAATACAAAACATTAGCCAGACGTGGTGGTGGGCACCTGCAGTCCCAGCTATTCAGGAAACTGAGGCAGGAGAATTGCTTGAACCCAGGATGCAGAGGTTGCAGTGAGCCAAGATCACTCCATTGCACTTCAGTCTGAGTTACAGAGTAAGACTCTGTCTCCAAAAAATGCAAACACAAATAAATAAATAAATACCTGTTTCATCACTGGGTGGCCATCTGCCAGTATCCCAGCCATTAATGGCAATTAGATGCTGCCCTTCAGACCCCATTACATCAGATACCCAGTCCTAGATTCTCACGGCCTTGGGATTGTTTCCCCTATTCACTTCTCATGTCCTGAATTGGTCAGGATTCAACAACAGAATTCACTCTAGCTAGTTTAAAGAGAAAGAGACTTGTCGCAGGGTGTTAGTTTATAAAATTTGTGGGAGTACCAGAGAAACAAGCTTAATGGAGCATCTATTAGGTTCCAGGTCTTGTTCTAGGTGCTGGGGCTACAACAGTGGACAAGAGAAAGTCCTTGCCCTTGTGGAATTTACATTCTGACGTAGTCCAACGATAAAGAAGAGTTATGAGTCTTTGAAGAAAAATAAAGCACAGTGTGGAGTTAGAGAATACCCAGGGAGGTGTATTAGTCAGGGTTCTTCAGAGAAACAAAACCAATGGGATACATAGAGGTACAGATAACAGGAGATTTATTATGGGTATTGACCTGTGTGATTAAAGAGGCACAGAAGTTCTGCAATCTGCTATCTGCAAGCCAGAGAACCAGGAAAGCCGGCGGTCTCATTCAGGCCAAGTCCTAAGGCCCAAGAGCTAGGGGACAGAGAGTTTCAAAGTCCAAAGGCCTGAGAGCCAGGAGCTTCCACGTCCAAGGGCAGGAGAAGATGGATGTCCCAGCTCAAGGAAAGAGAGAGAAGCAGCCCTTCCTCTACCTTTTTGTTGTATCCAGGCCCTCAACAAGTGTGATGATGCCTGCCTGCCCTCACCATTGTGGGTGGGTCTTCTTTACTCAGTCTACTGATTCAAATGTGAATCCCTTCCAGAAACGCCCTCACAGACACACGTACCAATGATGTTTTGGGTTTTTTCTTTTTTTTTTTTTTTTGAAAGAGAGAGTCTCATTCACTCATCTCACTCTCTGCAGTGGCCTGAACATGGCTCACTGCAGCCTCAAACTCCTGGACTCAAGTAATCCTCCTGCCTGAGCCTCCTGAGCAGCTGGGACACTCACCGTTATGTCTGGCTAATTTTTAAACTTTGAGTAGAGATGGGGTCTTGCCATGTTGCCCAAGCTGGTCTCAAACTCCTGGGCTCAAGCAATCCTCCTGCCCCAGCCTCCCAAAGTGCTGGGGTTGCAGGCATGAGCCACCACATCTGGAAGAAATAATGTTTTACCCGCTGTCTGGACATCCCTTAACCTAGTCAAGTGAACACAGGAAATTACTCATCATGAAAAGGGAGTAGAAGGAACAATCAGCACAAAGATTGAAGGTGTAAATAAGCCTAGCATGTTCAGAGAAGAGCAGAAACTAATGGGCTGGGATGGAGTGACTTTGGGATGTGATAGGAGATAAAGTTGGGAAGGGAAATAGAGGTAAAATGTTATCAACAGCCTGGTAGGCCATTGAACCAAGGCTGGATTTTATTCTAGGCTAGGAAAGATTTACTGAGAAGGACTGAGTTCATCTTGGGTAATAATAATGAAATCAAGCTTCCCCTATTCTGTTTTTATAACAAACTTACAGGCAATGACTTCTGACGTCAGCATCATGTCTTCCCCTGAGTGCCTCAAAGAGCATATCCTGGGCAGTTCAGTCTGCATTCCCCCATCATGTTACCCTTTCTTGTTAACCCATTCAGACTTGAACTGTGATGTCTCATGTTTGCTTTCAGGCCTTCATTATGACTTTTAGTATTACTTTCAGCGGCAGCAACCTCCACTACTTTTGCACCAACTGAATATTTGATTTTGTACTTGCCCAAAATATAATATTTAAACATTGAGCATCAGTTGATTTCACCAAAGGTTTATTTGGCTCCAAGATGCTTTGAAAAATGCTGCCCGTGGCTGAGCAGTGCTGCGGTGCTCTGTCTTTCTGGACTGAGCACCGCGTGGATGTGTATTTTCTTTGATGCCTGCCTTCTGTTTGCATGGTCAGTGGTGTTGGTTTGCAGTTCTCTTTGATGGCCAGCTTCTCTTTGCACGATCAGTGGTGTTGTTTTGCCCTGATGGAATCTGCCTTCTTGGAACCTAGCTGAACCAAATGGGGCACTTCCTGTGAGATGCCTTTAAATAGCTCAGGACTTCCCTGTGAAATTACTTCATTCTCGAGTCCGTGTTATTAAGGCTAATAATTGGAGCTTTGCGGTTTCTGAATCCTAGCCCCTACCTTGTTTCCCAATTCCAGTACTTACTCTCCTGCACCTGTAGTCTCTTAGATCCCGAGCAGACCAGTGTTCCATTCTTGCATCAGTAGAAGCATGTGTTCCACCCTCGCTAGACCCTCCCAAGGACTGAAATCCATTTCCCTTCCTCTCACTGCTACCACCATAATATGAGTGTCCAAATCTCAGTTGGCTTATTGAATTAGCGTCCTAATTTCTCTCTCTGTATATATGTTGGCCCCCAGAAATCCATTCTCCATATTTTGTCACTTCCTTGCTTGATTTCTTTCAATGGTTTTGAATTTAGCATAAAATCCAAATTTCTTGTTGAGATCTAGATCTCTGAGGCCCTCCATGGACTGGTCTGTGCCAGCCTTCCCAGCTTCATCACTCATGCGTCAGCCACACTGGCCTCATACTGTTTTCCCCACACTCCCAGTTCTTTCTCTCCTCGGGGCCTCTGCTATTCTTCTGCACCTCTTCCGTCTTTTTGCGGCGGTCTCAGTCCCATCAACTGTCCTTATCCAATCTCAGACCTGTATCTGCAGAACCCATGTGGGTGTTAAAACCAGACATTGAGGGGATAGATTTCTCAATAAACTTATGAGATATTACTCTATGATTACACATGAGGAAAACTGAAGGCACAAAGAGCTTAGATAACATGTTCAAGATTATAAAAGGAGGAAGCAGCATATCTGGGATTGGAACTCAGGCAACATGTCTCACAGTGCACAAAATGGCTATACTGTCCTTTCTGCCTCGAATTTTTTCTTTTCTTTTCTTTTTTTTTTAATAAATTAATTAATTTATTTATTTAAAGACGGGGTTTCACCATGTTGGTCAGTCTGGTCTTGTACTCCCGACCTCAGGTGATCCGCCCACCTTGGCCTCTAAAGTGCTTGGATTACAGGCGTGAGCCACCGCGCCCGGCCTCTGCCTTGTATTTTTAAAATGTAAACAATGTTGTTTCAGGTTTGGCCCTAGGTTAAGTGGGGGGAAGAATAAAGTTATATCAGAATTCAATGCTGGAAATGGACGTTTCAAGTGGAAAGGGATTTAATCATGAGAATTAGGTACATTCATAATATTAATAATTAGGAGAACTAGAGTCAAAGGGTTGTCACTGAGCCACTGATGTCAAGGATGTGCCACAGTAATTGTGGTGCAAGATGAGGAAACTGCTCTGAAGAAAATAGCTGTGTACATTGCTTGCTGTTTCTCTGCATATACTTCAGCCTCACATGGTGGTATCTTGTAGCTAGTGTCATAACTGAGTCATGCATAGGCCTTCCCACTGTTCTGTAAAGTCAGCTACATCTGCGCATGTTCAGTTTTTTATTTTTATTATTTATTTATTTATTTATTTATTTATTTTTTGAGACGGAGTTTCACTCATGTTACCCAGGCTGGAGTGCAATGGCGCGATCTCGGCTCACCGCAACCTCCGCCTCCTGGGTTCAGGCAATTCTCCTGCCTCAGCCTCCTGAGTAGCTGGGATTACAGGCACACGCCACCATGCCCAGCTAATTTTTTGTATTTTTAGTAGAGACGGGGTTTCACCATGTTGACCAGGATGGTCTCGATCTCTTGACCTCGTGATCCACCCGCCTCGGCCTCCCAAAGTGCTGGGATTACAGGCTTGAGCCACCTCGCCCGGCCTTATTATTTATTTTTTAAAGCCAGTCAAATTTAGCAGTGGGGGGATTGTATACCAATTTTAGTGACACTAATGTTAATAAGTTCTGATAACCCACTCCCATTGGATCAGCCGCGTGTTCAGTTTTTAAAAAGTGATCTAAATATACTACTTAAATATCCAAATATGACAAAATATTAAATCTGAGTGATGGATATGTTTGGGGTATTACATAATTTAATTTTTTTAATCAACAAAATCCTTACAGTGGACATTTAGTGAAAGAAACCCTTACGTTTCAGATTTTTGAAAATCATGCAAAAACAACAGCCGCACCTCTGTCAACAGGGCTGAAAGACAAACAACACTGAGAAAAATATTTGCAGCATGTGTAACAGACTGTGATGTATCTTGAGTCTTTCTAAATCAGTAAGAAAACAGTAAACAGACCAAGTTAAAAAGCAATAAAGGCCATGAAGTGGAATTGCACAAAAGAAGAAATGTAGGATCCAATAAGGGTGTGAAAAATAATAATCACTAAAAATCAGTGAAATACAAATAAAAACCACAATGAGACACATTTTTATTTTAACCACAGATTGGCAAACATAACATTGGCAAAACCAAATGTTGGCAAGACAATGAGGAGACAGGGACTTTCATGCACAGATGTTTGGTGGGAGTGAAAATGGGTATAACCTTCCTCAGAAAGGGTAGTTTGGCAGTATGTAAATGTGAAGGCATCATCATGGGACAGTGATGTGAGCGATGGAAAGCTACCAACAGAAAAGTTACAGAGAATGTAATTGCTATAATTTTTAGAGATGGTTATGTAAAGTAGAATACTCCCAGACAGAATAAGTTGCCCTGAGTCCCAATCCCCAGTGGAAAATACACCTACCCATGATACTTCTCAATATTTTCTACACAGAGGGATGAGTCTGCCAGGAACAAGAAGCTCACACCCTCTCATTCTTATGGGATCTTTATTCTCCCTGGCCTCCTTTTGGGCTATAAACCTACCTGCTTACCAGGGACAAGTAACTATTACAAAATAACTTTTGAGTGTCTACCGCCAACATGAGTTGGATGAATTGAAGAGCTGTCTTCCAAGTATACTTTTTTCCCTGCAAAACCAAGCCTCAGGTCTACCTGAATTTTATCCTTGCAGGATCAAAATGTAATGCATGCCTACCATTGGTCTCAGATATCCCACTTCTAGAGCTTATCTTAAGAAGATAATTGCAAAATATCATAAGATGGATGATTACAGACATTCAATGAAGAATTTCTAGAAATAAAAATTGGCTGAACTTAACTGCTCATCAATGGAGACTAAGTAAATTTTTTTTCTTTTTTTTGAGATGGAGTTTCGCTCTTGTTACCCAGGCTGGAGTGCAATGGCGCAATCTCGGCTCACCGCAACCTCCGCCTCCTGGGTTCAGGCAATTCTCCTGCCTCAGCCTCCTGAGTAGCTGGGACTACAGGCACGCGCCACCATGCCCAGCTAATTTTTTGTAGTTTTAGTAGAGACAGGGTTTCACTATGTTGACCAGGATGGTCTCAATCTCTTGACCTCATGATCCACCCGCCTCGGCCTCCCAAAGTGCTGGGATTACAGGCGTGAGCCACCGCACCCGGCCGACTTAGTAAATTTTTATACATCCATATGATGATCTCCTCTGGAGCCACTAAAATATATGTGTACATGTTGGTATTTGTACCTTTATGCATAAAATGTTTCTCAAAGTGGTCAGGGGTGAAATTAAAGAAAATAAATGGGTGGCTAGGTAGATGGCAGAGAGACTTCATATATATACGTTTATATGTTTAAAGTTTGACCATATGAATGTATTTATTTTTAACTTAAAGTTAAAAAGGAGACACTGGCCGAGAGTAGTGGCTCACACCTGTTATCCCAGCACTTTGGGAGGCCGAGGCAGGCAGATCATCTGAGGTCGGGAATTCAAGACCAGCCTGGCCAACATGGGGAAACCCTGGCTCTACCAAAAATACAAAAATTAGCCAGATATGGTGGCACACGCTTGTAATCCCAGCTACTCGGGAAGCTGAGGCAGGAGAATCGAATCACTTGAACCTGGAAGGAGGAAGTTGCAGTGAGCTGAGATTGTGCCACTGCACTCCAGCCAGGATGACAGAGCCAGACCCTGTCTCAAAAAAAAGAGAGAGAGAGAGACAGGGAGAGAGAGGAACAGAGATGCCTGAAGAGACAGCCACCAGAAGTTATAGAAGTTATTTTGGGGTAGGAAGATTTGACCCAACATGTTTTACTCCTTTAGTTTTCTATATTTTTTAATCTTCATAAGCATGTATCATTTTACACATATAAAAAATTAAAATTACAAAAGGAAATTATGTAACTATAATAAATGATAGTAAAGCCCAATTTTCATTAAAATCTTTCATTAGGGCCCCTCTGCACGGTGTTCCATCCCTCACCACGCCACTTCTCTTCCCAGCCCTTGCTTCTGGAACTCTATCCTAGGAGTTTTCATTTCCTTTTTTATTTTTTTCCCTCAGAGTTGCTGATGGAGTGATCAAAAGTGTATTATGGCAAACACTTCAAGCTCTTAATTTCTGTCATAAACATAATGTAAGTAACGTTTTCTAATGTATTTGTTAATTTCTTCCTGATGACTTTTTTCTTCTAAATAGCTTAGGGTTTTGTTCAGAGAGTTGAAGACAAAGAGAAAGTAAGAGCCAAAGAAGTGAAACAAAAGGAAATTGAGCCTGTGATCCCAGCACTTTGGGAGACTGAGGTGGGAGGATCACGTGAGCCCCAGAGTTTGAGACCAGCCTGGACAATGTAGCAAGACCCTATCTCTGCAAAAAAGAAAAGGAAATAACAAAAGAAAGTCAAAATATGATTTTTTTAAAAAGTGATGCATTATTCATGGCCCTTTTCCAATTTCTGTAAGAATCAAATTGCTCATTCCTTATGAATTAAAAATTTGAATAGATGTAGTGATTCCTTTTGCCATAGTGCTAGTGACTCCTGTGAATATTTTTAAATTGAGCTAGCATAATTTCTCAGGGCCAGTGTGGGGGCTCACACCTGTAATCCCAGCACTTTGGGAGGCCAATGTGGGGAGATGGCTTTTAGCTCAGGAGTTCAAGACCACTCTGGCCAAGATGGTGAAACCCCATCTCAACTAAAAATATAAAAAAATTAGTTGGCCATGGTGGGTGGGCACCTGTAATCCCAGCTACTCAGGAGGCTGATGCAGAGGATTGCTTGAACCCGGGATATGGCAGTTGCAGTGAGCCAAGATTGCACCTCTGCACTCCAGCGTGGGCAACAGAGCAAGACTCCATCCCGGAAAAAAAAAAAAAAAAAAAATTAGCCAGCCATGGTGGCACATACCCATAATCCTACCTACTTGGGAGGCTGGAGCTGGAGAATCATTTGAACCCAGGAGGCAGAGATTGCAGTGAGCCAAGATCACAACACTGCTCTCCAGCCTGGGCAACAGAGTGAGAACCTGTCTCCAAAAATAATAACAATAATTTTTCAGGATACTGGTGGTGTAATCCCCCATGATACTTGTTTTTTTATTTTTTACATCTCTTAAGTCCTTTACTTTATAGCAATCTAAGTCCCCCTTCCCTTTCCTTTTTAAAAATTATTTCCATTAATTTTATATAGCCATAGTTATCAAGCTTGAGCATGTATCAAAATTGCAAGGAAGGCTTGTTAAAACACAGCTTCCTGGGCCCCGCCCCCAGAGTTTCTCAATCAGTAGGTCTGCAGTAGGACCCCAAGAATGTGCATTTCTCATATTTTCCCACATGCTACTGAAGCTGCTGGTTCAAGAACCACACTTTGAATACAACTATGTTCGAGAAGTAATTCTGGCCAACTGTTTTCTTTATGTAACTTAACTTGTTCTTTCACTTGTAGTTCCTGTAAATTGGAGTTTACATCTAGAGGCTTGGTCATATTCAGCTTCAGCCTTTTTTTAGATGAGAATACCTCCTGTGTGGTGCTGTATACCTCCTATTGCCTCCGCATTGTGAGGCGTTTGGCACCTGCTTGTCCCACTTTCACAAAAGTTGAAATTGATTACTGCGCTCAGGAAGTATGCGTTTGGTCCCTTCCGTTATCATTTTCCCTGTCAACCTTGTTTCGGTGATGGTTTTAGCATCCAGTGTTGATTATTGCTGGATTCTAGAATTTCATGACAGCAATTTTCTAATTCTACTATTCCTTATGCATTTATTAATTGGAATTGTATGGAAAAGAACTCACCCTCATGGACTCTGGCTACTTTTATTTATCAGCACTCAGAGTGATGAGTTGGTATCTTAGCAACAATGACAAGTTTTGGGGAGAGGTGGCTGGAGCACCACTATAAACACGAGTTTTATGTTGTGTTTTCAATCCTTTGCTGTTATTGGTCTCTCTGATGCTCAGATTTTCCCATCTTAGGCCAATGAGAGCTTCTTTTAAGTTGGCTGCTGGTACCTTTGCTATATATCATTATATTTTTGAGGCAGTCTTGCTCCGTTGCCCAGGCTGGAGTGCAGTGGCGTGATCATAGCACACTTCAGCCTCAAATTCCTGGGCTCAAGTGATTCTCCCACTTCAGCCTCCCTCAGCAGCTGGGACTACAGGCACATGCCAATTTTTTTTTTTTGTAGAGATGGGGGTCTCACTATCTTACCCAGGCTGGCCTCAAACTCCTGCGTTGGCTGCCCAAAATGCCAGGATTGCAGGTGTGAACCACTGCACTCAGCCAATGATAGCTTTTAAAAAATATCTCTAGACCTTTTGAGTTGGTGCCTAGACAGAGACAGTGCTGAGGCAATGATGTAGAGCACCATATGGTCAGTTTTGTTGCCAGCAGAATGTCTATCATAGCAGTCTAGGATTGCTGAAAAAGAAAGTATAAGATCATGGAAATACATTTCAATACGGAGGGGAAGCTTACTTTAGTTTTAGGAAAGTCAGTGAAGTTTTTTTTAGGTTAAATCAAAAGCTTTTCTTTTCTTT
>NW_016107392.1:6513776-6515669 GCF_001604975.1 Cebus imitator | reverse complement strand
TTTGAGACAGAGTCTTGCTCTGTCTCCCAGGCTAGAGTGCAGTGGCATAATCTTGGCTCACTGCAACATCCACCTCCCAGGTTCAAGTGATTTTCCTGCTTCAGCCTCTTGAGTAACTGGGATTACGGGCACCTGCCACCGCACCCAGCTAATTTTTGTATTTTTAGTAGAGATGGGGTTTCACCTTCTTGGCCATGCCCGTCTCAAACTCCTGACCTCATGATTTACCTACCTCAGCCTCCCAAAGTGCTGGGATTACAGACGTGAACCACTGTGCCCAGCCAAAACTTTTTACTTTCTATTAATGTAGAGGGACATTTTTTACAAACCAGTAAACCTGTTTTTCATGATGCAAATTGTGCTTTCTAATACTTAATAAAGATGATGCCAAATTGAGTCCCCATCTCTGTTGCTTCCCACCATGCTATAGGATGTATCAAAGTTGCTGCAGTTTTGCAGATAGTTAAAATGATTTCTAAAAATACCATTTACCACAAGTGTTTATACTTTATCCCTATATAACCAAACAGTTTCCTGGGTACTTGGTGCTTGAATGCAATGTCTGTGGCTGCTTTATCTTTGTATCTCTCTAATACCTAAATTGGATTTTTTTCTATAAAGGGTGCTCAATAAATATTTATTAAATAATTGGACGGATGGATGGATGGAGGGATGGATGGATGGATGGATGGGTCAGTCAACTCATCAGTCAGTCAACCCAAACTGCCTGACTGTGACTTGCTATTTCCAGTGCACCCAAACATTAGTGTAGATCAATACAACTGCCATCATTTCTCTGCTTGGAACAACACATTCTATAGCTAAAGCTCTAAAACAAGGAAAACTTCTGATTGATAATCTATGGCCTCTGTTTAAAATAGATCATTTTTCAGGCCAGGCACGGTGATAATCCTAAGCAGGACACTGAAGGTAATTAAAGTAGCAATGGATTCAGGCCTTGCTACTCCAAGCGTGGATCAGAGAGATCACCTGGGAGCTTGTTAGAACTGCTGAATCTGACATCCACTACAGACCTGCTCAACCAGAGTCTGCATTTTAACAAGAGATCCAGGTGATTCATGTGCACATTAAATTTGGAGAAGCACAGGACTTAAGAAAATACCTACTCATTTTGTTCTGTTTTACACTACAATATCGCTAGAGTGAGGAAACCAAAGTGATCCATTTAACACCATAATGAACCCGTGGATTTTTATATATTTGATGTATTGATTAGAGAAAAGGGGCTTCATCTCAAAATGACAAAAATGACTTTTTTCTTTTTCTTTTTTTTTCTGAGACAGGGTCTTGCTCTGTTGCCCAGGCTAGAATGCAGCGGCACCTTCACGGCTCACTGCAACCTCAGCCTCCCATGTTCAAGCAATCCTTCCACCTCAGCCTCCCAAGGAACTAGCACTACAGGCATATGCCACCATGCATGGCCAATTTAAAAAGAATTTTTTTTTTGTAGAGATAGCCTCATTGTGTTGCCCAGGGTGGTCTCAAACCCCGGACCTCAAGCGATCCTCCCACCTTGGCCTCCTAAAGAGTTAGGATTACGGCATAAGCCATCATGCCCAGCTGGCAAAAATGACTTCTGTGATAGGAGTGGGTCAGGCTGCAACATCCTTCAGCATCTTGTTGATATCTGTGTTTTGGTTGTCAAGGAGGGGGTCCTTTTCTCTCTCCTTGCTGTATGAGCATCCATGCCTAAGCCTCAAAGAGAATAAATTTCTCAGATAATAAAAAATTATTTATTGTTTTATCAGGCTATTTAAGAAGCAATTTCTGATGTGCAAGTTTGCAGAGATGATTTTAAAGTTAAAAGTCAGTTTTTTTTTTTTTTTTTTTTGTATTTTCCAGGTTGAAGCCTCCTCTCACCTCAGCTTCCCA
>NW_016107392.1:6505858-6513175 GCF_001604975.1 Cebus imitator | reverse complement strand
GGTTTCACCACTTTGGCCAGGCTGGTCTCGAACTCGTGACCTCAGGTGACCCACCTGTCTCGGCCTCCCAAAGTGGTAGGATTACAGGCATAAGCCACCATGCCAGCTAGGTTCCAATTATTTTTACTCCCTTGATTTTCGATTTCTTCAATATCCTCTCACTCTTTATCAGTAACTTCTCTTACCTGCTTCTATACCAATACATTTTCCTGTTTCTTTGGGATATGTCAACATTTCATTTCCCTTTGTATATTTGGTCGAAAAATAAGTGCTTTAAATTTCACATGGATTAGATTCAGAAAACAGATGTATAGGCCAATGGACAGAAATCGATGTAAATCCATTTACTTGGTAATGCTACACATAGTCTAGAAAATTCTAGAATTTGATGCAAACTCATTTAAGGAACATAACCTGTTCTAATGTAATCACCAACTGTGTTACTGATGCAGATTGTTAATCTGTTTCATAAGTGTGTTGCTTAAAAAGATATCAAAACTATGTTCATTTATATTCCAACAATTTTTTTTTTTGAGACAGGGTCTTACTCTGTCACCCAGGCTAGAGTGCAGTAGTGCCATTTTGGCTCACTGCAACCTCTACCTCCTGGAGACAAGCCATCCTCCCATCTCAGCCTCCTGTGTAGCTGGTACTAAAGGTACATGCCACTACAACTGACTGCTTTTTGTATTTTTTGTAGAGATGGAGTTTCACTATTGGACTCAGACTGGTCTCGAACTCCTGAGCTCAAGCAATCTGCCCACCTTGGCCTTCCAAAGTGCTGGGATTGCAGTCATCAGCCACCATGCCGAGCCTATGTATTTTTTTAAATTAGTGTCTATGGCCTTAGTACTTTTAAGAGACCTAAAAAAGTTTCTTCTAACTGCTCTTCATACAGATTGCAAAGCAGTTGACAGTAATTGAGACTAAGTAGGAACAAGCTCCTGTTACCAGTGTCATTTCTGGAACCTAAGATGAATTTACGGCTCAGCCTTTTCTCTTTCTAGATAGCTATTAGAGAAGCAAAGAAAATCGTTTCAGCATTGTCAATTTGACGGAAATACTTAAAGGGCCTGTTGGCATAGTAGAGAAGGAGGCAGGAGTTGATTATTGCGACACTTAATTCGTGGACTCTGTCAGTGACCACTTGCAATCACAGGATTGTTGCAAGGATGAAATAATCCATGCTTGGCTGGGCGCGGTGGCCCAAGCCTGTAATCCCAGCACTTTGGGAGGCCGAGGCCGGTGGATCACGAGGTCAAGAGATCAAGACCATCCTGGTCAACATGGTGAAACCCCGTCTCTACTAAAAATACAAAAAAAAAAAAAAAATTAGCTGGGCATGGTGGTGCGTGCCTGTAGTCCCAGCTACTCAGGAGGCTGAGGCAGGAGAATTGCCTGAACCCAGAAGGCGGAGGTTGCGGTGAGCCGAGATCGCGCCATTGCACTCCAGCCTGGGTAACAAGAGTGAAACTCCGTCTCAAAAAAAAAAAAAAAGAAAGAATCCATGCTTTGAATTGAAAGTGCTTTGAAGAGTACAGAGTTCCCTGTGAGGGCCCAGTTGTGGCGATCGATATTATTTTCGTCCATTTTCTTTTTTTGGGAGCGTGGATAAACTGGAAAGTTCTGAAGAGTAAGGCCGCAACATGGAAAACCGTTTCTGGAATGCCCATGCTCAGCCTGCCCTCACCCAGGCCCGTAGCCCGGCAGCTCCTGTCCAGCGAGGAGCCTCTGCTTCATTCAGGACCACTATGATGAGGCAGCAAATTGTAAGGCTGCTGCATATGAAAGAATAGCGGGGGCCAGGCGCAGTGGCCCACGCCTGTAATCTCAAAACTTTGGGAGGCCGAGGCGTGCGGATCACTTGAGCTCCGTAGTTCAAGACCAGCCTGGCCAACATGGCGAAACCCGTCTCTTCTAAAAATACAAAATTAGCCGGCATGGTGACGAGCGCCTGTAATCCTAGCTACTTGGGACACACCCGTAGTCTCAGCTACTCGGGAGGCTGAGGCAGGAGACTCACTTGAACCCGGGAGGCGGAGGCTGCAGTGAGCCGAGATCGCACCATTGCCCTCCAGCCTGGGTGACACAGTGAGACCCCGTCTCAAAAAACAAAACAAAACAAAAAACAAAGCTTCTTTGAGGTCAGAGTGCCTCGTAGTGTGGTGCCACTTTCTCAGTAGGGATTCTGACTCAGAAGTGTTGCTGATTGTTCCAGGCTAGCTCCGTGGTGAGGAGGTGGAATTGATCCCCATCCCCTGACGCGGAATGCCTCGGAATCTCTGCGAAGTAGGAGACTGTGTGCCCCAGCTGGCCTAGGGCAGTCCTGGCTTGTGCCTGTTGTCCTGTGATTTTTGATAGGCCCCTCTTTCACACTTGGAAGTGTCCTGATTTGAATGATAAATAATATGGGCATTCTAATTAGAAGTGAATTTTGCTTTTTGTTATCATTTAAATGTTTTCTAATTTCTCAAACCTGCAATAGTTTTTCAACCTGAATTGTGACTCTTGAGTGACAGCAGTTATTAGAGGTACTCTGAGTCTAATCTCGTTTAGGGTTTTACGTCTTACAGGATAAATAGGGCCCAGCAAAATGTGAAAGAAATAATTGTATGATACTCTCTTCTTGAATTTTTTTAAATATATAGGATCTAGCTCAGTTGCTCAGGCTGCAGTGCAGTGTGATCATAGCTCACTGCAGCCTCAACCTTCCAGGTGCAAGTGATCCTTCTGCCTCAGCCTCCTGAGTAGCTAGGACCAAAAGCGCATGCCCCCATGCCTGGCTAATTTTTAAACTTTTTTTGTAGGGAGAGGGTCTCACTGCATTGCCCAGACTGGTCTCAAACTCCTGGCCTCAAGTTATCCTCCCATCTGGGCCTCTTAAAGTGCTGCGATTATAGACATGAGCCACCACACTGAGCCTGATACTTCCTTCTTTAAAAAAAAAAAAAAAAAAATCAGACACAGGTTTCTTACACAATTATAATTCTAATTTTTTCAATAATAAAACAATATTTTAATAATTTTTTAAACTTTGGTATGACAAGATTTACAACTGAAAATTTGCCAATTTAAGTTCTTTTAGAAAAATTAAGGAAGCCCGTATTTGTTTTTATCTCATAAGTTGTGTATCTGTTGTTTAAACTAGTAGTTAATGTTTATTCTTTGTCATTTTGATGATTCAGAAAAATAATCGAATAATAATTTTACAGTGTATTCACAGAGATGTAAAACCTGAAAATATTCTAATAACTAAGCAAGGAATCATCAAGATTTGTGACTTTGGGTTTGCACGAATTCTGAGTAAGTAGCAACATTTTTACTAATATTTAATTCAGATGATAACAAAATGACATGGTTTAAATTCTTGCTTTGGATATTGAATGTACTCCAAATGTTGTATTGTTGTTATTCAAAAAGGAAAATCTCACTTTAGCCTATTTGCACTTCAACTCTGCTCCATTCAGCTAATTTATTGTATGTCAACTTTCTGTGCTTTGCCCCATAGGAGAGGAAAAGAATTCTAAGAGCAGTTCTGCTCTTCATGCACTTATAATCTACAGTAAAAGAAACATAGAATAATACAAGATGATTAGCAATAAAGTACTAAAGTGAAGGGGCAGACGGTTCCCTGGAGGGAGATATTAATGTGGGCAAGAGTGGTTGAAAAATCTTCATGGAACTGGTGAGACTAGAAAGAATAAACTGAAAATTAAAGAGACAGGATTCAGAGACAGTGCTAAGAAAAAGGAAATCATTCCAGGCAAGGAGGAACTGAAGGGAAAGGGGGACAAATAATTGTTTCTTCCTCAATCTAGAACTTTACAGCAGACAAATATATGTATTAGCAACATACGCCTTGCAGTCTAGGTGTGGACATAATCGGTATTCTGACGGGGCCCAAACACGAGTGACTTGGCAATGCGTTTGGAAGGGCTGAGCAAAAACAAAAACTGATCAAGTCTCTCTGAGGTTGCTGTGCTTTGTGGTATAAGATGATAGGATCCTAATGATATGTGGTCCCTGTGCCATGGGGCTGAAAAGAGAAATAGACAAACACTGGAAGACTATCGAGCTGTGAGTGCTGCACATAGTACCATGGTGCATCAGTGTCATGAAATGCTAGGCTGCCATTAGCAGGGATGTTTGCAGTTTCAATGACATCCGCAAATGTTTAAGACACAGTAAGGGAAAAAGGAAAGTGAAAACATATGTACACAGTATGATCTCAGCTGTATAGGAAATACATTAAAAAATACTGAAATATATGCGAACCTCAATTTAGGAAATTAAGCGAATAATCATCATCCAGGCTGGGCACGGTGGCTCATGCCTGTAATCCCAGCATTTTTGGAGGCGAAGGCGGGTGTATCACAAGGTCCGGTGATTGAGACCATCCTGGCTAACACGGTGGAACCCTATCTCTACTAAAACGCTATCTCTACAAAAAATTAGCCAGGTGTGGTGCCACGTGCTTGTAGTCCCAGCTACTGGGGAGGCTGAGGCAGGAGACTCACTTGAACCCGGGAGGTGGAAGTTGCAGTGAGCCTAGATCATGCCACTGCACTCCAGCCTGGGTGACGAAGCGAGACTCCATCTCAAAAAAAAAAAAAAAAAAAAAAAAAAAATCATCCAATGTATGGTATAGATGCGGTGTCACAGATTTGGGGATTTTTCCTGGAAATCCATTATTCTCAGCTTGGGTGCTCTTGGTGTATAGCAGGGCTACTGATTTGTGTACATTAATTTTGTTATCCTGAAATTTTGCTGAATTCATTTACCAGTTCCAGGAGCTTTTTGAATGAATGAGTCTTTAGGGTTTTCTAGGCATACGATCATGGCATCAGCCAACAGCAAAAGCTTGACTTCATCTTTACCAGTTTAGATGCTATTTATTTCTTTCTCTTTTCTAATTGCTCTGGCTAGGACTTCCAATACTATGTTGAATAGTAGTGGTGAAAGTAGGCATCCTTGTCTTGTTCCAATTCTCGGGGGAAATGCTTTCAACTTTTCCCCTTTCAGTATCATGTTGACTGTGAGTTTGTCATAGATGGCTTTTATTACCTTAAGGTATGTTCCTTCTATGATTTTCCTGAGGGTTTTAATCATAAAGCGATGCTGAATTTTGTCAAATGTTTTTTCTGCATCTATTGAGATGACCTTATGATTTTTTTTAAATTCTATTTATGTGGTATATCACATTTATTGACTTGCAGATGTTAAACCATCCCTGCATCCCTGGTATGAAACCCATTTGATCATGGTGGATTATCTTTTGGATATGTTGTTGGATTTGGTTAGCTAGTATTTTGTTGAGGATTTTTGCATCTATGTTAATCAGGGATATTGTTCTGTAGTTTTTTTGTTTTGTTTTGTTTTTGTTTTTGTTATGTCCTTTTCTGGTTTTGGTATTAGGGTGATACTGGCTTCACAGAATGATTTAGGGAGGATTCCCCCTTTCTCTGTCTTTTGGAATAGTGTCAATAGTATTGGTACCAATTTTTCTTTGAATGTCTGATAAAATTTAGCTATAAATCTCTCTGGTCTTGGACTTTTTTCACTGGTAACTTTTTAATTATCATTTCAATCTCACTGCTTGTTATTGGTCTGTTCAGAGGTTCTATTTCTTCCTGGTTTAATCTAGGAGGGTTGTATATTTCCAGAAATTTATCTATGTCCTCTAGGTTTTCTAGTTTATGCACATAAAGGTGTTCATAGAAGCCTTGAGTGACCTTTTGTATTTTGGTGGTATCAGTTGTAATATCTCCTGTTTCATTTCTAATTGAGCTTATTTTGATCTTCTCTCTTCTTTTCTTGGTTAATCTTGCTAATGGCCTATCAATTTCATTTATCTTTTCAAAGAATGAGATTTTTGTTTCATTTATCTTTTGTGTTTTTTTATTTGTTTCAGTTTCATTTACTTCTGCTCTGATCTTGGTTTTCTTCTGCTGGTTTTGGGTTTGGTTTGTTCTCATTTCTCTAGCTCCTTGAGGTGTGACCTTAGATTGTCCATTCGTGCTCTTTCAGATTTTTTGATGTAGGCATTTAATGCAATGAACTTTCCTCTTAGCATTGCCTTTGCTGTATCCCAAGGTTTTGATAGGTTGTGTCACTGTTATTATTCAGTTCAAAGAATTTTTAAATTTCCATCTTGATTTCACTGTTGACCCAACAGTCATTCAGGAGCAGATTATTTAATTTCCATGTATTTGTATGGGTTTAAGGATTCCTTTTGGAGTTGATTTTCAATTCTATTCCATTGTGATCTGAGACAGTTCTTGCTATAATTTCTATTTTCTTAATTTTTTTTTGTTTTATGGCTTATTATAGGGTCTATCATCGTGAATGTTCCATGTGCTGATGAACAGAATGTATATTCTGCAGTCACTAGGTAGAATGTTCTGTAAATATCTGTTAAGTCTATTTGTTGTAGGGTATAGTTTAAGTCCATTGTTTCTTTTCTGACTTTCTGTCTTGATGACCTGTCTAGTGTTGTCAGTGGAGTATTGAAGTCCCCCACTATTATTGTGTTACTGTCTATCTCATTTCTTAGGTCTAGTAGTACTTGTTTTATAAATTTGGAAGCTCCAGTGTTAGGTATATATGTATTTAGGATTGTGATAGTTACCTGTTGGACTAGTTTTTTTAAAGTATCATTATATAGTGTCCCTCTTTGTTTTTTTGAACTGCCATTGCTTTAAGTCTGTTTTGTCTGATATAAGAATCACTACTCCTGCTCACTTTTGGTATCCATTTTCATGGAATACCTTTTTCCACCCCTTTACCTTAAGTTTATGTAAGTCCTTATATGTCAGGTGAGTCTCTTGAAGACAACAGATACTTGGTTGGTGAATTCTTATTCACTCTGCCATTCTGTATCTTTTAAGTGGATCATTTAGGCCATTTACATTCGACATCAGTATTGGGATGTGAGGTACTACTCTATTCATCATGCTATTTGTTGCCTGAATACCCTGAGTTTTTTTCATTGTGTTGTTGTTTTATAGGTCCTGTGAGATAATGCTTTAAGGAGATTCTATTCTGGTGTACTTCTAATATTTGTTTCAAGATATGGAGCTCCTTTTAGCAGTTTCTGTAGTGCTGGCTTGGTAGTAGTGAATTCTCTCAGCATTTGCCTGTCTGAAAAAGACTGTATCTTTCCTTCATTTATGAAGCTTAGTGTTTTTTTGTTTTGTTTTGTTTTTTTTGAGACAGAGTTTCACTCATGTTACCCAGGCTGGAGTGCAATGGCGCGATCTCGGCTCACCGCAACCTCCACCTCCTGGGTTCAGGCAATTCTCCTGCCTCAGCCTCCTG
>NW_016107392.1:6497294-6504953 GCF_001604975.1 Cebus imitator | reverse complement strand
GCCTCAGCCTCCTGGGTAGCTGGGATTACAGGCACAAGCCACCATGCCCAGCCAATTTTTTTTGTATTTTTAGTAGAGACGGGGTTTCACCATGTTGACCAGGATGGTCTCGATCTCCTGACCTCGTGATCCACCCGCGTCGGCCTCCCAAAGTGCTGGGATTACAGGCTTGAGCCACCGCGCCCGGCCCAGTTGTGATTTTTTTAAATTTATGCTCTCTATTTCACTGGAGATTTTTCCATTTGTATCTTGTATCATTTTTTTGTTTGTTTGTTTCTTTTGGTTGGACTTCATCTTTCTCTGGTGCCTCCTTGATTGGCTTAATAGTTGAACTTCTAAATTCTTTTTCTGTCAATTCAGAGATTTTCTCTTGGTGTGGATCCATTGCTGGCAAGCTAGTATGATCTTTTGGGAGTGTTAAAGACTTGTTTTGGGCCAGGTACAGTGGTTTACGCCTGTAATCCCAACACTTTGGGAAACCAAGGCAGGCAGATACCTGAGGTCAGGAGTTTGAGACCAGCCTGGCCAACATGGTGAAACCTCATCTGTACTAAAAGTTCAAAAATTAGCTGGGTGTGACAGCACATACCTGTAGTCCCAGCTATTTGGAAGGCTGAGGTAGGAGAATCACTTGTACTCAGGAAGCAGAGGTTGCAGTGAACCAAGATCACACCACTACACTCCAGCCTAGGCGACAGAGCAAGACTCCATGTTGTTAAGAAAAAAATGAACCTTGTTTTGTGGTCATGTTACTGGAATTGTTTTTCTGGTTTCTTCTCATTTGGGTAGACTATGTGAGAGGGAAGGTCTGGGACTTGAGGGCTGCTCCTCAGATTCTTTTGTTCCATGGGGTGCTCCCTTGATGTGGTCCCTTTTCCCCTAGAGATGGGGCTTCCTGAGAGCCAAACTGCATTGATTATTATTTTTCTTCTGAATCTAGCCACCCAGAGAAGCTACCAGGCTCTAGGCTGGTACTAGGAAGTGTCTGCAAAAAGTTCTGTGATATGATCCATTGTCAGGTCTTTCAGCCATGGATACCAGCACCTGCTCTGGTAGAGGTAGCAGGGGAGTGAAGTGGACTCTGTGAGAGTCCTTAGTTGTATTTTTGTTACGTGCATGGTTTTATGTTGATTGACCTCCAGCCAGGAGGTGGTGCTCTCAAGAGCACATCAGCTGAAGTAGCATAGGGTGGATCAGGCAGTGGGTGGGGCCATAGAGCTCCCAAGAGAATATAACTTTTTTCTTGGGAGTTCCTTGACTGTCCCACAGAGCCTGCAGCAGTAATCCACCTTCTTCAAAGGGTCTGTGGATTCTCTTGGCTTTCTTGGTAAACATTTATTTAAAGAAGATATACAAGGCTGGGCGCGGTGGCTCATACCTGTAATCCTAGCTATTCAAGAGTCTGAAGCATGAGAATCACTTGAACTCAGGAGGTGGAGGTTGCAGTGAGTGAGCCAAGATCGCACCACTACATTCCAGCCTGGGCGACAGAGTGACACCCTGTCTCAAAAAAATTAAAAATTAAAAAACAAAAAAGATACACAAATGGCCAATAAGCACATGAAAAGATGCTTAAGGTAATCATTATTAGGGAAATGCAAATCAAAACCACAATAAGATACCACTTCACACCCATTGGGATGACTATTACTTAAAAAAAACACACAGAACAAAATAACAAGTGTTGGTAAGGATATAAAGAAATTGGAGCCCTCATGCATTGCCAGTGGGAATGTAAGATGATGCAGCTGCTGTGGAAAGCAGTATGGCAGTTCTTCAAAAAATTAAACATAGAATCACTGTATGATCCAGCAATTCCACTTCTAGGTACACACCCAAAAGAATTGACAGCAGGGACTTAAAGGTATTTGCATGCCAATGCTTATAGTAGGATTATTCACAATGACAAAAGGTGGAAACAACCCTAATGTCCATCAAGGATGAGTGGATAAACAAAATGTGGTACATACATATAATGAAATCTTACTCAATCTTAAAAAGAAATGAAATTCTGATATATGCTATGACATGGATACACCTTGAAAACATTAAGCTAAGTGAAATCAGACATACAGAAAAGGACAAATATCATATGATTCTATTTACATGATCTACCTAAAATAGTCAAATTCATGGAGACAGAACAAAGAACAGGGCTGGGGGAAGGGAGAATGGAAAGTTCTTGTTTAAAGAATAAAGAGTTTCAGGCTGGGCTGATGGAAGAAATCCTGGAGATACCTGGTGGTGATGGTTGCACAACACTGAATGCACTTCATGCAACTGAATTGTACAATTTTAAATGGTTAAATGGTAAATTTTATAAAATGTATATTTTACCACAAAACAAATTTAAGCTCCTCTTATATATAGATGTATAGATATACACAGAAAAATAAAAATTTTAAAGGAAATAACCAAAGGAGAGAATATTTCAAAATTGGTAATAGGTTGATAGATAAGAGCCTATACAAATTGATTTAAAAAAAAAAAAACCACAAGAGCACTGAGTAGAAAAATTAGCAAGATATTGACAGTTCACAAATGAAAGAAAAGGCTAAAAACATGAAATCATCTTTCTCTTCACTGATATCAAATAAATGCACCTTAAA
Organism: Cebus imitator; assembly: GCF_001604975.1. Taxonomy (NCBI): domain Eukaryota; kingdom Metazoa; phylum Chordata; class Mammalia; order Primates; family Cebidae; genus Cebus; species Cebus imitator. The sequence goes on along the minus strand of NW_016107392.1, from coordinate 6,502,344 downwards.
ATACTACTCTTCACCATTGAAGCTGGCAGCGTATTTTCCTTTTTTTTTTTTTTGAGACAGAGTCTCGCTCTGTCACCCAGGCTGGAGTGCAGTGATGCAATCTTGCCTCCTTGCAACCTCCACCTCCAGGGCTCAAGCAATCCTCCCACCGCAGCCTCCCAAGTAGCTGGGACTACAGATATGCACCACCACATGGGGCTAAATTTTGTATTTTTGGTAGAGACAGGGTTTCACCGTGGGGCCCAGGCTTATCTTGAACTTCTGGCCTCAAGTGATCCTCCCTCCTCAGCCTCCCAAAGTGCTGGGATTACAAGCATGAGCCACCATGCTGGGCCAGATTTTTCAAATAATAACTACTCAGAGCTCACAAGTTTGTTTTTAGTGGGAAAACAGTTTTGAACAAATCTTTGAGAAAGCAGTAAGCACCCTTTGCATCTTTAATTCCACTTTTAGGAATCTCTCATAAGCCAAGATACTACCCCCCACAAAATAATACAACATAATGTTTATTGTAGAACCAATTATTACTGAGAAAAAATTCAGAGGAACACAGTCATTCAGAAATAAGGAAATGGCTAAAGAATTTATCTGACTTAATACTATAAAAATATATTTTTAAAGGATTTTAATGGCATGAGAAAAGTTTCAGCTTACAACATGGAGCTAAGTAAAAAAGAACACATAGCTGCATGTAGACTGGTCCCAATTCTATTCCAAAAGCTTGACTTGATTTCTGTCTGGGTGGTAGGTGATGTTTTATTTTCTTCTTTACGCTTTTTTTGTATTTTCCAAGTTTTCTACAAAGAACATGAATTTCTTTAATAATTTTATAAACGATGTTTATACCTCTCAATCTAGTAATTCTACTCATAGAAAATCACTCTAAAGGAATAATAATTTTTAGAGAGATGAGGTTTCATTCACCATGTTGCCCAGGCTGGTCTGGAATACCTAGGATTAAGTGATCCACCCCCTTCAGCCTCTCAAAGTGCTGGGATTACAAGCGTGAGCCACCAAGCTCAGCTTCTTTTTTTGTTGTTGTTTGTCTGTTTTTTTTAAGAGATGGAGTCTCACTCTGTAGCCCAGGCTGGAGGACAATGGTATGATCATAGCTCACTGCAGCACAACCTCCTGGGCTCAATCTATCCTCCTGCCTCAGCCTCCCATGTAGCTGGGACCACAGATACATGCTACCATGCCTGGCTGATTTTTTTCATTTTTTGTAGAGACAGGATTTTACCATGTTGCCCAGGCTAGTCTCAAACTCCTGGGCTCACTCGATTTGACTGCCTTGGCTTCCCAAAAGTGCTGGGATTATAGACATGAGCTACTGTGCCTGGCCTTGAAATAATTCTAAATACAGAAAAAGCTTTGTGCAGGGATTATTGAAAAATAATCTGGTGTTATTTATAATGACAAAATATTGGAAAATTTGGGGAAGGTAAAGTAAATCCTGGCATATGCACTTGGTAAGCTACACAGCCTGTTAAACCCAAGTTTAGGAAGAGTTTATAATAACATGATAAATGCATAGAATTAAGTGAAAAAATCAGGACACAAAATTTTATATGTAGTATGATCAAAAGTACATGTACCAGCCTAAGCAACATAGTGAGACCTCCATCTGTACAAAAAAAAAATTTTTTTTAATTAGTCAGGCATGGTTGCATGCCCCTATAGTCCCAGCTACTCAGGAGGCTGAGGCAGGAGGATCGCATGAGCCCGGGAGTTCAAAGCTGCAGTGAGTTATGATCGTGCCACTGCATTTTAGCCTGGCGAACAGAATAACCCTGCCTCCAAAAAATGGTACTCAAAACTGTGCTGAAAATAAGAAAAAGACTCAACCAAAATACAGCAAAAGATTAACACAAGGTACCTTTTGGTAGTAAAACTTGGGTTTATTTACCTTCTGTTTATTATATATTTTTTCATGTTCTCTGCAGTGAGCATATATGACTTTTAAATAGAAAAATGTTTTAAGCAAAACAGCTGACTTAGCCTGTGAATAGTGAAAATTGTTAGTGGTTGTTATTTTCCTTCTTATTCTCCATTTTCCAAATTTCCTACATGGCATTTATTGATTTTTATCATTTAAAAGTTTATATAATTTTATAAAAGAGCAATGAGCAAGTAAAGATGATTTCCTCTTCCCACTCCTATGAGGACTATTCTTTGAACGGAGCTGCAGCCACTATTTTCTGAGCTGCCTTTTGTGGCAGTCTTTGGGGCTACCCAATGCATTTACCAAGGAGAATTGCTCATTACCTCATCTCTGCAAGCCGGGCTGCTTTCCAATTGTTCCTTCTCTGTAATGCATTTGTAGCGCTTCTGATCTTTCAGAGTGAGGTGATGATTCTGGGATTAGCTTCCACCCACTTGGAGGCAGGTGCCTTGGGTCCAGGCAGTGCACACCTGTGGCATAGGGCAAGGCTGAGCAGTGAAGGTGCGCCCAACTCTCTGTCATCTACCTATCACATACCACACATGACTCATCCATAGTACAAGCAGTCAAATTGAGGTCTTTGTCACAGTGGGTTCTAAGTAACACATTTGGATAGAAAAATTAATTTACGCAATCGTCTAGTGCTGCATTCGTTTCCTGGGGCTGCCATGATACATTACCACAATTTGAGTGGCTGAAAACAACAGAAATCTATTCTTTCACAGTTCTGGAGGTCAGACGTCTGCCATTGAGGTTTCAGCAGGGCCACATTTCCTCTGAAGGCTCTAGGAGAGGCTTCCATGACTCTCTCCCAGCTTCTCTCTGTGTGTGTATGTGAGTCAGAGTCTCTGTCGCCCAGGCTAGAGTGCAGTGATGCTATCACTGCTCACTGCAACTTCTAAGGGTTCAAGTGATTCTCCCGCCTCAGCCTCCAAGTAGCTGGGACTACAAGCCCACACCACCATGCCTGGCTAATTTTTGTATTTTAAGTAGAGACGGGGTTTTGCCATGTTGCCCAGGCTGGTCTTGAACTCCTGACCTCAAGTGATCTGCCCGCCTCGGCCTCCCAAAGTGCTGGAATTACAGGCGTGAGCCGCCATGCCCAGCCTCTATCCCAGTTTCTGGTGGATGTGGGAAAACTTGGCATTCCTGTGCTGGCAGCTGCATCATTCCAATCTCTGCCTCCAGCATCACATGGCATTCTCTGTGGGTGTCTCTGTGTCCCTGTAAGGGTACAAGTCACTGGATTTGGAGTCTACCCTAATCTAGTATGACCTCATCTTAACTAATTAATTACATCTGCAAAAACCCTATTTACAAATAAGGTCACATTCACAGGTACCAAGAATTAGGACTTCAACCTATCTAGGTGGACACAATTCAACACACAACAACCACCATGCTGATAATAAAGTGGAAACCAACAATGTGGTTTAGACTTAAAGTTACACTCCAGAAATTCTCATTCCCCCGATCCCTACCACACCACCCACTACCCCAGTTTGCAGTAATAATAGTTGTTTACTGGCTAGGCACGGTGGCTCATGCCTGTAATCCCAGCACTTTGGGAGGCCGAGGCGGGCGGATCACGACGTCAAGAGATCGAGACCATCTTGGCCAACATGGTGAAATCCCATCATCTCTACTAAAAATGCAAAAAAAATTAGCTGGGCTTGGTGGCACATGCCTGTAGTCCCAGCTACTCGGGAAGCTGAGGCAGGAGAATTGCTTGAACCCAGGAGGTGGAGTTTGCAGTGAGCCAAGATTGCACCACTGCACTCCAGCCTGGTACCTGGTGATGGAGCGAGACTCTGTCTCAAAAAAAAAAAAATAGTTGTTTACCTAAAGTGCTCTTGAATGCCAAATTTACTATCTCAATGCACACCAACTGTTTCCTCAATTAGTGCCTCATGCATTAACTGTTAAGAGTATCATGGCCTTTGACGGTTACTGAAGCTCTCCTGAATGCCTGATGTGTTCTTGGGAGTAGTTTGTTCACATGTTGGGAGAATTGGCTCACCTGATCTGATTGATGCATTTGCAGTTCCAGGAGATGCCTACACCGATTATGTAGCTACAAGATGGTACCGAGCTCCTGAACTTCTTGTGGGAGATACTCAGTATGGTTCTTCAGTCGATATATGGGCTACTGGTTGCGTTTTTGCAGAGCTCCTGACAGGCCAGCCACTGTGGCCTGGAAAATCAGATGTGGACCAACTTTATCTGATAATCAGAACACTAGGTATGAATTGCATTTTATGGCAACAGAGTTGCTGAATTGTTATAGCATTCGTATGTTATTGTAATTTAAAAAACAAAACAAAACAAAAAAACGAGCTGTATTGCGTCTCCAAAGTGCCACTCAGGATGATTATTCTGGGGTCTGGGTTTTAGCCAAAGCCCAATCCTTTTTTAAATATCTAGAACCATAACTCATCTCAGGGAGTTCTCAGATGCCTTTCCAAGAAAAGTCAATTAGCCATGGAATAAACTATACATTCACTTTACGTATCAGACAAGATAGGGATACGGATATGAGTCAGCTGCCTAGAGCTTAATCTAAGATGTTTGATCAAATGCAATTTCTGTCCACCGTGAAAGAGGTTTCCCCACTTTACTCCAGAACAGGAATCAGCAAATTGTTTCTGTAAAAAGCCAGATGGTAAATATTTTAGGTTATGCAGGCTGTACAGTCTCTGTTGCAGTTCCCCAACTCTGCTATTGTAGTGCAAAAGCAGCCATACACAGCATGTCCACAGATGAGCATGGCTGTGTTCCAACAGAGCTTTATTTATGGACGCTGAAGCTTTAATTTCTTATAGTTTTCATATACAACAAAATATCAAAAAATCTTTTTTGACTTTTAAAAATCTGCTTAGGCTGGGCATGGTAGCTTATGCCTGTAATCCCAGCACTTTGGGAGGCCAAGGCAGGCAGATTACCTGAGATCAGGAGTTCGAGACCAGCCTGACCAACATGGAGAAACCCCATCTCTACTAAAAATACAAAAAATTAGCCAAACATAGTAGCTTATGCCTGTAATCCCAGCTACTCAGGAGACTGAGGCAGGAGAATCGCTTGAAGCTGGGAGGCAGAGGTTGCAGAGAG
>NW_016107392.1:6481139-6497277 GCF_001604975.1 Cebus imitator | reverse complement strand
AAAAAAAAAAAAAAAAAAAAAAAAAAAAAAAAAAAAAAAAAAAAAAAAAAAAAAAAAAAAAAAAAAACTGCATAAAAATGTAAAACCAATTCTGAATTCTGAGGTTACAAGCTGTACAGAAACAGGCATTAGGCCAGATTTGACCTGCAGGTCATAGTTTGGCAGACCTCTGCCCTAGAGCTTAAGAGTCTGATTTTACTTCCTGATTAGGAGTGGCTGCTGGAGTTTAGAATAACGTTAACACATCTTCTTTGTACAGTACATAAGAATTTACAAATTACTTTCATATGCATCATCTTTTTCAGTCTTAAGAAAAACCTGTTAAGGAAGTTACAACATTTTTAATTGTGCCTGTGTTATAAATGAGGAAACAGAGGCTTAGGGAGCTTCTGTGATTGGCCCGACGTCATATAGCCAGTTAAGTGCAGAATAGGAATATGGGACTCGAAGGGTTTCTTTTGTGAGCTTACATTATGTGTCAGCATAACCCAAAAGGTGAGCCACAGCTTCATGCCAACAGCATGGATGCAAAGAAAGTGATACTCTACACACAAGATAAGCATTTGTTAATTACCTCCCATAGGCTCTCCTGGCAGCATGGCTGCTGGACAGTTCCCTGTTCAGTTCCAACACATTCTGGAGAATTCTGCAGCATGAAAAATGTGGGGTAGAGTACCACTACAGGCCACATTTTGTCTGATTGATTCCCTAAAAAGATTCTGGAAATTTACATTACAAACCTGAGTTTAAATCCTGGGTCTGTCAGTTACTGTGTGATGTTGGACAAGTTATTAAATTTCTCTGAGCCTCATTTTTGTCATTGGTACAGTGGGGATTTAAAACAGCAACTACTCCAGCTTGGGCAACATAGGCAGACCCCATACCTACAAAAAAATTTTAAAAATTAGCTGGATGTGGTAGCACATGCCTGTAGCCCCGGCTACTTGGGAGGCTGAAGTGGAAGGGTGGCTTGAGCCTGGGAGATCAAGGCTGAAATGAGCCATGATTGTGCCACTGCACTCCAGCCTTGGCAACAGAGAGATACCCTATCTCAAAAAATAAAATAACTATTGTTGTGAGATTATGAGATAAAGTCTTATAAAATCTAATTTATGAGATTAAATGAGATAATGTGTGCAAAGACCATTGTGATGAGTACCATTATCTCACCTTGTCTTTTGGTGGAGGCTGAATGGTGACCAAACCACACATGACAAAGAGACTGGTTTGGGAGAACTGGCCTTACCTGAGAAGGCATATATCTGCAGGATCCCATTCCTCCCATCTCTGGAGGGAATAATCAGACACAATATTTCTTTCACACCTGCACTTCAGGCATTAACCACCCCCACCCCTTTCTTTTTTTTGAGATGGAGTCTTGCTCTGTCACCCAGGCTGGAGTGCAGTGGCATGATCTCAGCTCACTGCAACCTCTGCCTCCCAGGTTCAAGAAATTCTCCTGCCTCAGCCTCCTGAGTAGCTGGGATTAGGCACATACCACCTCACCTGGCTGATTTTTGTATTTTTAGTAGACATGGGGTTTCGCCACATTGACGAGGCTCATCTTGAACTCCTGACATCAAGGGACCTGCCCGCCTTGGCCTTCCAAAGTGCTAGGATTACCACACCTGAGCTACCACACCTGGCCTTCAGGCATTAACCATTTAAACACTTGATTATTCCTTGCCAAATTTACAATGAATTATGTGGTTTATATTTTACAGGAAAATTAATCCCAAGACATCAATCAATCTTTAAAAGTAACCAGTTTTTCCATGGCATCAGTATACCTGAACCAGAAGACATGGTAAACTGCTCTATTTTGAACATTTTATTACTTGTGTTGCTGCTTTCTTTACAATGGTAGTTGTTTCTTATTTATTTTGAGATGATGTCTCACTCTGTCACCAAGGCTGGAGTGCCATGTCAAGATCATGGCTCACTACAGCCTCAACCTCTGAGGCTCAAGTGGTCCTCCCACCTCAGCCTCCCCAAGCGCTGGAATTACTCATATGAGCCACCATGCCTGGACTGTTTCTTTTTTAATATTTGTTTTTGGCTTGTTTTCCTTGTGAAATACTGACACAGTGGATTAGTCTATTTTCACACTGCTGTAAAGAACTTCCCTAAGACTGGGTAATTTATAAAGGAAAGAGGTTTAATTGACTCCCAGTTCTGCATGGCTTGGGAGGCCTCAGGAAATTTACAATCATGGAGGAAGTGGAAGCAGGCACCTTCTTCACAAGGCAGCGGAGAGATAGGTGAGGGCACAAGGGAAAACTGCCACTTTTAAAACCATCAGATCTTGTGAGAACTCCCTTACAATCACTCACAAGAACAGCATGGGGGAACCCCCCTCATGATCCAATCACTCCCTCCCTGGACACATGGGGACTGTAATTTGAGATTAGATTTGCGTGGGGACACAGAGCCAAATCACACATATCACACATATCAAAGAAACTATATAAAAACTACATTACAATGAGCCAGGAAAAATACTTTCAATGTTTAATTGTCTTATCTATTCAAAAATTAATGCTAAATTTAAAGTGAAAGTATATTTATTATTTCAGATACTACATACTTTTGATCCATTGGTCAAAGCCTTAGGATAATTTTCCCTAAAATAATTATATTCTCATAAACAGTACTTACAGTAGTCTTATTTTACTTATTTATTTATTTATTTTAGAGCAGGAGTGGATGTTTATTTAAAAGACTTTAGATATTTATTTATTTTTTTTTAAGAGATAGAGTCTCGGGGCTGGGCGCGGTGGCTCAAGCCTGTAATCCCAGCACTTTGGGAGGCCGAGGCGGGTGGATCACGAGGTCAACAGATCGAGACCATCCTGGTCAACATGGTGAAACCCCATCTCTACTAAAACTACAAAAAATTAGCTGGGCATGGTGGCACCTGCCTGTAATTTCAGCTACTCAGGAGGCTGAGGCAGGAGAATTGCCTGAACCCAGGAGGCGGAGGTTGCGGTGAGCCGAGATCGCGCCATTGCACTCCAGCCTGGGTAACATGAGTGAAACTCCGTCTCTAAAAAAAAAAAAAGAGATAGAGTCTCACACTGTTGCCCAGGTTGGAGTGCTGGAGTAGAGTGGCATGATCTCGGCTCACTGCAACCTCTGCCTCCTGGGTTCAAGCAATTCACCTGCCTCAGCCTCCCGAGCAGCCAGGATTACAGGTGTGTACCACCACACCCAGCTATTTTTTGTATTTTTAGTAGAGACAGGGTTTCACCATGTTGGGCAGGCTGGTCTCGAACTGCTGACCTCAAATGATCCACCTGCCTCAGCCTCCCAAAGCGCTGGGATTACAGGCATGAGCCACTGCACCTGGCCAGTCTTATTTTTTAAGAAAAAAATGCATTTGAATTTTGTTCGGCTTGTAAAACAAAGCTCAAATCAATCAAAAGCTTTTTTCTCAATGTATATTTTCACATGGAAGGTTATTTAACAAAATGATCCCCATTGTACTCATTAAACACCAAATCACAGGGATCATCTCTCTACTCTTGCAATGGTCTTTGCCTTTATTTGAAAACATATCAATGACCACTTGACTCTCTCTCTTGCTCTCTGTAGACACTGACTTCCTGTGTGTGTTACCTAAGTTCAGCCTATGCTCTTTAAAGCTCCATTTCGTCCAGAATCTGCCTATACAAGAAAAAACTGTCAGGAAAATCATGTGTCTGCACTCCAGCTGTGCTGGAGTCAGAGCCATGTGGGGATGGGGAAAAGTCTGAGAAGGCAGATTGTGATCTATGACAGGTGTGAACTGTCCAAATAACTTGAGGTCCAAATAGTCCCAACCATCTCTAGATACCCTGTTCATTTAAAATCAATTATTTCATATAATATCTTGATTTATATACTGGTTTCCTTTTTTATTGTATTTGTTAAAACCTTTAACAAATGTAAGACAAGGTTCAAGGTGGAACTGCAAGGTTAAATGTTGCAAAGGAATATTTATGTAACGTGTTTAAAGAATAAACTACAACAAACTTTAGTGTCTGCTGCCCAGTTAAAGAAGTAGATTCCCACTGTTATCTTTCAAGCATCTCCATCCCCTTCTTTCCTCATCATTCTGAATGTTGTGTTTTTCATTCTTTTGATTTCTGTAGTGCCCTTATGCATGTAGTCCAGTGTATTTTCATGAATACTCAAAAACATCCTTAGAAGTAGATCAGGCACAGATATTATAATACTGTTGTAGGATTTCAGATGGGAGTGTTCGGGACCCACATTTACCCAGCATCAACTGCCAGACATTGTGAAATTAAGAAAATAACTTCAGTTTTATGTATTTCAGATCTTTACAATATACAATTATATAAAAGCATAGTTTTTAAAAAAAATCAAAAATGAATTATTCAACCTACTAGAGAGTCTTTCCTTAAAGTGTTGGCATTACTAATATACTCAAAATATAGGCTAGGTGAGGTGGTTCATCCCTATAATCCCAGCACTTTGGGAGACTGAGACAGGAGAGTCACTTGAGGCCCAGAAGTTTGAGACCAGCTCATACAACTTAGCAAGACCCCATCTCTACAAAAAATTTAAAAATTAGCTGGGTGTGATGATACCCACCTGTAGTCCTAGCCACTCAGGAGGCTGACGTGGAAAAATCTCTTGAGCTCAGGAGTTCAAGGTTAGCGTAAGCTATTATCATGCCACTGTACTTCAGCCTGAGGGACAGAGGGAGACCCTGCCACTAAATATACACACACATACACAAACACATACACATACACACATATTACCTTGTTGTTATGTAATAGTGAATGTTTTAACTTTGTTTTCTAGGAAACTCTTGAGGAAAAGTTTTCAGATGCTCATACTGTGGCTCTGAACTTCATGAAGGTACTTAAGCATCAATTCTAACTCTTATTACCTACAAATTGTAATGACTGAAGCTGGTAATTTGGAAGGGGGTGGACAGTGGGTTAAATGATGCCAACATAGGATGTAGTCATTAAAAATGATAAAGAACTGTCAAATCATTCCAGTTAAAGGAATATCAGTGGTTTAAGGAGTAATTGTTCTAACATATCCATTAACATTAGTAGATGAAGCAAAATCAGAGCCATGCAGATACCAGACCTAACTCCTGTACTGGGCCCAAGAGAGATGGTCAAAAGGACAGATTCAAATAAAAAGCAGAAGAAACTTACCTAAGACTAGTCTGCCATTCATGTTTGACCAAATGGGGCCACACCAGAAGGTGTGTGACCCTGCCATCTATCATGCATACCAAAAGCCCATTGGACAATGGGTATGAGGATACCAGAGGGGGTATCTATCTTTAACAATCAATTAAGTTCTGTCTACAGCAGTGTCTTCCAAATGTGGCTACTCATCAGAATGGCCTGGGAGCTTTTGAAAAATACGGATTCCAGTATCTAGCCTCAGATTCAGAAGGAGAATTTTCATGAGTGGGACCTTGGCATGTGTATCTTTAAACATGCCCTTTTATGATTATGATAAACTGCTCAGTTTGAGACTCATCTGATCTAGATGGTGGGGCCATTTGGATGACCTGTAGTCAACTTTGTAGACCAGCCTTTGTGCAAGCGCTTGTCACTGTCATGTTGCTAACCAGAGTGCTGAATTGCTTTGCTGAGTTCTCACTGACCTCAACCTGGGTCCTCCTGAGAGTCAGAACCCCATACCCCTGTGCTCTCAGACTCCTCATACCATTGCTTCACCAGACTTCAGCTGCCATCTGCCCTATCTTACTGCCCAGACCTGCCTTCACCCAGCACTCAGCAGGCCCTATCTAGAAGTCCAATTCCCCGACCTTGTTCTTGAAAAGTTGTTCTAACCCACCTGCAATTTAGCAAAACCTCCAAGAGAAGAGGGAGGCATCATGCACTGCAAACTCAACCAATTCTCAGATGGAAGCCAGAACCTGTGGTTCCCTGGAAAGCAACTCTGGGGCATGAAAACTGCAAGATGTAGGACAAGTTCCCTGTCCTGATCTCCAAAGATGAAGAGCCCTTGTTGGCTGCCTAAGGTTTTAGATGAAGCTAGGTTTGTTACTCAACTATTTTATTTAGACCCATAAGTATCAACCTAAAACTCAAGAATCTTCTAAGTGCATTAAGGACTGTGCTGTTTCATGAGCCAAACCCTATCTTGTGGACTCCTGCCCCATGTTAGATGAAAGAAGACTTTAATTCTTTGCAATTGAGATATCTTTAACAGCAAATAAATAACTGGCTACCATAACTGGTGTTCATCCCATGGGATGGAATCATAACCTATGCAGGGAACTACTCAGGTGAATGGCGTATTGGCCAATGGCAGAGCCAAGGAGAGTGGTGGCATGCAGTGGCCAATCTATGGCAGGTCTTTCGTGTTCTATTCATAAGGTTTAAAATGAGACCATGAGCACAGTCTTTCTTATTTATTACTCATTTATTTCTGTAGTCATGACTATCCTACCACTGTATCAGCTTAATCTGGTCATCAAGAAGTAAGCGTATAGACTACTGGAAATTTGATTAGAGCATTTTCTGTGAAATTTGAAGTTTGGATTTAAGAAAAGAATCCTGACTTGGACTTTACAGTTCTGATTTCTCATCTCCTATCTTCAAGACATCTTCTGGTTAGGTGTTCTACAGAGAACACCTCTGATAATTCATCAGCTTCTTGATATACAGAAAATTATTAATCCAGGAAAGCAAGGACTCAGAAGCCTCAGTTCTTACTCAGCTCATCTCAATGCTCCAGAATTAGTCAAGCAGTACAAATTTCCAGCTCAGACTCCATGGAGAGCTTAGCATTAGCAGCGTCTTCTAAGAGTCTAAAAATGTTCTTTAAAATGAAAATTCATAGGTGTTTAGTGATGGACTAGATTTCACTAGTTTTGAAAGCTCATATAAAAACATGAATGAGGCTGGGCATGGTGGCTCATGCGTATAATCTTAGCACTTTGGGAGTCTAAGGCGGGAGAATCGCTCAAGCCCAGGTGTTTGAGATCAGTCTGGACAAAAAAGTCAGACCCTGTCTCTACAAAACATAAAAAATAAATAAAAATTATCCAGACATGGTGGCACTTGCCTGTATTCCCAGCTACTTGGGAGGCTAAGGCAGGAGGTTTGCTTTGAGCCCAGGAGTTGAAGGCTGCAGTGAGCCATGATTGTGCCACTGCACTGCAGCCTGGGCGACAGTGAAACCTCATCTCTGAAAAAAAATAAACATGAATAAATTCAAGATATATTTGAAAGGAAAACCAATAGGACTTAATTATAACTGCTATCTGGGGAGTAAAGTAGAAGAGTTGGCAAGGGTACAGTACCTGTATTGGTTTCTCAGGTCTTGGCAGGTCTGGGCTTTCTCTGAAAACTCTTGGCGAGGGTCTTTCCTTGCCAATTCCAGCTTCTGGTAGCCCCAAGCATTTGTTGACTTGTGGTAATGTAACTCCACTTTCTGCGTCCATCATAGCATGGCATTCTCTCTGTGTGTCTGTCTAACCATCTTCCCTTTTCATATAAGGAAACCAATTGTAATTGGATTAGGGAGTCTACCCTGCACCGTTATGACCTTCACTAATTACATCTGCAAAGACCTTATTTCCATACAAGGGAACATTCTGAGGTGCTGGGAGTTAGAACTTCAATATATATGTTTTTGGGGTGCCACACTCAACCCTTAACAGTGACCTTGAGACAGATGTTAAGTTAGCAGTTGCACCCGCAGGTCTGGAGTTCATAGGGGAGGTCTGGAACGGAATTGTAGATGTGGACATCTCTGGTTAACTTTGATAATTGAATCCATAGGCAGCCAAGAGATCACCTAGAAACCAAGAAGAGATGAGAAAAAAAAGGGGTGACTAGGATTTGGCCTTGAGGAATTTATCCAACCATAGAGGAGAAGAAGGTAAACTAGCAAAGGCTGGTTTGAAAGGGAGTAGCCAGGAGGGAAGAGGAAGGAAAGTGAGAGATTAGAGAAGCCAAAGAGAAAGAAAGTTTTAAGAAGGAGGGCTTGCTCAGAAGTGTCTAATACTCTTGAGACAGAAGACAATTCAAAATACATAATGGGTTGAAGGATATGGAAGTAGAGGCCAGAGGTATTAATAACAAGAGGCCAGGCACAGTGGCTCATGCCTGTAATCCCAGCACTTTGGGAGACCTAGGTGGGTGAATCACAAAGTCAGGAGTTTAACACCACCCTGGCCAAGATGGTGAAACCTCATCTCTACTAAAAACTGTAATGCCTGTAATCCCAGCTACTGGGGAGGCTGAGGTAGAAAATTGCTTGCACCTAGGAGGTTGCAGTGAGCCGAGATTGCACCATTGCACTACAGCCTGGGCAACAGAGCGAGACTCTGTCTCAAAGAAAAAAAAAAGCCACTTTAATGGAACAACGGAAGCAAAAGCCAGAATGGAGTGCTAAAGAAATAGAGACTATCACAGTTTGTATTCAAAATAGTCTTTCTGGCTGGGTGCAGTGGCTCACGCCTATAATCCCAGCACTGGGAGGCTGAGGCGGGAACATCACTTGAGATAAGGAGTTTGAGAACAGCCTGGCCAACATGGTGAAACTCGTCTCTACTGAAAATACAAAAATGTACCCAGCATGGTTGCACACGCGTGTAATTCCAGCTATTTGGAGGCTGAGGCATGAGAATCGCTCAAACCCGGGAAGTGGAGTTTGCAGTGAGCCAAGGTCATGCCACTGCACTCCAGCCTGGGTGACAGAACAAGACTTTATTGCAAAAACGAAAAAAAGTTTTTCTGTCCTGGTGATAGCCCTGACAGTATTAGGGTTTGAGGAGACTGCTTTTCCAGCAGCAGCTGGAGTTGATGTATGGCTTGGGTCATTAATTAGGGGTCATCAGCTTGGAGCAGGCAGTAGACATGGAGGAACAGGTGAGTCTAGTTTTGCTGAGCAGAATTGTTTCTTGAAGAACAGGACTAATCAGAGCCCTTGCCAAGGGCCAGGTGATACTACTTAGGGGCAGGCAGCTTGGGGATCTCAGAGAACTGAGGTCAGTTGGGGTCAGGGAGGAACAGACACTACAGGGTAGTCCCAGCTGAGGCAGCCTCAGGTAACGCAATTGTCTGGGCTTGAGAATGCCTCAAATGTTTGTGATGGTGGTGACCCTTATTTCTCTCTTATGGATAGAAGGGAAGAATTGTCAGGTCGTCTGTGCCTGGGTGTTGTAAAGCTGCTCTTTTTAAAAATGAAAATAAGGGAGAGATGGGGTCTCACTATGTTGCCCAGACTGTTCTAAACTTCTGGCCTCCCAAAGTGCTGGGATTACAGGCATGAGCCACCAGGTCTGGCTTAAAGCTGCTGTTTATGGATCATAATCTGTCTTTATTGATGGACAAAGTCCTACTCTCTGGCTGGAATATCAGTGTTTCTCAGAGAAAACCTCTTTGTATTAGGTGCCCCACTGAGCCCTCTGCTGTGATACTCCTCCCCAGTCTCAGAAGCAGACCTAGAGGCTTTTAATGGTCTCAAATACAGAAGGGTCATAATGACTGAAGTTTTTTTTTAATACAGAGTCTTGCTCTGTCACCCAGGCTAGAATGCAGTGGCACGATCTCGGCACACTGCCACCTTGACGTCCCAGGTTCAAGCGATTCTCCTGCCTCAGCCTCCTGAGTAGCTGGGATTACAGGCACCTGCCACCGTGCCCAGCTAATTTTTGTATTTTTAGTAGAGACAGGGTTTCACCGTCTTGGCCAGGCTGGTCTCAAATTCCTGACCTCGTGATCCACCCACCTTGGCTTCCCAAAGTGCTAGGATTATAGGCGTGAGCCACCACACCCTGCCTACCTGTAGTTATTCTTAAATGAATATGTAGTCCATTTCTCCTTGTTTTAGGTTCATTCTCATTGACTGAGGTTCTCACTTCCTCAGCCATCTCCTTAACCCAGAGGTTCTCAAACCTGAGCATATGGGCATCAGAATCACCCAGAGGGCTTGTTAAACACAAACTGCCGGGCCCCACCTCCACTGCTTCAATTCCACTTGGCAGGTGGGGTGTAGGACCCAAGAATTTGCATTTCTAGCAAGTTCCTGCAAGGCTGATGTTTTTAATCCAGGGACTACACTCTGCAGACTGCTACAAATGATTTGTTTTCCATAGTGATTTTTAAGTGTCATTGGTGGGAACACCGGACCTCAGGTGGCCTCTTTTGGAGAGACATTGTCTATTCATTCTGTCCTCAAAAGACTTGGAAGTGGCAAAAGAAGAGCAATCCTAGCTATTATAAAGCACCAACTACTTGATAATATACAAACTTGAAGATTTTCTAAACTCATATTTATCCTAACAAGTTATTATTCAGTTTGTGGGCACTGTAACAAAATAAGCCCCTCCCTTAATATCTTCTTTGCTATTCTCTTCCTCCAAAGGGGTGTCTGAAGATGAATCCAGATGACAGATTAACCTGTTCCCAACTCCTAGAGAGCTCCTACTTTGATTCTTTTTGCGAGGACCAAATTAAAAGAAAAGCACGTAATGAGGGAAGAAACAGAAGACGCCAGCAGGTACTTCCACTCAAAAGTTAAAGTGCTATAAAAATAATTCCTTTTTTGTTTTCATTTGTCTACCTTTCAAACTGAGACAAGGTGGACAGCAAGACCTTTCCTTTGTATGGTGTAGTTATATTAGTCTAGCTTAACAAATATTGGTAATTGATGTAATAAAACCATACAACAATGAAAATATCAAGATGATTGCAAAATCTTATTCCAAACACACTTGAATCAAATCGTTACACAACTCTTTGGCTGCTGTGATTGGATATACCACCCATGAGATTGTATACTCCTAATATAACAGCTACATACAATAAAACCCTGTTTACAACAGGACTGAGTTTTGCCAGCATTACAAAGGAATCCAAGTACCTTTCTGTAGCCTCCAGATGTGCAATAAAGGTAACCTGACTCTTCCATCTTTTCACCCACAGCAGGCACATAAGTCTGCCTTTCCTAGGCTTTTTCTCAAAATCAAGCTCTGCCAGGCACAAAGGAATGAAACCCAGACATCTGGGAACCAAATTCTATCCAGTGTGCCAATATTGCGAACAGTACGGTGACTGTTAACGACAAACATTAATTCTGCAGTTTATCAGGTGACTGTCCTTCACTTGCTTTCAGAAAACTTTGAAGTTAAAACGTAAACTCCATGGAAATGGGTTTCTTTTGGTTCAGGGCTTTTCCTCACCTGGCAAACCCAACACCTAAAACAATATCTGACACATAGAAGGTACTTAATACTGTTCAAATAAATAAGTAGATGAACATTGCCTAATAATAAACCAAGTTGGTAATTTTCAATTTATCAGAGGCTAGCAATTTTCACATTTTGCATTTGCTTAATCTTTCATCTTCAATTTAATTTTCAATCATTTGTCTTCTCATTAGCATGCTTTCCATAAAGGAAGAAAGTGTTGTTTTTTTCCAACTTTTTAAGAGTTAAAATAGAAGTTTGTTTACAGAGAAAAATCAAACTTACCAAGAAGATGAAATGTTAAATCATTGCTGTGTATCCAAAATCTCTAGATATCCATATTTTGATTACATGGACCATTTTATCTTTTACCGTTAAGTGTTTGCATATCAAGCCCAATGCAGCTTATACTTAAATAACAAAAATAATAATAATTTAAATCAGGATTGCTGACGCAGCAATTTGAAAGAGTGCGAATTGTGTATAAAAGGACATTGTCCTGTTAAAAACATCTCAGGCAGTGAGCGGTGGCTCACGCCTGTAATCCCAGCACTTTGGGAGGCCAAGGTGGGTGAATTAATTTAGGTCAGGAGTTCTAGACCAGCTTGGTCAACATGGCCAAACCCTGTCTCTTCTAAAAATACAAAAATTAGCCGGGTATGAAGGTGAGCGCCGGTAACCCAGCTACTTGGGAGACTGAGGCAGAAGAATCGCTTGAAACCGGGAGGCAGAGTTTGCAGTGAGCCTGCAATCTCCAGCCTGGGCAACAGAGCAAGACTTCATCTCAAAAATAGATAAATAAATAAATAAATAAAGTTTCACTGGATTTCCCCCTCACTGGCCTGGGAGGGTGCACAGTGTCGGCTGCCCCGGCTGGCCTCCTGGTCCCCCTAATCATGTCTACCTGGGGATCTGTCATGGAGCTTGCCTTGCCTCAAGGGGGTTGGGTGCTGCTCTCCCTTCACACCTCCAGCTCTCTGCTTGGGTTTACAGCTGTGTTACCCTTTCCTTCAATGCCTGTAGCCCCAGCTGATACACATCAGGGACTGTAAACAAGGCCTTCCAAAAGGCCCAGAGGCAACAAAAGGAAAGAAGCACAAAGGGCAGCATACATCTAGAGAATCTTATTTACAGAGATCAGGTCATGTTCTCCATGCTCTGTGAACTGCATCCTATCCACCTCTGCATGGTGGGCTCCACTGTAGCACCCACCATGAGGCCAGCTCTCTCCTTCAAGTGAGGTGCCCAGGGAGCCAGGCCAAGAGAAAGACAGGGGTGCCTTTCAAGTTCTGGTTTGCTTTCAGAAGACACACCTGAATCCTAGACATTTTACCATATCAGAAAATAAATGTTACAGAAAAAGTCTTTTCATTCATTGTGGTTTCCTTAAGACTAATGTTTAAAGTTGATAATAAAGAGGTTTTTGTTTTTCTTTGCTGTTCTGCCAATATCCTAGCTATTAAAAAATTTGAGGCCAGGTGGGTGGCCCATGCCTATAATCCCAGCATTTTGGGAGACTGAGGCAGGTGGATCACCTGAGGTCAGGAGTTCAAGACCTACCTGGCCAACATGGTGAAACTCTGTCTTTACCAAAATACAAAAATTAGCTGGACATGGTGGCTCACACTTGTATTCCCGGCTACTTGGGAGGCTGAGGCACAAGAATCACTTGAATCCGGGAGGCGGCAGTTGCAGTGAGCTGAGATTGCACCATGCACTCCAGCCTGGGCAACAGAATGAAACGGTGTCTCAAAAGAAAATATTTTTTTTTTGAGATGGATACAATGTAGTCTCCTGGAATTATTGTATAGTAGCTGATGGGCATCTACCTTTTAAACATTGACTAGACACTCAGATTAAGTATACTGAAATAAATAATAGTATATCCATGGGAATCCTAGAATAAGTAATAGAACCTAATTTTCAGGTATCAGAGAATCACAATTTTTGAAAGGTAACCCTACTTACTTTTAAAATTGATGTTTTTTGACATCTTTGTACCGTAAGTATCCACTTGTCTTATCATCTTTAAATCAAACTGTACAAATAGGAATTGTTTTCAATTTACTTTCTTATTTTTGTCTTCTTCTGCCATTAGAATCAACTGTTGCCTCTCATACCAGGAAGCCACATCTCCCCCACACCTGATGGAAGAAAACAAGTCCTCCAGTTAAAATTTGATCATCTTCCAAACATTTAGGAAAATGTTCTTTCAAGTGCAAAGTAATTTAATATGTACACATTTGGTACAAGTGAGATAGGAATTCTCAGTGTTTCAAATGCAAATGAGCCATATGAAAATTAAGATGCCTTCTAGAATTGTTTTGCTCTGATCATTGCTGATTCCTTTCCCCTTGCTTTTTACATGCCAATGTTATCTTTTAGAATATTTTCTTTAAATGTTATAAAGCCTAAAACTGCACATATGGAGGAGATATTTTCAATTTCATCAGAGCAGCCCCTCCTGAGGCTATTTATATGGAGAATTTGTGAGATTATACTTTGATTTATGAAAAAGATTTGCATGTGTCATCTTGCTTCAGCTGACCACATAATATCTTAAAGCAATATCCAATAGCCTGCCTCACTGTTTGTGTAAGAAATGACATATGTTCCTGCATTGTAATTCATACTTATTGTAACCAGGTCTGTTGAGTAATGCTGGTATCTTATTCTTTGTTTTTATATTGGTTTGGAAAGGGAACCTTGAAAGGTCATTCAGCTTTATCTCTAGATTCCACAGCAGGCTCTACTTTGTCTCATGAGGCATTGATGATTCTATTTTTAAAGGTAGCTAGAGAAAATTACGAATTCCAATACATAGCAAACAGTGGACCAATGACAAGGAATCAGTAACGCTCTCGGATAATTGGCTGCCATTCTTTGCTATATCGCCATTCCTTATTCTTTTCTCCTCCTGGCTAAGTCATCTCAGGACCCAAACCGATCCTCCTGGTGTGTTATCTAAATAGCTCATTGCCAGTACTCTCTTGCATACATTTGCATCCATAGCCTCTATGAAATTGTGCAGCCTAAAAATTAGTGGGTGCATCATAATCAGGTTGGTTTGTAAACACAAGAGCAGGAAGATTATCTTTCAGTTAATATCACTTTATATCTCTTACAAAACAACAAAGCAAAGCAAACCTCTCAATAGCTGAGCTGAATTTACTATGGGGTATTTTCCCAACTAAACTTGACATATGTATATACACGTATATTTGTAAATATATACTTAAAATTATAAATTTTGCAGCACCATAGTAGATGACTTTTATCCTGGATATCAAAAATAATGCAGAATATTTGAAAGTACTTTTAGTTTGCTAACGAGGAACTCATATAAAATAACAGCACAGGGCTATCACTGCTAGACAAAAAGGCACAATCAGTGATATCAGGAAAAATTAAGAGTATTTTATTAACTAATTTCTGCTCCCGTGTCTGGCATACATACCTGAATATTGTCAAATTTTGCAAATACACATTATTCCAGAAATTTTCTGTGTCCGGCACCACGAGTTAAGGATATATTATAATTGAAGAAACATGATAACATCTTACGTTTATTTCTGAAAGTCTTCTGCACTTAGAAACATGTAATCTCCCAGAGAATCTCATTCAGTTATGTAGAAGCATCCATTTAATAAGGAATTATGACATCTAAACAATAGTTTCTTGTTCACAGGAAGGATTTTTTTTTTTTTTTTAGACAGGTTCTTGCTGTCACCCAGGCTGCAGTACAGTGGCACAATCACAGTTCACTGCAACCTCCACCTCCTCAGCTCAAGCAATCCACCCACCTCAGCCTGTGGCTTGGACTGCAGTGGAAGCCACCACACCTGGCTAATTTTTAATTTTTTTT
Source organism: Cebus imitator (assembly GCF_001604975.1). NCBI lineage: Eukaryota > Metazoa > Chordata > Mammalia > Primates > Cebidae > Cebus > Cebus imitator. Next base: position 6,482,206 of record NW_016107392.1, on the reverse strand, counting down.
TTTTAGAGACAAGGTCTTGTTATGTTGCCCAGGCTGATTGATTAACTCCTGAGCTCAAGTGATCCTCTCACCTCTCAGCCTCCCAAAGTGCTGGGATTGCAGGCATGAGCCACCACACCTAGCCAGGAAGGACTTTTTAAGTGAGCTGATCTGATCTGGCCATTTTACATTTTTAGTGTAAATATAAGCTGTTAAGGCCTTCTTATTTTCATCCTGTTATCAGGAATGTGCCTTTTCAGATTTGTGTGTTTCTTACTTTATTTTTTTCTTTTTGAGACAGTGTCTCACTCTGTCACCAAGGCTGGAGTGGCACAATCATGGCTCACTGCACACTCGACCTCCCGGCTCAAACAATCCTCCTGCCTCAGCCTCTCAAGTAATTGGGACTACATGCCACCATGCCCATCTAATTTTTTGTAAAGGAAAGGTCTTGCTACTTTTCCCAGGCTGATCTCAAACTCCTGGGCTCAAGCAATCTCTCTGTCTTGGCCTCCCAAGGCACCACATCCAGCCAGTTTCCTTCATTTGTAATAGGATGATACCACGGGTGCAAAGGAAATGAGAAATGAAAGATAAAAGGCAACTTTGCTGAACGATGTATTTTTAGCTTTCATAATGTTTTTCATTTAAGCCTTCTTGTTACCAAACCACTCATACTGCTCTAGCTCTCCTAAATATATATATATATATAATATATAATACATATGTATTATAAATATATAATATATATATTATAAATATATAATATATATATTATATATCTGTATAGATAGCATATTTATGCATATACATATGTATACACACATATAAAATATGATATACACATGCAGAAAACAAGACAGCATTCCATTGCCCATTTTGCTTGTAATTGTGTTTCAAATAACAACGAAGTTTTTGGCAGGGATGGTAGGGTGACTGTCTTCCCTTATTTTTGCTTACATTAAAAAATTAATTCAGTGGCCGGGCGCGGTGGCTCAAGCCTGTAATCCCAGCACTTTGGGAGGCCGAGGTGGGTGGATCATGAGGTCAAGAGATCGAGACCATCCTGGTCAACATGGTGAAACCCC
>NW_016107392.1:6478652-6481104 GCF_001604975.1 Cebus imitator | reverse complement strand
GAGGTTGCGGTGAGCCGAGATCGCGCCATTGCACTCCAGCCTGGGTAACAAGAGCGAAACTCCGTCTCAAAAAAAAAAAAAAAAAATTAAACTAGCATTTCTCTTTTTCATTTTTTTTCCACAGACAAATCCATCATTTCGGTGTCACTGGGTAAGGGACAGGAGAGAGCATCTAATGCTTAGAAAAATGCTCTGATACAGTCATAGTACCATGAAGAAAAATAAACAGGCTGGGCATAGTGGCTCATGACTGTAATCCTAGCACTTTGGGAGGCCAAGGCGGGCAGATCACTTTTTTTCCTTCTAAATTAGGTGTCCCACTTGAGGTCAGGAGTTCTAGCTGAGCCAACATGGTGAAACCTTGTCTCTACTAAAAATACAAAAATTAGCCTGGCATGGTGGTGGGCTCCTATAATCCCAGCTACTTGGGAGGCTGAGGCAGGTGAATTACTTGAACCCTGGAGGTGGAGGTTGTAGTGAGCCGAGATTACACCACTACACTCCAGCCTGGGCAACAGAGTGAGACTGTCTCAAAAGAAAAGAAAAGAAAAATTAGCTTCTGATGCCATATGCCCGTTTAATTGTCCCTGGGTGCCCCAGGCCACATCATAGCATTGCTGCTGCCTGCGTTGCCCAGGATCCCAAGTCTCAAGCTGTAGCTCCTTCCTGTTTCAAGTACATATCTCTCACCTCTGTACTGCACAGATTCTCCCACACCTGTCAGCCTGTGCACAACAGTTGCCCTTCAACATCTACTTCCCAAATCGTGTAATGCCTTTCATAAGGCTTATCTTTAGCAAATAGTCTTGTCCCAGACTCTTCACCGAACCCCACTTGATCCCATAATTATGTGTGTCTATCAGGCTCTTGTGCAGTTTCTGGATCACCTGGGTCTTGACTCACTTATGCCAACTTTCCAGCCTTTTAATTTATTTATGTAGCTCCCAGCACTTTGGGAGGCCGAGGCAGGCAGATCATGCAGTCAAGAGATCGAAACCATCCTGGCCAACATAGTGAAACCCAGTGTCTACTAAAAATTCAAAAATTAGCTGGGTGTGGTGGCATGCACCTGTAGTCCCAGCTACTCGGGAGGCTGAGGCAGGAGAATTGCTTGAAGCCAGGAGGCAGAGGTTGCAGCGAGCCGAGATTGCGCCATTGCACTCCAGCCTGGCGCCTGGCGAAAGAGCAAGACACTGTCTCAAAAAAAAAAAAAAAAGAAAATTAGCAACTTCATTCTTGTTTTAGTAGAAGACTAAAGGTCTTTAAGAGTAGTAGTTAGGGCCAGGCATAATGGTGCATGCCTGTAATCTTAGCACTTTGGGAGGCCAAGGCAGGTGGATTACTTGAGCCCAGGAGTTTGAGACCAGCCTGGGCAACATGTCAAAACCGTGACTCTACCAAACAAACAAACAAAAAAAATTCAAAAGTTATCCAGGAGTGGTGGCATGGACCTGTATTCCCAGCTACTTGGGAAGGTGAAGGGGGAGGATTCCTTGAGCCCCTGAAGTCAGCCATGGTTGTGCCACTCACTTCCACCTGAGTGACGGGTTTGCTTGAACCTGGGAGGTGGAGGTTGCCGTGAGCTGAGATCATGCCACTGCACTTCAGCCTGGGCAGCAGAGTGAGACCCTGTCTCTAAAAATAAAATAAAATTATAAGAGTGGTCATTAGAGAATATAAATAGATCATTTGGTCTGAAGTTTGGACAGCTAGGTTCTAGGCCTAAACTGCAACTCTCTGTGAATCCTTGGCATAGCATTCAACTTTTCTGTGACTTCTGTAACTTTGCTGTTTTCTCATTTGCAAAATAAGAGAGTAGTGAGGCTAGATAATTGCTAAGTCTCTCTTTCAACTCTAAACTTCTGTGATTCTTTATAGCACATAGTGTTTTTATCCCGGTCGTATCTCCCACTGCAAGAGGCTTTCTAGAGAGTGTTTTTTATTAACAACACCAAGATAAAATATTTGTGTTTATGATCTAGCCAGGAGCCAGGAGTTATCTTCCTCTCTCTCAGCTCTCTTTTGTTTGCTTGCTTTCACACTCACACAAACACACACAACTACACCCTACTAGTTCCAAGTCAATAGTAGTTTACAGGCAACCATCTAACACAGGTGACATTTTCTAAATGAAAGTGGGTTTTGAAGCTAATTATCACTAGATTTTAATGAGTGTAAATAAAATAGGTGTGTTTTTAAAATGTAGAGTCATATGTAATCATTCTTTGATGTTTTCATCTAACTCTACTTAGCTTGGAAATGATGCATATATTGTGAAATATTAAGATATTCATCAAGGCAAAGAACATTTAATCAAGTTTTAACTTCAAGAATACTTTTAGTAGTTTCGGTAAATGATAATTAAATTTTACAGCTATATCTGAATTGTATACATTTTATATTTCAAAAGCAAGGACTCAGGCTCTCTCTTTTTTTTTTTTTTTTTTTTTTT
>NW_016107392.1:6474829-6478592 GCF_001604975.1 Cebus imitator | reverse complement strand
AGTTTCAATGGCACGATCTTGGCTCACGGCAACCTCTGCCTCCCGGATTCAAGTGATTCTCCTGCCTCAGCCTCCTAAGTAGCTGAGATTACAGACATAAGTCACCATGCCCTGCTAATTTTGTATTTTTAATAGAGACAGGGTTTCACCATGTTGACCAGGCTGGTCTCAAACTCCTGACCTTGGGTGGTCCACCTGCCTCAACCTGCCAAAATGCTGTGATTACCGGCATGAGCCACTTTACCTGACCTGGCTCAGTCAACTTTTAATTTACCCCATAATTTGCTCAAGCTGAGAACTGGTATTCCTATCCAACAGGTGTATAAATGATTTGTATTTTTAAAGTTAAAATTTTTCTTTCTATTATGAACACTACTGATTGACCACATGTCTAAATATTGTCATATTGAAGATTCTGTGTGTCCACTTATGATTTTAGAACATATTTGTGTAGGAGCAGGTATATTTCAAATCACTTGAAATTGTAGCTATATGTTAATTAACATTGATAATTAACCAAATCGTAATTTAAACTACTAGAAACAATTCACTAAAAGCAATTTTAGTTTTATTATGTTAAATATACATAATATTATGGTTTTTTAAAATTTAGCTTAAGATACTTTGAAAATCTACCTATAGGATTACATATTTTGGCGACTTTATATTTGTATATATAACTTAACTTGAATATGTTCTTTAGGTTATTTTAATAAAAGTTAGAAATATTTCTGTCTAATTTCTATCAACTCAGCTATTCATTCGTTTTCTAATACTTTGTATTTAAATGATAAAAATTGTCATCTTTGTATATAAATTCCACAACTTGTTATTTAATTTCCTACTGGTTGGAATATCTTAACAGCTGGCATAGAAAACTTTTTTGTGTGTGCCTTGGGTTGGAAATTTTTACAAATGGAAAAACTAACAAAATATTTTCCAGTCTAACTAACTAGATGCTTATCCCTGAGAAAATCTTTACAACTTTACTTTGAGGCTGTAAGATTCTTTTCCTTTCGATTTATCAAAATATTTATCTGATCCCTTATAATACTGAAGCTTCAGGATATGAAATTTTCTTGCACCTTCATTTCCAGGCTATCACAGTAATGTGGGTTTTAAAAGATGAAAAGGGCTAAAGACCAAACTCAGACTTATGATCAAAACAGAGAAAAAACAACTATAAAATAATGAATGAGATCACTATTTAAATATGCTCCAATTCTTTCATTTTCTTTTGAACTAATCTTTCTGCTTTTGTTATTTTTAATGGTGCCAATGTTAAAAAGAGAATAGTAGATTGTTTCCATTGATGACTGCAATAATTTCCCCCAACCCACATGCCTTTTGCAATGATATTTTGCCATTCTTTTATCAAAAGGTGAAGTCGCCCTACTCTGTCCCCACCTTGGGTCCAAGCTGGCCTTGGGATTTCCTGAGGCTCACAGAATGCAGCAGAGGTGATGCTGTGCCATTTCTGGACCTAGCCCTTGAAGGGCCTGGCAGCTTCTGTTTCCTCTCTCTGGGGAAGCTGGCTACCACACTGCAAAAGAGCTTAGGCTTTACTACCAAGTTACCACATGGAGAGAGAGAGAGAGACCACTGGAGAAGCACTAAAGGGCCAGATCCATGAGTGAAGCTTCCTTGGACCTTCCAACTCTGTGCAGCAACCCGCCTAATATAGCCAAACAAGTGTCCCCAGCCAGCACCAAGTGGAATAGGTTAACTGCCCAGCTGAGCCTAGTCAACCCATAGAATTGTGAGAAATAATAAATCATTGTTTTAAGACACTCAATTTTGGGATGATTTGTTATGCAGCAGTATATAACTGAAATAGAGTATATTTTTAGATTGCATACCATTATAATTGAAAGCATGTTCCCAAATAATATGCACAGTTAAAATAAGGCATAAGATCTGATGTTATTTAACCTAGAACTCTAAGTACATTCTCGGGAATCTGTCCCCACCACCTTCCCAGTCAAGGCTGCTATACTTCCAAGGGTCTTATAAAACATGTATAAGCACTCTATAGGGGAAATCTAAAGCAGTGTATTAAAGAAATGGTCCAAAGATTGTATTTTACCAAATATATGAACACATGCTAGAAATTTGCTCAAGTTTTCCGAGTGGCCTAAAAGGAAACTTCCAGTTTTTTTCTTTTTTTAAGAAACAGGAGTCTCATTATGTTGTCCAGACTGGCCTCAAACTCCTGGGCTCAAGTGATCCTCCTGCCTCAGCCTTCCAAGTAGCTGGGCATGGCTTATGTATTTATTTATTAGTAGAGACAGGGGTTCTCACTATGTTGCCCAGGCCAGTTGAACTTCTGGCCTCAAGCTCTCCTCCTGCCTTATCCTCCCAAAGTGCTGGGGTTGCAGGAGAGAGCCACCATGAGAGGCCTCATAGAATTTTTTTTAATGCAGTAGTTGCCACGTTTCCTCCCAAAGAAGCATGAAACCTCATCTTAATTGCTTGTATCTTCCATTTGGTGGCTTTTACATTCCTAATATGGAAAGGCTCTTATCTTACAGCAAAAAAATATGTCAGGTTATTCTCTTTATACCACTTTAGTTCACTGACACTCTTTGAAATAGTTTGCTTAATGCTTAGCAAACACTATCAGCTGGAGAAAATCAGCCTCGATGGATACACAGCCACCAAAAGGAAACAGCCGAATGAGTTTAACCTGAAAGACGTAAGCCCTCACCAGAAAACTTAAAACGCCAACAGTAACATCATGAAATAAATCTGACCATGACTCCAGAAGACTCCTGAGGGATTGGAATGATCAGAGATAGTAGAGTTGGCTGGGGTGGTATCACCAAGTTTTGAAGAAAAAACATTTTTGGTTTGCAAATACACAAAACAAATTTAATTTTGTGTCTAGTAGACAGTCATTGTGTTTCTTATAGTGATTAGCTGTAAGAAACAACTAGGGAAATGATACGCGATCTGGGCTAGAAACACAAATCTTTCTCTTTTTAATTTCTTTTTTTTTTTTTTTTGAGACAGCGTCTCGCTCTGTCACCAGGCTAGGGTACAGTGGCATGATCTTGGCTCAGTGCAACCTCCACCTCCTGGGCTCAAGCCATCCTTTCACCTCAGCCTCCCAAGTAGCTGGGTAACAGATGCACACCACCATGCCCAGCTAATTTTTGTGTTTTTAGTAGAGACAGAGTTTCACCATGTTTCCCAGGCTGGTCTTGAACTCCTGAGCTCAAGCTATCTGCCCACTTTGGCTTCTCAAAGTGCTGGGATTACAGGCGTGAGCTATAGCATTCAGCCCAGATCGTGCCATTACACTCCAGCTTGGATGACAGAGCAAGACTCCATCTCCAAAAAAAAAAAAAAAAAAAAAAAGTTAGCCAGGTGTGGTGGTGTACCCCTGTAATCCCAGCTATTCAGGAGGCTGAGGCAGGAGAATTGCTTGAACCCAGGAGGTGGAGCCTGCAGTGAGCCAAGATCATACAACTGCACTCCAGCCTGGGCAACAGAGCAAGACTCTGTCTCAAAAATTAATTAATTAAGGATTATTAGTCCTGAATTGACTTCAAAGCATTCATTAGAAGTCCTCTCTTCAAGGATGTGGAGAAATAGGAACACTTTTGCACTGTTGGTGGGAGTGTAAATTAGTTCAACCATTGTGGAAGACAGTGTGGCGATTCCTCAAGGACATAGAAATAGAAATTACATTTGACCCAGCAATCCCATTACTGGGTATATATCCAAAGGATTACAAATCGGTCTACTATAAGGACACGTG
>NW_016107392.1:6454179-6474321 GCF_001604975.1 Cebus imitator | reverse complement strand
AAAGAAAAAAAAAAAGAAGTCCTCTCTTCAATTCCCAAACGTAACCCAGGGCTGCTACTGCCCCAAACTCCTGAGAGCCCTACTGGGTTCACACCCTGAAAGCTCACAGTACTTCCCACCTACAACAAAGAATCTCTTCTTTCCCTACAGTGAACCAGCTTGCTTTTCCCTTCTTGTTGAGCCCTTTTTGACTTGAAATTGAGCAAGACCATAACTAAATCTGTACCATTGACTGGCTGGCCTAAAAGAGATAAAAATCCCTTTCTCATTCTGCTTTAAATATTTAACATTTAAAACTTAGAATGTAATTAGAGGTTAGTTTCAAAGCAATCCCACTGAGAAGATTAGGGAGATTAAGCAACAGTTTTAAAGGGCTAGCTTTCCCAAGAGCTGTTTGTCATCAGTATGCTGAGAAAATGGATATGGGGCTGGGGTGGTGGGACTGTTGGAGGGCAACATGAAGGCACTGGGGCTTTCCTTAGGGGTTGGGAGTGGAGGCCACCACAAGACAGAAAGAGAGAAGTTAGAAATTTGCCTATAGCAAACCATGTCTGCTTTGGAAATTTACCAATGCAGACCTTGGCCGTCATTTCTTCCAAAGAAATCCATCAAAGCAGGATAGGAAAGTGGAAAACACCTTGGCTGGGATCTAGAGCTACCTCTGCTACTAACCTCACAGCATTGGGTATGTCCCCTTCTGTCACTGGCCCCTCAGTCTGTAATAAGGGGTATCGAGCTAGATCAGATGATTTTAAGGATCCTTCCAGCTAAGACACTTTGTGAAATGACATAACAGGCCAGGGGTGATGGCTCACGCCTATAATCCCAGCACTTTGGAATGCCAAGGCAGGTGGATCACTTGAGGACAAGAGTTCAAGACCAGCCTGGCCAACATGGTGAAACCTCATCTCTACAAAAAATACAAAAATTAGCCGGGTGTGGTGGCCAGTGTCTGTAATTTTAGCTACTCAGGAGGCTGAGGTGGGAGACTCATTTGAGCCCAGGAGGCAGAGGTTGCAGTGAGTCATGATCTTGCCACTGCACTCCAGCCTGAACGACAGAGTGAGACTCTGTCTCAAAATAAATAAATAAATAAAGTAATTAAATAAATAAAATGGCACAACAAATGGCTGTCATCCATCTGTTGTCCTGCTCCTGTGTCTCCGTCCACCCTCCTTTTCTCAGGTCTGTTGCAGATTGAATTGAGAGGTGAGCACAGAGAGAGGGCCTGGCTATTGATCATACTCTATCCGCTTCACAAGGAAGAAACTAGTCCCGCATCTTTCCACCTTCCTGATCTCCTCTGGGATCTCCATTCTCTGTCTTGTCTGCTGTGGAGAGCTACTAGCTCCACAGTGGCAAATGGATCCTGAGGGTGCAGCTGCTTTGCAAGAAAAAGCCCAGCTTTTATTTTTAAAACAAGCCAATAGATACATAAGAGGTAGATGTTCTGTTATTCAACACTGGGCTTGGTTTTGCTTTGTTGTTGCCGCTGTTCAGTCTTGCCTTAGTAAGCACTTCAGCTCTTTGTTGCCATAGATGATGGCATGCTATAAATAGATGAGCAGGAGGCCACTCTGAAGAGGAAGAAGGCCGTTCTTACCTAATAAGTGCCCAACAGGCCTTCTGATCAATAACATTGACAAAGAAGAATGCGCATGGTCGGGGAGAATAGCTATTAAACACAACTGAAACTGAAACTTCAATTTTCGAATTGCAAAATTCCTAAGGATTAAAGTAAATCCTTGGCCAGGGTCCCAAGAAGGCTCCATCTAGCAACGCTGCCAGGAGATTTTCCAGCACTCTCAGTGTGTAAAAGTCCCAGAGCATTATTTACAGTATTTTGAATTTTATCTGAACTTGCTATCACTTACCTTATCTTGAACAAACTTAGTGGTTTTTTTGTTTTTGTTTTTGTTTTCTGGTTGTCAGAACTTCTAAACCCTTAGAACAATAATGACCAATGCAGTTTAATATTTTAGGGAATTTCATTAAATAACTGGAGAAATCTCAAACTTAATGTAGTAAAAAGGAAAGAAATATTTTAAATCAATATTCTAAATATAAAGCAGCTATCATATATTGAAATACAATCATTAATACATAATAGAGCTAAATTATGGCTTTTTCAACTCATTTTAATTTTACCCATTTATGCAAGTATCATAGTTACATATGTGTACTATTTTTACTTTTTAATTAAGAAATAAAAATGATACATAATGTACACAAATGTTGTTTTGAAATAATATACATTATGGAATGGCTAAATTGAGCTAATTAGCATATGCGTTACCTCACATACTTAACTGTTTGTGTGTGGCAAGAACACTTATAGTCTATAGTCTATTCTCTTAGCAATTTTTATAAATTCAATACATCGTTATTAACCAGAGACACAATTTAACTAGAGTCAACATGTTGTACAACAGATCTCCTGAACTGATTTCTCCTAACTGAAATTTTGCATCCTTTGACCAACATCTCCTCAACATATATGTACTATTACTTCTTTTCTGATGGCCTTTAAGTTCTTCACACATTAACTGGTCCAAGAGAGCTAAAGTGCATGAAGCCTTAATCAGATGCCAGGCGTTGTACTACTGGATGCTTTACCTATTTTCTCTTCCGTACTTTCCCATACAACACAGGGAGCAGGTTTTGATATCCACATTTTACAAATGAGACGTCTTAGGTTCAGAGGTAGCCAGAAAGTGGCAAAGCCAGCTTTAAAAATTTCAGAAAATTTCCACCAAATTTTTACCTTATTTTTGCGTTTAAAGTTGGTAAGCATTGACTGCCGAAAGCTAGGTCCCTTGCATGAGCCATTTTCAATTTCCCATTAACTTTTACATCTGGATAACTTGTGATTTCTCTAATGCCAACCTTAGTTAAAATAACTATGTCAGAACACTGTGTCCTTAGCATGACTAGCTCCAAACTATAACAAAATTATCTCTTTTGGGGGGAGGGTTGGGGATACTCACTCTATCACTCAGGCTGGAGTGCGGTGGTGTGATCTCAGTTCACTGCAACCTCGCCCTCCCGAGTTCAAGCAAATCTCCTGCCTCAGCCTCCCAAGTAGCTGGGATTACAGGTGTGCGCCACAATGCCTGGCTAATTTTTGTATTTTTAGTAGAGACATGGTTTCACCATGTTGGCCAGGCTGGTTTCGAACTCCTGACCTCAAGTGATCCGCCCACCTAAGCCTCCCAATGTGCTGGGATTACAGGCGTGAACCACTGCACCCAGCCCAAAATGATCTCTTTCTGTGGACATCTCATCATACTTGTAAATAAAGTTATCTGCATATTCTTCCGTATATGCAAGGCCTGACTCTAACCAAAGTGACAGTGTTAAAATTATCATGAAATATATGAATTCTACATAAAAAGACAGAATTTAAATCAGGGAGTCCTTTGTGGGATCACACCAAAATTCTGATTTTACAGATTAGGAAACCAAGGCCTTGAAAAAGTTAAAAGACCAAAAGAAATATTAAACATAGATTAAACGGGTTGTCAAAACCAATTTGTTTATTTAGTTATTTATGTCTCTTTACCTTATGTAACTGTGGATTTGAGACCGCTTTTATGTACAATAATTATAAAATAAAATAGAAAAACAATTTTAAAAAGCAAGGATGATGAAATTCTTAAAAATTAAATAGTGGTGATAGTTGCACAATCTGTGACTTAAAAAAACACTGAATTGCATATTTGGAAAGGGTGGATTTTATGGCATGTCAATTAAATTTCAATGCAACTTTCTTTAAAGCACCACTATATTCATTTTTTATAAAATAGAATAGATGATAAAACCAGGGAACGATGCTGGGCGCAGTGGCTCACGCCTGTAATCCTAGCACTTTGAGAGGCAGGTCACCTGAGGTCAGGAGTTCAGGACCAGCCTGGCCAACATGGCAAAACTCCATCCTACTAAAAATACAAAAATTGGCAGGGTGCAGTGGCTCATACCTGTAATCCCAGCACTTCGGAAGGCCAAGGCAGGCAGATCACCTGAGGTCAAGAATTCGAGACCAGCCTAGCCAACATGATGAAATCCCGTCTGTACTGAAATTACAAAAAGTAGCGGACCTGGTGGTACATGACTGTAATTCCAGGTACCCGGGAGGCTGAGGCAGGAGAATTGCTTGAATCCAGGAGGCGGAGGTTGCAGTGAGCTGAGATTGCGGCACTGCATTCCAGCCTGGTTGACAGAGCAAGTCTCCATCTTAAAAAAAAAACAATAAAACAGGAAATTATGACTTCACTCTTTTCAAGTTTATCTTAGAATATCACCAGTGAATTGGCCCCCACTAGATTATTAGCTTAATGAATCAAGAACATTGACCTATTGCCTCCATTTCTGTATGGTAGAGTTTTAGGCCAGATTTTAAAGCTCCTATTGGGGTTGAGAAATTATTTCCAAATAAGACTCTAGAATGTATTTCCAAAGAGAATACATTTTTCTCATGAGAAAATCTTTGAGTAAATTAGAAACCATAAACTTTAGGGTCTTGTTGATTTCAATTAGGAAACAGAAAGTTCAATCTGTTGTTCTTTATGTACACAAGCATGCGTTTCAAGCAAAATGCTTTAAGATGAGTACACACAAACTGATCTAGGAATTCCCCTTCTTCAAATTTATTATAGAATGTAATGAACTCAGAAAAAGATTTGAGAACAAAGATCTTCATCACAGAATTATCATGATTTATAATAATGAAAACGTGGAAATAAACCTAAAAGTCCAAAAACAGGAGAATTTTAGGGTGTAGCAGAATATGGTGAAGACCTTTTAAAAATGGGGTTTTAGGCCAGGCACAGTGGCTCACTCCTGTAATCCCAGCACTTTGGGAGGCCAAGGCAGGTATATCACCTGAGGTCAGAAGTTCAAGGCCAGCCTGACCAACATGAAGAAACCCCATCTCTACTAAAAATACAAAATTAGCCAGGCGTGGTGGTGCATTGCTGTAATCCCAGCTACTCAGGAGGCTGAGGCAGGAGAATCACTTTAACCCAGGAGGCAGAGGCTGTGGTGAGCTGAGATCACACCATTGCACTCCAGCCTGGGCAACAAGAGCAAAACTCCGTCAAAAAAAAAAAAAAAAATGGGGTTTAAAAAATCTGCATTATTTTTCAGATTACAGCGAAAATAGCAATATACAAAAATTGCAAAAAAAAAAAAAAAAATTAAACTTCCAAATACTTCCCCGCAATCTGCATCTCCCCCAACCCTTTTTTTTAAGACAGAGTCTTGCTCTGTCGCTCAGCCTGCGCACTGCGACCTCCACCTCCCAGGTTCAAGCGATTCTATTTGCCTCAGCCTCCCAAGTAGCTGGGATTACAGGCACCCATCACCATCCTCGGCTAATTTTTGTATTTTTAGTGGAGACAGGGTTTTGCCACAATGGCCAGGCTAGTCTCGAACTTCTGGCCTCAAGTGATCTGCCTACCTCAGCCTCCCAAAGTGCTGGGATTACTGGAGTGAGCCTCTGTGCCTGGCTACAATCCCTCTTTCTTAAGAGACAACCAAAATTAAGCGCTTGGTGAATATTTTATATGATCATCCTATAATACTGCTTTGCAGTTTGCTTTTATATTTCCCAAATTTTCTATGATTGGCATGTTAAAAATAGTACTGGCTTTGCTACATCTAAAAATAATATAGTTTTTTTTGGTAGGCAAACTGGAAAATATAGATAACCCCAAATAAAACATAGGAAGTCACTTATGATCTCCCTATCCTGAGGTAATAACTATTGCCATTTAGATAATACTGTGTGTTTTCTATTTCTCAGAAATAAAATTATACTGGCCATAATTTTTGTAACTGCCCTTTGTCATTTAAATGTATTGTGAACAGTTTTTAAATATTATTAAATGCTCTTCTACAAAATAATTATTTGGCCACAGAGTACTATAATTCATATATAGGCATTCAGTTTTTGTTACCAGTGTTTGCTTTCATAATTGATGTGTGAATATTTGTATGGATAAATCTTTGTGCATGTATACTGTATAACATCTGGAGGCCAGGTGCAGTGGCTGCTCACGCCTGTAATCCCAGCACTTTGGGAGGCTGAGGTGGGGGGATCACTTGAGGTCAGGAGTTTGAGACCAGTTTGACTAACATGACAAAATCCCATGCACTAAAAATACAGAAATTAGCCCAGCATGGTGGCTGGCGCCAGCAATCCCTGCTACTTGGGAGGCTGAGGCAGGAGAATCACTTGAACCTGGGAGGTGAAGGTTGCAGTGTCCAGCCTGAGTGACAGAGCAAGACTCTGTCTTTAAAAAAAAGTTGTGGAGGAGGCGGAGGTTGCGGTGAGCTGAGATCACACCGCTGTACTCTGGCCTTGGCGGACAGAGCAAGACTCCATCTCAAAAGGAAAAAAAAAAATTCATCTGGATAAATAGCTAGAAATGGAATTGCTGAGTCAGGTATTCTGCAACATTTTAATGCTTATGACACTTATTGCCAAGATACTTCAGAAAAAGATTTAGTAAGTTTTCTTCCCAGCAGTGGTATGAGACAGTGGTCATTTTCCATGCTTTCAGCAGTGCCAGATGTTGTTAATCTGGGGACTAACTTTTATTATTTTCTCTTATTTAAAAAATGATAAAGATTTGTTATAGAAACTTAGTGTGTACAAACAAAGAAAATAAAATAAAAATCACTAATGATATCAGCAATCACTGATTTTCTGTTTCTCTGTATGTACGTATATGCACATGTACATTTATATTTTTTAATTTACTAAAATTAAATCATGGGAGTAATAAATTACACCTAGGCCGGGCGCGGTGGCTCAAGCCTGTAATCCCAGCACTTTGGGAGGCCGAGGCGGGTGGATCACGAGGTCAAGAGATCGAGACCATCCTGGTCAACATGGTGAAAACCCGTCTCTACTAAAACTACAAAAAAATTAGCTGGGCATGGTGGCGCGTGCCTGTAGTCCCAGCTACTCAGGAGGCTGAGGCAGGAGAATTGCCTGAACCCAGGAGGCGGAGGTTGCGGTGAGCCGAGATCGCGCCATTGCACTCCAGCCTGGGTAACAAGAGCGAAACTCCGTCTCAAAAAAAAATAATAAAAATTAAAAATAAAAAAATAAATTACACCTAATCGTGCCTATAATCCCAGCACTTTAGCAGCACTTAGCAGGCTGAGCAGGTAGATCACTGGAGGCCAAGAGTTTGAGACCAGCCTGGGCAACATAGTGAAACCCCGTCTCTACTAAAAATACAAAAGTGAGCTTGGCTTTGGGGCACACACTTGTAATCCCAGCTCCTCGGGAGGCTGAGACATGAGAATTGCTTGAACCTAGGAGGTGGAGTTTGCAGTGAGCCAAGATCACGCCACTGCATTCCAGTCTGGGCAACACAGCAAGACCCTGTCCCCCCCAAAAAAGAAAAAAACATACACAAAACAAATGCACACACACACACACACACCTAACATACATGTTAATATTACTTTGTGCAATACCTCATGCTGTTGGTTTAAAGTGAGTTAGCTCCTTGAATTTTTATACCCCTATATAATAATACTATTGTTAGTAGTTATGTTTCCATTTTTTTACAAAAAGAAAAACTGAGTGAAAAATTAAGAAACTGACCCTAGGTAATATAGCTGATATGTGGCAGAGCTGAAATTAATCTAGTTTCAGAGCCCCTGTTCTTATGTCCAATAGCAGCTTCTCACCTGGGATGGTCAGTTTGCTACAACTATAAGTCATGGCCTGACTCCTTTTACTTAAACAAGAGAATTTATTACTTTTAACTAAAAGGGTGCCTCTATATAAAAATTATTGAATAAATAAATAAACTGGGAGGTAGGGAGCAATCCTTCTTACAGAATAATTCCAAGTACTGTTATGTAGATACTACTCCCTCCAAAGGGTGGAGCTTAGCTCGCCTTCCCCTTGAGTATGGGATGGACTTAGTGACTCTCTCCCAAAGAACTGGGTATGAAAAGGGAAAAAAAACTGGGGACTTTGCAAAGAAACCTGGCAGATCCCACCGGAATCATGTGACCCAGTGAACATCACCAGTATAAACCATGTTGATGTCATGCACCCCAGATCTGGTGTGATGAGGAGGGCACCATACCACTGGTATTCTTACCACAATCCATAACCCTGGTACAATCATGAGAAATTAACATTAAACAAACTCAATAGAGGGACAGTCTACAAAATACCTGAATGGTACTCCTCACAACTATCAAGGTCATGGGCAACCAAGAAACTGTCACAGATCAGAGGAAGCTGAGGAGACACAAGGATGAAATGCAGTGTGGGATCCTGGATTGGATACTAGAACAGGAAAAGGACATTTGTGGAAAATCTGGTGAAATCCAAATGAAGTCTGGAGTTTAATGGACCAGCATTGGTTTCTGTACCATAGTTTCATACGATGTTACCTTTAGGCAAAACCAGATGAGGCATGGAAAGGAATTATCAGTGTTATCTTTGCAACTTTTCTGTAAATCTAGAATTATTCAAAAATAAAGGTGTATTTTAAAAAAGGATGCTAGGTCAAGTGTGGTGGCTCACACCTGTATTCCCAGCACTTTGGAAGCCTGAGGCAGGAGGATTGCTTGAGCCCAGAGTTCAAGACCAGCCTGGGCAACATAGCAAGACACCATCACTATTTTATTAAAACAAAAAGAAAAAAAAAAACACACAAATATAGGACTCCTGTTTCTATATGAACACCACTTGTGGGTAGCAGAGATAAGGTTCCAGCTGTGGCAGGCTTCTCGGACTGTCAGAACCTGAACCAGACCCCTCTCTTCCTTTTTGTTTTTTGTTTGTTTTGATGGAATCTCACTCTGTCGCCCAGGCTGGAGTGCCATGGCACGATCTCAGCTCACTGCAAACTCCGCCTCCTGGATTCAAGTGATTCTCCTGCCTCAGCCTCCCAAGGAGCTGGGATTACAGGTGCCTGCCACCATGTCGGGCTAATTTTTGTATTTTTCATAGAGACGGGGTTTCACCATGTTGGCCAGGCTGTTGTCAAACTCCTGACCTCAGTGATCCACTGGCCTCAGCCTCCCAAAGTGCTGGGATTACAGGCACCCAGCCCCTCTCTCTTGTCATTGCTTCCCGGTGAGGGGCCAGCATCCAGCCAGAGTGAGGTCTATAGGAAAAACTCAGGTAGGTGGGGTCAACTGATCTCTAGGGCCTGACCCCAGGGACTAAGACGAGTTTTTCTGCAAGGATTCGTTTTATAGTTTCTGCAGAAGTGACAGGCCTCTGATATTGATTAGTCCATACATGCCTCTGATACATTTCTAACTCTAAATATTAGCAAGCAAAGGAAGAGATGGTACAGCCCATTCTTTGGTTCACTTCAAGTATGGAAAAGAAAAGTATGTTTGGATCACCAAGTACTCAGAGAACAACAAAACCCTGTGTGTTATCTTTTGCTGGACTCTATCCCCAACATTGCCTTAGATCATGAACCAGAACTGTTTCCCTGGCTACGTAGACCAACTCACTAAGACAAAGAGCACAAAGGATGTATCATTCCAGGAATATGTGATGGCAAATGCCAAGCTTTTGTATGAATATGTATATATGTGTGTCCTAACCATTGGAAAGAGACTTCTTATAGACTTAGAGACTAGTATAGCTCACAACCACTTTGTAATCTGCTGCTTTACTTTTTTCACTTAATAAATTACGAACATCTGTCCATGTTATTACATGTTCTTCTACAAATCTCCCACAGATATGATGATCGCAAAAGGACTAGATAAATTAAGGGACACATATCAAGTTCTGTGGTTGTTTAAAAGAATGAAATAGATCTCCATTTGCTCATATAGAACAGTCTCCAAAAATTAAATATAAAGAGCCAAGGGGCCAGGCGCAGTGGCTCATGTCTATAATCTTCCACTTTGGGAAGCTGAGGCCAAAGGATCATTTGAGACTGGAAGTTCAAGACCAGCCTGGGCAACATAGTGAGATCCTGTCTCTACAAAAAGTGAAAAAATTATCCATGTGTGGTGGTGCACACCAGCTACTCTGGAGGCTGAGCTGGGAGGATCACTTGAACCCAGGAAGTCAAGACTGAAGTGAGCTGTGATCATGCCACTGCACTCTGGCCTGGGTGACGGAGTGAGACCCTGTCTCAAAAATAAAATAAAATAAAATAAAAAATAAGCCAAGAGCAGAGCAATAGGTATAATATGCTATCATAGCTGGGCGCAGTGGCTCATGCCAGCTACTCGGGAGGCTGAGACAGGAGAATCGCTTGACCCTGGGAGGTGGAGGTTGCAGTGAGCTGAGATCATGCCACTGCACTCCAGCCTGGGCAACAGAGCGAGACTCCATCTCAAAAAACTAAAACTAAAAATAAAAATAAATATGCTATTATATACATGAAAGAAAATATAGATATTCACTTTAACCTGGGAGGCAAAGGTTGCAATGAGCCCAGATCATGCTGCTGCACTCAAGCTTGGGCGAGGACAGAGTGAGACTTCATCTCAGAAAAAAACAAAAACAAAAAAGAGAAAATATAGATATGACATAGCAGGAGAGAATGTCTCTGAATGGATTAGATTGAAAGGGAAAATTTTAGTTGTCTTCAAGGAGGAAACTCAGTGGGTGAAGGCTAGGGATGGAAAAAAAAGTTTACTTTTTTAACTGAATAGCCTTTGTATCTTAAAATTTTGTATGATATTCATGCATTACTTATTTTAAAGGAATAATTTTTTAAAATTTCAATGTCATAGTTAATGCCTGCCTCATATTTGCATTAAGCTGTTTCTTTCTTTCTTTCTTTTAGGGATGGGGTCTTGCTATGTTGCCCAGGCTGGTCTTGAACTCCTTGGCTCAAGCAATCCTGCCTTGGCCTCCCAAAGTGCTGGGATTACAGGTGTGAGTCTGGCCTGCATTAGGCTGCTTCTGATGATCACTATTATAGATAAGGCTATATGCCATCTCTTAGTAGCTAAATCTTTGCCTACATTAATGCTAATTTCCTTAAAATAAATTACTGCAAATAAAATTGCTGAGCCAAAACGTGGGAACATTTTTAGAATTTTTGGTATGTTTTGCTAAATTCTCCAGGAAAAATGAACTCACACTGCCACCATCATATTTCCCTATACCCTTCACCAGCGGTAAAGAGGTTTTCTTTCCTTCTTATTTTAGTAGGATAAAAATATAATGGAATTTTTTGTTTATCTGTTTCAGGAGGAGAACATGGATGGTAAGCTTTCCAAGTTCTTGCATATATATCTTCATAGTTTTGTCCATTACAATTATTTTTATTTTCATTGTTTTAGAGTCAGGGTCTGTCTATGTTGCCCAGGCAAGTCACAGACTCCTGGGCTTATGCCATTGTCCCACTCAGCCTCCACATAGCTAGGACAACAAGTGTGTGCCAGCACTCCCAGCCCATTATACATTTTAAAGTTTGGAATAATTTTGTTTGACAACTTTGAAGACAGACCATTCATTATCTTCTAATATCCAGCACTGCAGATGTGGAGTCTGACATTACCTGACTTGGGTCCCTTTGTAAGCTACTAGGTTTCTTTCTTCCCTTCTTGAAGCTTTTATTTTATTTATTTATTTATTTATTTATTTTTAAGACACAGTCTTGCTGTGTCACCCAGGTTGGAATGCAGTGGTGCAATTTCAGATCACTGCAACCTCTGCCTTCTGGGCTTAAGTGATTCTGCCTCAGGCTCCCAAGCAGATGGGACTACGAGCCCCAGCCATCACACCTGACTAATTTTTTTGTGTGTTTTTAGTAGGGACGGGTTTCACCATGTTGGCCTGGCTAATCAGGTGTGAGTCACCACACCTGGCCTAGAAGTTTTTAGAGTTTGGACTTCGTAGTTGGATTTTGCTAGATTATGCTGCTTCACAACTTCAAAATCTTGTAGTTTACAATAACAAATATTTATCTCCTGCTCATGTTACAGGTCAGAGGCTGTATCTGGCTGCTGCAGCTCAGCTCCAGGCTGCATTGAGAATCGATTTCACATGTCTTCTCATTCAGGGACTCAGGCCAAAGGAGCAGCTCGTATGGGAAATATGCCCTTCTCATGGTAGAGGGCACGGGAAACCCACAATGCCCTTAAAATGTTCTGTTCAGGAGTGGCGTGTGTCACATCTGGTCACAGTTTATTTTCCAAGGCAAATTAATGGGCCAAGTTCAAGTCTAGGTCACCTACCTGGAGCATGTGAACTAGCCTTCTCTTTAGAGTTCTGAATTTTCCCTAGGAATTATCCACCCATGAATTCAGCTTCTTTATTTTCACAAAAATTCTATCCAAATAAAGCATTTTGTGAGTAGTAGCCTTTACTAAGGAATGGAAGAAAATATGAACGCAGAGGCAGGGTATTTATAGCAGTGGCACAAAAAAATTTTTAAATTGGAGTTTTGACATTCATGGGTATAAAATAAAAGTCTTTTGACTCCCTGACTACAGGGGGTCTTTTGGCTCCCTCTTCCCCCCATGTCATAATCACATCTTACCGTCTTAACTCTCCTCTTCACCTCCTCCCTCTCCAGTTCTTGGAATTTTGGGATTGATATTCTGGAACTTGAGCAGGAAGTGGGTGATCTGACGGAGGAAGATTAAATATGGCTGTTTCAGTTATCTCTGGCTGCATAACAAACTACCCCAAAACGCAGTGGCTGAAAACAACAGCCATTTGATTATCTCTCACAGTTCTGTGGGTTAGCTGGAGCTCAGCGAGATGATTATTTCTGCTGGTTTCATTTGCGGCCTCACGTGTTGCTGCCGTCAGATAGCAGTGGGACTGAAATGTCAAGATGGCTTCCCCCATGTGTCTGGAAGGAGCTGGGGCGCTGAGGCACCCAGGCCTCTCTCTCTACCCCCCATAATCTCAGGGCCTTTCTCTCTCCTGTGGTCTCTCCATGTCCCTCTAGCAGGGTAGCAGGACTGTTCCATGTTTGCTCAGAGCTCCAAAATGTGCAAAAACAGAAGCTGCCAGGCCTTAAATCCTAGGCTCAGGGTGGGCAGAGCATCACTTCCATAGTTTCTTACTAGATCAGGTGAGTTCCAAGGACAGCATGGCAGGTGACCATAGAGAAGCATGAATAACAGGAGGCATGCTACCTTGGGACCCACCTTTGGAGAAAGATACCGCAATGCTTTAACAACAGCAGTTAATAGTATTCATGCCCTTGTTAACTGTAATCATGAAGTAGTAACAAAAGTTAATATTCACCATTGGCATTATTAAAGTACTGGCCAGGTGCAGTGGCTCATGCCTGTAATGCCAGCACTTAAAAAGGCCAAGGCAAGTGGATCACTTGAGGTCAGGAGTTCAAGACCAGCCTGGCCAACATGGCGAAACTACGTCTCCATTAAAAATACAAAAAAATTAGCCAGGTGTGGTCTTGGGCGCCTGTAGTCCTAGCTACTTGGGAGACTGAGACATGAAAATCACTTGAACCCGGGAGGCAGGGGTTGCAGTGAGCCGAGATCACACCACTGCACTCCAGCTTGGGCAACAGAGCAAGACTCCATCTCAAAAGAAACAAACAAAAAATAAATAGTAAAGTACTGATTTTAAACTGAAACCTTCTATTACTTTGTTAATTGAAGATTTTGATTTTTGAGACCCCTCATTCCTACTTTCCTTCCCTTCCAAATAGATGCAGGATTAGAGGCCAGGCACGGTGGCTCACGGCTGTAATCCCAACACTTTGGGATTACATCCCAGCCCACATGAGGTCAAGAGTTTGACACTAGCCTGGCCAACGTAGTGAAACCACATCTCTACTAAAAATACAAAAATTAGCCAGATGTGGTGGTATCACCTGTGATCCCAACTACTCAGGAGGCTCAGGCAAACAAAGATTGCAGTTAGCTGAGGTCGTACCATTGCACTCCAGCCTGGTGACAAGAGTGAAGACTCCATCTCAAAAAAAATAAAAAGATATAGCATTAATAGCATTGATGGCATTATTTAGTTTATCTGTTGAATAACTTTATTCCTTTAAATACACTTATTTTTTTAAACCAATCAACAGTGTTTAGTTCATAAGTTAGGAGATATTATTACACCTAGCTGTCCCACAACAACCTCTCCTCTCCTTCTACCTGCTAATTTCTTTTCTTTTCCTTCCTTCTTTTTTTTTTTTTTTTTTTTTTTTTTTTTCAAATGGGTTCTTGCCTCTTGCCCAAGCTGGAATGCAGTGGCTCAATCATGGCTCACTGCAGTCTTGACCTCCCAGGCTCAAGCAATCCTCCTGCCTCAGCCTCCCAAGTAGTTGGGACAATAGGCATGCACTACCCCACCCAGCTAATTTATTTTGTAGTTTTGTAGAGACAGGGTTTTGCTATGATGCCCAGGCTGGTCTCAAACTGCTGGACTCAGGCGACCCTCCTGCCTCAGCTTTCCAAAGTACTGGGGTTACAAGCGTGAGCTACCACACTCAACCCTAACTGCTAATTTCTGTCTGCTGTAATTTGCATCGAGGTTGATAACATTTACAGTATTCTGTAATTAGACTTGCTTTTCATACTTCTCTATATATTGATTCTGAAAGTTTAAAAACAATAAGAAGAGTTTGTGTTATCATTTTTCATCCAACTGTTTTTGAGGACTTCTATGAGATAAGCAGATTCTTATAGTGTTAACAAGACACACAATTCCCCCACCTTTGTCAAGCTTAAATGGGAGAAAAAAACAATCAACTAGAAAACAAATGCAAAATAAAACATTAAGTAGTGCAATGAAAAAAAAAAAGCCAAGAAAAAAAGAGAATGTCTGACAGGAGGTGAGTTTACACAGTACAGTCAGGCAAAGCCTTCTGAGGGTGACACAATTTGTTTTATTTTTTTGAGACAGAGTCTTACTGTATGGCCCAGGCTGAAGTGTAGTGGCGTGATCTCTGCTCACTGCAACCTCCCAGGCTCAAGCAATTCTTATGCCTCGGCCTCCTGAGTAGGTGGGATTACAGGTGTGAGCCACTGTAACTGGATGAGTGATATAATTTTGAGAGAAGTGGTGGTTGCACAACATTGTGAATACTCTAAATGCCACAGAATTGTACATTAAAAATTTTTATTTTATTTTAAATTTTTGAGACAAAATCTCTCTCTGTTGCCCAGGCTGGAGTGCAGTGGCACGATCTCAGCGTGCTGCAAACTCTGCCTCCACGGTTCAAGTGATTCTCCTGTCTCAGCCTCCCAGGTATTTGGGGTTACAGGTGTGTGCCACCACACTGGGCTAATTTTTGTATTTTTATTAGAGATGTGGTTTCACCATGTCGGCCAGGCTGGTCTCAAACTCCTGACTTCAAGTGATCCACCCACCTCAACCTCCCAAAGTGTTGGGATTACAGGCCACCACGCCTGACCCAGAACTGTACATTTTTAAATGGTTAGTTGGTTTTTGTTTTGTTTTATTTTGTTTTTTGAGACAGGATCTCTCTTTGTCACCCAGATTGGAATGCAGTGGTGTGATCACAGCTCACTGCAGCCTCAGCCTTCCAGAGGCTCAAGCAATCCTCCCAGCTCAGCCTCCCAAGTGACTGGGACTCTAGACCCGAGCCACCACACCTGACTAATTTTTTGTAGAGATGGGGGTCTCACTTTGTTGCTCAAGCTGGCCTCAAACTCCTGGGTTCAAGTGATCTTCCCACCCCAGTCTCCCAAAATATTGGGATTACAGGCATGAGCCATCATGTCCAGCCTTAGTATGTGTAATATAAATTTCACCTCAATTTAAAAAAAATGTCACATTTGAACAGACATCTGAATGAGCGAGAAGCTTTGTGGCTGTCTGGGTGAGGAATGATCCAGACAGAAGAGTCGGTGGGAAACGTCATGGCAGGAATAAGCTTCAAGGATCAGGTGGAGGCTAGGGTGCCTGCAGCAGAGGGCACAGGGGGCTGGGGGGTGGGGAGAGCAAAAACAGATCAGAAAGGCTGCTAGGGTCAGTCACATAAGACCCTTGTTGACCGCTATGAGGACTTGGACTTAAACTTTGTTTTTTGAGGTTTTATTGAGACAGAGTCTCACTCTGTCGCCCAGGCTGGAGTGCAGTGGTATGATCTCGGCTCACTGCAACCTCCACCTCCCAGGCTCAAGCAATTCTTCTGTCTCAGCCTCCTGAGCAGCTGGGACTACAAGTGTGCACCACCACACCCGGCTAATTTTTGTATTTTTAGTGGAAACAGAGTCTTGCCATGTTAGCCAGGCTGGTCTTGAACTCCTGACCTGAGGTGATCCACCCACCTCAGCCTCCCAAAGGGCTGAGATTTCAGGTGTGAGCCACCATGCCCGGCCCAGACTTAGACTTTGAATAAGTTGGAACCCTTCAAATCCTCACCAGCTGCTTCCTTAGCACCAATTCCTGGCCACTTCCTTCCAATAAATATTTTTTAGTTGAAAAAAGAAAAGATAGGGGGTTGGCGTGGTGGCTCACGCCTGTAATCCCAGCACTTTGGAGGCCAAGGCAGGCATATAACCTGAGGTCAGGAGTTTGAGACCAGCCTGGCCAACATGGTGAAACCCCATCTCTACTATAAATATAAAAATTAGCCGGGCATGGTGACACTTGCCTGTAGCCCCAGCTACTCGGGAGACTGAGGCAGGAGAATCGCTTGAACCCAGGAGGCAGAGGTTGCAGTGAACTGAGATCACACCACTACACTCCAGCCTGGGCAACAGAGCAAGACTCTGTCTCCAGAAACAAAACCAAAAAAGGTAGGGAAATGTAGAGACGGTGAAGGAAAAGCCTGTGGCAATTTTGAATCTACAACACCTGCTGCACAAAAGATAGACACTAAAGGTGGGTTGATTTTACCAGTAGTACTGTGGATGACGGTAGTACTGTTTGCTGTGCATCCAAGTAGAATAGTATGATTACATTTCCTTTTCCTAAGTCTTACATGTCATATAAAGGAAATGAGTCTTTCTCATTTAAGTGATGGTTTAGGTAGGCATAGAATTCTGAATTGAAGATACTTTTCCCTCATATATATATATATATTTTTTAAGGAAAGAAAGAGAAAGAGAAAGGGGGAGAGACAACAGAAGTCTTGCTCTATTGCCCAGGCTGGAATGCAATCTAAAAACAGGTATTAAAAGCCTCTTTTATGCCAATAATTGTGCTTAACAGTGGAGACAGGAAGGAATAAGGGAAGAGAATAACAAACAAACAGCCAACCAATACTTCATTTAAATCTGTGAAATGCTATGCAAATGCTGAAGAGTGATTTACTTCCATTTATGTGGCCACTTTCAAAATAAGTGTAATGTGATACTGAAAAAAATGTATGTTCTGTGGACCTGGGGTGAAAAATTCTATAAATATTCACAGAGTTTACTTGTTCCAGGTCTGAGTTCAAATCATAAATGTCCCTGTTAATTTTCTATCTTGTTGATCCATTGAATATTAACAATGTGGTGTCAAAGTCTCCCGCTGTTATTGTTCGGGAGTCCAAGTATCTTTATAAGTCATTAAGAACTTGTCTTATGTATCTGGGTGCTCCTATATTGGGTGCATATATATTTATGATCATTGACTCCTGTTGTTACATTGATCGTTTTACCATTATGTAATGTCCTTCTTTGTTTCTTCTGGCCTTTGTTACTATTAAAGTCTATTTTGTCAGAGACGAAAGTTACAACTCCTTTTTTTCTCTCTCTCTCCATTTGGTTGGTGAGTCTTCCTCGAACCTTTTGTTTTGAGTCTTTGTGTGTCCTTGCTTATGAGATGGATCTGGATACAGCGTGCCAATGGGTTTTGACTTTTTATTCAATTTGTGTGTCTGTGTCTTTGATTGGGGTGTTTAATCCATTGAAATTTAGGATTAATATTGATATTTGTGAGTTTAATATTGTCATTTAATGCTAGCTGGCTATTTTGCCCATTAGTTGATACAGATTCTTCTTTATGAAGATACTCTTTACCTTTTGGTAAGTTTTTGGGTTGACTGATACTGGTTGTTCCTTTCTGTGTGTCGTGCTTCTTTCAGAAGCTCTTGTAAAGCAGGCCTGGTGGTGATGAAATCTCTGAGTGCTTGCTTGTTCGTGAAAAATTTCATTTTTCCTTCATTTATGAAGCTTAGTTTGGCTGGATATAAGACTCTGGGTTGAAAATTCTTTTCTTTGAGGATATTGAATATTGACCCCCACTATCTTCTAGTTTGTAGGGTTTCAGCTGAGAGATCTGTTGTGAGTCTGATAGGCTTCCCTTTATAGGTAACCTGACCTTTCTCTCTGGCTGAACTTAGAATTTTCTCCTTTATTTCAACCCTGGTGAATCTAATGATTATGTGTCTTGGGGTTGCTCTTCTTGAGGAATATCTTTGTGGTGTTCTCTGTATTACCTGGAGTTGAGTATTGTCCTGCCTTACTAGGTTAGGAAAGTTTTCCTGAGTAATATCCTGAAGAATATTTTCCAGCTTGGATTCATTCTCTCCATGACATTCAGGTACACCTATCAAACGTAAATTAGGTCTTTTCACATAGTCCCATATTTCCTGGAGACTTTGCTCATTCCTTTTTACCTTTTCTTCTCTAATCTTGTCTTCTCGTTTCATTTCATTAAGTTAGTCTTCGACCTCTGATATCCTTTCTTCTGCTTGATCAATTCGAGTGTTAAAACCTGTGCCTACATCGTGGAGTTCTCGTATTGTATTCTTCAGTTCCAGTCATTCACTTATATTCCTTTCTAAATTGTCTATTCTCGTTAGGATTTCGTCAAACCTTTTTTCAACGTTCTTAGTTTCTTTACATTGGGCTAGAACATGTTCTTTTAACTCACAGAAGTTTCTTATTATCCACCTTCTGAAGCCTAATTCTGTTATTGGAATGCACTCATTCTCCATCAGGCCTTGTTCCCTTGTTGATGAGGAACTGTGATCCCCTGTAGAGGGAGAGGCATTCTGATTTTGAGTATTCTCAGACTTTTTACGCTGGTTTCTTCCTGTTATTGTAAATTTATCCACCTGTCGTCTTTGTAATTACCGACTTTCAAATTAGGTCTCTGAGTGGACGTCCAACTTGTTGATTCCCAGTGCCAAAATCTGAGCAACCCACTATGCCGGCTAAAATAGTGGCATTAAGATTTGTGGTGCTTTTCTGCCCCGGAATCTCTGGTCTGGCTTCCTTCTTGAGTCCCTTTTTCAATCAGCTGAATGGGCGACTGCCTTCCCAGAGCTCCAAACGTTGACCAAAAGGGGACCCAGTCCCGTTTACTCTGCACCAAGAACCGCCGCGCCGGGGCACCAGCAAGACCGCTGCGCAGGCCACAAGAGTCACGCTGGCGACACATGGGGCTCCTCTGCTGGGAATCTCCTGGTCCATGAGCAACAAAAATTCGTCTGAAAGTGTGGCATCCTCTGGTTCTCTGCGCTTTCACTGGGAGCTACAATCCTGAGCTGCTAGTAATCAGCCATCTTGGATCTCTCTCCTCGGAATTTTTTTTGAGACAGGGTCTCACTCTGTCACCCAGGCTGAAGTGCAGTGAGTGGCACAATCATGGCTCGCTGCAGCCTCAAACTCCCCAGGATCAGATGATCCTCCCAGCTCAGCCTCCAGAGTAGCTGGGACCATCAGCAGACACCACCATGCCTGACTAATTTTCTTGTAAAAGGTGGAGTCTCGCTATGTTGCCTGAGCTGGTCTTGGAACTCCTGAGATCAATCAATCTGCCCACCTCGGCTTCCCAACGTACTAGGATTGCAGGCGAGAGCCACCGCCTGGGCGTTTCCCTCATAATTTTGAAGGCATCGCCTCATAATATTCTAGCATCCAATCATGCCGATAAGAAATTTGAGGTCAATTTGATTTTCTTTTTTTTTTTTGAAATGGAGTCTCACTCTATTGCCCAGGCTGGCGTGCAGTGGCATGATCTTGGCTCACTGTAACCTCCACCTCCTGGGTTCAAGCGATTCACCTGCTTCAGCCTCCCAAGTAGCTGGGACTACAAGCATGTGCCACCATGGCAGGCTAATTTTTATATTTTTAGTAGAGATGGGGTTCACCAGGTTAGCCAGGCTGGTCTTGATCTCCTGACCTCAGGTGATCCATCCTCCTCAGCCTTCCAAAGTGCTGGGATTGTAGGCATGAGCCACCGCCCTGGTGCATTTCTCATTTCTTTATAGCTGACCTGTTTTTTTTTTT
>NW_016107392.1:6436201-6454094 GCF_001604975.1 Cebus imitator | reverse complement strand
CAATGGCGCGATCTTGGCTCACCGCAACCTCCGCCTCCTGGGTTCAGGCAATTCTCCTGCCTCAGCCTCCTGAGTAGCTGGGATTACAGGCACGCGCCACCATGCCCAGCTAAAGCTGACCTGTTTTTGCTTTAGTTTGTTTTTGCCACTCACTCAAAGCTGTTAGGACACTGTTCTTTGTCCTTAGTCTCCAGAATTTTTGTAATGCTGACTCTAGATGCAGGCTTCTCTCCTTTCTTCCTCCCCTCCTCCCTTCCTTCCTTTCTCCCTCTCTCTCTTTCTTTCTCTCTTCCTTCATGTCCTTCAGTACTGAAAAATGTTTTATTATTTATTTTATCATTGTTTTTCCTCTGTTTTCTCTTTAGTAACACTTATGAGTGGGACGTTGGGCTGCCTGGATTAATCATGTGTGTTTAACCTTTCTGTCATATTTTTCCTCTCTTTTGCTTTCCTTTAAAGCTGTTTGTTTCCATCATG
This sequence comes from Cebus imitator, assembly GCF_001604975.1. Taxonomy (NCBI): domain Eukaryota; kingdom Metazoa; phylum Chordata; class Mammalia; order Primates; family Cebidae; genus Cebus; species Cebus imitator. The sequence goes on along the minus strand of NW_016107392.1, from coordinate 6,453,617 downwards.
GCCTATTCTTTTCTGTTTAGAATTTTCCTCATAAACCTGCCTATGTAAGCCAAGCTTGTTAACTGAGGGTGAGCAGAGAGGAACTGACTGGAGGTCCTTACTGTAGCATCATCCCATTTCTTTAGAGCACGCCAGCCATTCTGTGTCGGGGTGTGGGTAGTAAACACTGCCAGAGGTGTTGGGTGCAGGGTGCTAGGAGGAAGGTCGGTGTGGCTGATTGTTCCACATGCAGATGTGAATTCCACCACTGTTTTCTGCTCCCTGCCTTATTCACTTCTTCTTTCTACCCAACATTTCCAAGTCATCTCCAGGGTTCTTCTAGCATATCATCTTTCTCCTGGGCTGTACTCCTTTGTCCGTACTTCATGCTGTGGCTCTGGCTACATCTTATCATCTCTTAACCTCTCCTCATTAATCTGCTGTCTTTCCCAGACCTGTTGAGATCTCGGCTGCTATGGCTTCTCCTCCAGTCTCTTTGTCATTACAGGTTGCTTTGAAATGACTCAAGCAGAAAGCCTGGAATCTTATCAATAGCTTTGCTTAGAGAGCACAACCTCCTATAAATGGAAAAGTGAAAACCGTCTATGAGTCAAGAAACCATCTTCCTCTCCCAAGTTTCTTTCTTGACACATAAAGTAGCATCTAGTCTTCTGAGCATGCTGGGAATGACCTTCCTCCCTTTTCTACTCAGCTCAGCCGTGCTTTGCCTAAAAAGGCGTAAACCATCTGATGGGGGAGGTCGGGGTCTGATGTGTGGCTGGGCACCTTCTTCTAGGATCAGCTTATCCTCAGCAGGGCTGACCCGCCCTTCTTTTGGGAGAGGCTCTGAGACTGTGGTAGGGAGGCTCACTATTGTTCAGGATACGGAAGTTCAACTGTGACTGAGAAAGAGTAGCAAATCTAATTCTGATTACGGCAAGCTACATTCTTAATATGAGGTTTATAGTAGTAAAAATTAAAAAAAAAGTTATCTCATCTCTCAGACGGCTGGGTTCAGTTCATAATTGATTCAGAAACCATAGTCGTATAGGGGCATAACTGATTCTCACCTCTCAATCCCAATGCCCAGAACCTCTACTGAATTTAGAATTTTGTTTAAAACTTCATTGCTGTGGGTTTGTTTGTTTGTTTGTTTGTTTTTGAGACAGGGTCTCATTGTGTCATTCAGAATGGAGTTCAGTGGCATGATCATGCTTCAATGAAACCTTGAACTCCTAGGCTTAAGCAATCCTCTCGCCTTAGCCTCCCAAGTAGCTAGGACTCCAGGAGCATGGCACCATACCCAGCTAATCAAATTTTTTTTTTTTTTGTAGAGACAGGATTTCACTGTCTCTACATATGTTGCTTATGCTGGTCTTGAACTCCTGGCCTCAAGTGATCCTCTGCCTCAGCTTCCCAACATGCTGGAATTATAGGTGTGAGCCACTGTGCCCAGTGAGAGTCTAGGCTCAGAAGGTTAGGAATGATAGGAGATCAGACACATGATCCAGGGGAGGGACTGGAAAGGAATTAACCCTGCCTCATTCCAGCTTCAGGAGCCTCTGCAGTGCATTCTACCCTATCACCTCCAAAAACAGCTCACAGTGCCTGTAGCATGGGTCCCCTTTACTATCTATAGGGAGTGTAAGGGTTATTGCCGAGTTTAAAATGAGGAAACTGAGGCCAGTATAAGAAAATTAAATGCCAATTTATTTAGCTCCTGGGCGAGGTTCCATGGTCCCGGGGAAAGGGGCCAGGGAAGTCGTGCCTGATTTCCTGAGGCCTGGGGTTTTCTAGCGAGTGAAGGTGTCTTGATTGGTTATGAGGGAACAGGATGTGGACGGGGCAAGCTGCTATTGGTAGGTAGGCGGGATTTCCAGTGAGTGGGCGCCCAGGGGGAGTGGGACCTGGATGGGGCAAAATGCTATTGGGCAGGTTTTGGCGGTGCTTCTTTTAAATTTTGGCGGGGTTTTCCAATGGCGCGCTAGGTGCCGAGTGCAGAGTTTAGTGTTGAGTGCAGATTCTGGTGCGGAGTGCAGAAGTGGGCATTGGGGAAGCCATGTGGCGAGCTAGATGCTGAGTGCAGGGCTTGATGTCGAGCTCGGAGTGGTGAAGCAGTTTTCAGGTGTGGAGAGGGATGGGCGTGTCCCAGCTCCCAGCGAGGCGACCCGCCTTACAGAGAGTTTGCCTCAGGAATACTCATCAGGGTCCCTGTCTCCTTCCTCAGGAAGATGTTCTATTGCTGGCACTGGGTGTATGTCCCATGCAGGATGAGAGTCACCTCACTCTGTGGGGACCTGATTTCCTAACGTTCACCAAGATGTTACAACCAATCTGGTGAACTCAGTGGGCTTCCAGTGAGACTGGGGAAAGGCAGGACAGCAACTCCATGTCAAAGGAAGAGAAACCTCGCCTTCCTTCTTTTATGTTTTATTTTTTAGAGATGGGATCTTGCTATCTTGTCCAGGCTGGTCTCAAACCCCTGGACTCAAGCAGTCCTCCCACCTCAGCCTCCCAAAGTCCTGGGATCACAGGCATGAGCCACCATGCCCACCTGCACCTTTCTTGAAGATGATTGAGTTTAAGTAGTGAAACTGTCTCTGAAGGAAAATTTTCCCCTTATGGCATTTTATGGGAAGAACTGCACATTCCACTTAAAAAGTCTATTTTGGCTAAAATAAGAAGTATATTTCTACCAAGCATGGTGGCTCACACCTGTAATCCCAGAACTTTGGGAGCCCAAGGTAGGCAGATCATGAGGCCAGGAGTTCAAGACCAGCCTGGAAAATATGGTGAAACTCCATCTCTACTAAAAATACAAAAATTAGCTGGGCATGGTGGTGGGCACCTCTAGTCCCAGCTACTCAGGCACTGAGGGAGAAAAATTGCTTGATTGCTTGAACCCGGGAGGTGGAGTTTGCAGTGAGCCGAGATCATACCATTGCATTCCAGCCTGGGCGACAGAGCGAGACTCCATCTCAAAAAAAAAAAAAGAAAAAGAAGAAGTATAGAAGTATATTTCCAGGGTACTTTTTATACTCTTGAGAATCCACTAATAGCCTTAGACCTTTTAGAGGTGTGGGGAAAGCACAGGGCTGGGGTGGTATCCAGGTTCCCAGAGATGACCGTAATTATTCTCATCTCTTAGTACTCAAGTCCTTGTCTCGTCTCCTCCCACATTGAATGGGGATGATTTGTTTAACTAACAGGATATGGAGGAAATAATGGATGACATTTCTGAGGCAAGGTCATAGAAGAGATGGAGGCCTTTGCCTTGCTCACTTGGATCATTTGCTCTAGGGGAAGCTAGCTGCCATGTCATGAGGACAATTAGTAGTCTAATAGGAAGGTCCTTAAGGCAAGGAACAGGCTCCTGGCAACTAAGCACCCACTTGCCAGCCATGGGAATGAGCCATCTTGGAACAGAATCTTCCAGTCCCAGTCAAGCCTATGGATGACCGCAGCCTCAGCTGACATCTTGGCTGCAATCTCATGAGGGATCCTGCCCAGCTAAGCTGCTCTGAATTCCTGACCCATAGGAACTGTGAAATAATATATGTCTATTGTTTCAAGCTGCCGAGTTTTGGGTGATTTTCTTATGCAGGACAACTAATATACCATGGCATGACCTCTTGGCAGGATTGGTTAGCATCTTACAGATGTTATAAGGCTTGACCTCTGGCAGCAAACTCTTAGCAGATTATGTAAATAGGTCTAATGTTAGCAGAGAGCAGAAAAACAGCCCTGGGGTTGTCTCAGGAGGTGATTTCTCCATCTAGAAAGGAAAGTGATACCATTACCTGTTTCTGATAGTATTATCTTTTGATTTTATTTGGAATATATTAAAATATTAAATATTTTTATCATTTGACATTTTAGTACAGAGTGCTTACAAGGAATGTGTTAGAATGACAGATTTTTTGGTTTGTGGTAGAGCTTGAGCCAAGAAAAGTATAACTCCCAAAAACAACACAAAGGTTATGCATAGTTAGCCCTAAGTCATTCCGGGTGTTTTTTTTTTTTTTTTAATTGGCGTGAGCCCCCATTCTGGGTATTATTACACACAAAGTAAAAATAAATATTTTCAGAATTTAGAGAAAGAAAAGTGTCACAACAAAGTGTAAAAAGGTAACTATCTTTGAGATTGGGCCTCAGGATGTTTTGAACTCTTAGTGGAAACAGCTTGGAAAAGAACTAGGCTAAACTTGGTATTAGCTAACATGAGCTCTTGGTGCCTCATACATGGTGTCATCAATGACCGAATAGCTCAGACATTGAGAAATATACTGACATCACACTACTTGCTGTTGGCTTTTGCCTTATGTGGGTGAACTTTAGAAGTTCACCCAGGGATCTGTTTCTTCTGCCTTTCTGATGATGATTATTATTATTAATGTTCATAGAGATGGGGGTGAGGGGAACTCCCTGTGTTACCCAGGCTGGTCTCCAAGTTCTGGCCTCAAGTGATCCTCCTGTCTCAGCCTCCCAAAGTGCTGTGATTACAAGCGTGAGCTACCACACTTGGCCCTGATTTTGCTTCTTATTTACCTGTATCCTTTCTGCTCAAGCTAGATAGATTTTTTATTTTCAACAAAGAATCCTGTCCAATTTCCTTAGTTTGTTTGGGATACCACAAGAAAATACCTTAGATTGGGTAACTTATAAGGAACAGAAATTTATTTCTTACAGTTTTAGAGGCTGAGAAGTCTGAGATAAAGTCGCCAGCATATTTGGTGTCTGGTAAGCGTTCACTACCTGCTCATAGATGGTACAAGCTCACTCAAGCCTCTTTTAAAAAAGGACTAATCCCATTCATGAGGACTCCATAATCATCTAGTCAATTACTAAAGCTCTCACCTATAAATACTATTTCATTGGGAATTAGGTTTCAATATATGAATGAGGATGAGGGACAAATATTCAGGCCATAACAGTTACAATGAGGACAACGGTTTTCTGGTTATCTTCAGGCAGTATCCTTAAAGAAACCATCAAATTTGGTGAAGAGTTACAAAAAGATAAGTGTTCCAAATATGTTGACTTTTAAGTAATGACAGGAGGCTTTTTAGTAATTATAGAAATTTTTGGAGTGAAATAAATCAGACCATCTTTTCAACACATAGGTGGTATTTTAACAATAGATTATATAGCAACTGCTTTTAGAAAGAAACACATATTAGAAAATTTGTTTCTGAAAAAACAGACTTGGAAAATTTTCCTTCACTATATGAACTTTTGGAAACCTCAAACAACATAATTATATCTAAAAGGAAAAAAGCTCTGCATATCTGCACACACAAAAAACTTGGAAACAGAATTTTCTGTTCACAGATCTTCCAAATGAATTCTATTTTAAATGCACTTGTTAAAGATATAAGAATTAGACAGTTTCCAATTAATCTGTAAGAATAAATGATTGAGCCAGGTGCAGTGGCTCATGTCTGTATTCCTAGAACTTTGGGAGGCCAAGGCAGGAAGATCACCTGAGGTCAAGAGTTCAAGACCAGCCAGGCCAACATGATGAAGCCTCGTCCCAACTAAAAATACACAAAAATTAGCCAGGCATGGTGGCAAATGCCTGTAATCCCAGCTATTTGGGAGGCTGAGGCAGGAGAATCCCTTGAACCGGGGAGGTTGCATTGAGCTAAGATTGTGCCATTGCTCTCCAGCCTGGGTGAAAAGAGTTAAACTCCTTCTCAAAAAAACTAAAAAAAACTAAAAAACTAAAAACAGAAACTGTTTGAACTTAGGGAAAATTGAAAACTTTACTAACCAATTTTCAACAAAATACATAACTGTTAGAACTGAAAAATGAGAGGCTGGGTATGGTGGCTTATGCCTATAATCCCAGCATTTTGGGAGGCCAGGCAAAGAATCATTTAAGCCCAGGAGTTTGAGACCAGCCTGAGCACCACAGGGATAGCCCCATCTCTAAAACAATTTTTTTTTAAATAGCTGGGTAAGGTGGCGCACACCTATAGTCCCAGTTAATTGGGAGACTGAAGTGGGAGAATCAAAACCCCAGGAAGCTAAGGCTGCAGTGAACTGTAATGGCACCACTGCACTCCTGACTAGTTACAGACCAAGACTCTGTATCAGAACAATGTATAGGTAAATAAATCAACTTCTCTGTGAAAATAAAACATTTATAATTTACTGTTCTAAATTACATAGTAGATAGGGCAAGGTGACTCATGCCTGTAATCTCAGCATTTTGGGAGGCCAAGGTTGGTGGATTACCTGAGATCAGGAGCTCGAGGTCAGCCTGACCAACATGTTGAAACCCCATCTCTATTAAAAATACAAAAATTAGCCAGCTGTGGTGGCACATGACTGCAATCCCAGCTACTTGAGAGGCTGAGGCAGGAGAATGCTTGAACCTGGGAGGTAGAGATTGCAGTGAGCCAAGATTGCTCCACTGCACTCCAGCCTGGGCAAAACTCCATCTCAAAAATAAATAAACAGATAAATAGACGATAGATAGGTAGACAGACAGATAGATAGATAATCACATAGTAATTCAAATCCCTCTTGCAGGGGGATCAGAGAAATATCAGGGAAAGTTTGAGGGCTACATAATAAATACAAGTGTGGGAAGTTGCTCAACATCATTAGCCATTAGGGAAATGAAAATCAGAAGCACAATGAGATGCCTCTTCACACATACATTAGGATGGCTATTATCAAAAAATTGGAAAATAAAAAACGTTAGCTATGATGTGGAGAGATTGGAATTATCATGCATTACTGGTGGGAATATAAAATGGTGCTGTGGAAAACTTTGGTAGCTCCTCAAAAAGTTAAACATAGAAGTACCATATGATCTAGAAATTTCACTTTTAGGTACGTACCCAAAGGCATTGAAAGCAGAAATTCAAACAGATACTTATATGTCAATGTTCATATTAGCATTATTAACAATATCCAAAAGGTGGAAAGTACCCAAATGTCCATCAATAGATGAATGAATAAACAAAATGTGATATGTGCTTATAATGAAATATTATTCAGCTTTAAAAAGGAAGGAAGGGCCGGGCGCGGTGGCTCACGCCTGTAATCCCAGCACTTTGGGAGGCCGAGGCGGGTGGATCACGTTGTCAAGAGATCGAGACCATCTTGGTCAACATGGTGAAACCCCGTCTCTACTAAAAATACAAAAAATTAGCTGGGCATGGTGGCGCGTGCCTGTAATCCCAGCTACTCAGGAGGCTGAGGCAGGAGAATTGCCTGAACCCGGGAGGTGGAGGTTGTGGTGAGCCGAGATCGCGCCATTGCACTCCAGCCTGGGTAACACGAGTGAAACTCCGTCTCAAAAAAAAAAAGGAAGGAAATCCTGACACATACTAAAACAGGGACAAGCTTTGAAAACAGTATGCTAAGTGAAAGAAGTCAGACACAAAAGGACAATGATTATGTTATTCCAGTTATATGAGGTACCTAGAATAGTCAAATTCTTAGAGATAGAAATTATAACAGTGGTTAACAGGGGTTGGAAGAAGGTAGGTAAGACGTTATTGTTGAATGCATACAGAATATCGTCTGGGATAATGAAGAAGTTCTGGAAATGGATAATGGTGATGGTTGCACAACACTGTGAATATATTTAATGCCACTGAATTGTACACTTAAGATAGTTAAATGGCAAATTTTATGTATATTTTAGCACAATTTTTTAAAAAGCAGTAAAAGGAACAAACTATGAATACAATCAACCACATGGATGAAAGATTTGCTATCTCAGATAAATGATGTTGAGTGAAAGAATCCAGATATGAAGAGTCATGATTCCATTTATAATATGAGTTTGAAATAAGTATATCTTTTTTCTTTTTTTTTGAGATGGTGTCTAGCTCTGTCACCCAGGCTGGGGTGCAGTGGCATGATCTCGGCTCACTGCAACCTCTGCCTCCCAGGTTCAAGCAATTCCCCTGCCTCAGCCTCCCCAGTAGCTGGGATTACAGGCACCTGCCACCATGCCCGGCTAATTTTTGTATTTTTAGTAACGATGGGGTCTCACTGTGTTGGCCAGGCTGGTCTCGAACTCCTGACCTCAAGGTATATCTATTGTTAAATAAAATTTATAGGATGCCATTGATATAGACTGAGTTCCTGCACTAAGCCCTAAAAGAGCAAATCAAAATGCAATCACTCCTGCTAAAGTTTCATGTCACCAAATTAAATTGTTTATCTGATCTTCCAAGAAATCAGGGGAAAGAAATAGCCAAATCCCTAAACAGGCCAGTTTTAGCCTACTATATAAGAAAGTCTCCTCAGTCTCCTATAAGGAAAGAAACTTTAAAATGATCAATCTGTTTTTTGTTCCCTATTTCTGCTTTCTTCAGCCCTTTTCTGTTCATAAAGCCAACTTCCTCAGCTCAGGTCATTGGAGCCTTTTCTGAATTTTTAGAGAAGATACTGTCTTGGTTCATAAATCACAAATAGAAGCCAATTAGATCCTTTAAATTTTTGGTAATTTTTTCCTTTGACACTAACTTACAGTGATAGGAATCAGAAGAGTGGTTCCTTTTATTTAGGCTGGGGCGAGTAAGGTCGATTGGAAAGCGGCACAAGGAGAGTGCCCTTGAGAGGGATGAAAATGTTCTATATCTTGATTGGGGTGGTGGTTACAACTGGTGGTGTATACAATTGTCCAAACTCATGCAATTATACCCCTAGTATGTGCACTCTATGTAAAGGATATGCCAATTAAACAAACAAAACAATATGATGCAAAAAATAAAACCAAAGTAAAAATTTTTTAGTTAAAAATAGAAATAAGAGATATTGTAAAATAAAATGATACAATTCTGCTTTAAGACTTTAGGTTTTTCTGAGTAGTCAGAGCTCATTTCTTCACTGCTCAGTCAATATCAATATGAAAAATCCTCAACTCTCAAGAAGAACTTAAAATATGTTGTAATTATTTCTTGGGGCTTTGTTTTGTTTTGTTTTAGCTTTTTTAAATTTTTTGAGACAGAGTCTCGCTGTGACCAAGGCTGGAGTGCGTGGTGCAATCTCAGCTCACTGCAACCTCCACCTCCTGATTTCAAGTGATTCTTCCGCCTCAGCCTCCCAAATAGCTGGGATTACAGGTGTGTGCTACCAAGCCTGGCTCATTTTTGTAATTTTAGTAGAGTTAGGGTTTCACCATGTTGGCCAGGGTGGTACTGAACTCCTGATCTCAAGTGATCCACACGCCTTGGCCTCCCAATGTGCTGAGATTGCAAGCATGGGCCACTGAAACCAGCCTTGTTTTAGCTGTTAATACAAGTTAACATTCATCAGGAAAAGATCTTTAATCTCTTCAACTCCAACTCCAAAGTATTGCTTTCCCAAGCATCTCCTTTATGGTCTATGTATTCTTGAGAATTTCCTGATTTTAGAAAAATACTCCCCCTATATACTGTATGATAGTCTACTCAGTGAGATACTAATTTTGATAAAAACATATTTGGTGACAACAAAATTCTGCTTGGTTTTCTGCTGAAAAAGGCATAAGCAATTGATTAAATCATCAATGCAAACTGAAATGTAAATCCCCAACAAAACCTTCTCAGAACCACACCCAACTTTCAGGGTAGTAGGGCAGAGCCTGGGGAAATAGGTCAGCCAGGGCTGCAGGGAGCTAGAAAGATAGATGAAAGAGGGGGGATCCCATTCATTTTCAGTGCCATCCACTGTTTTAGAAGCTTTACTGTAATTATGTCATTTAAAGAATATGAACAAGAGTATGCAAAAGAGATTTGAACAGAGGTCAAAAAATTCCTTGCTCTTTACCCACCAAGTACAAAAACATTTCTTGGCAGAGGCTGACAATGGCAGATTCCAGGAAGGCCTGGGTAGAGGTGGCTGCCAAGAACAGTCACCTCACCTCCCAGGAAGTCTAACACCTCCCCCCATTTCAAACAGGTGGCTGGGTCTTTGTAAGACTTGGCTAAACAGCCAATATAAGAAAGTGTGTGTTTAATTTTGGAGAAAGGGCCTGCTGTTTTATATGATTACTTTTAATTAGCTATTATCTGGGGCTTGATTAAATTTGGAAATAATTGCATCTTGGGAAGTGTTCCAGAACCTCAGATTGTAAACCTAGGGCTGCCTCAGGAATTTGGGGATGGGATGTCACCCTCTCACCAATTCCCAGTCCTGAAAACAAGCATCCTTTGTCTATAGAAGAGGTCGTGGCCATGCAAAATTTTTCTAGTTCTTCTCTGCCTGGAAAGAGAATCCCATCTGCCTGACTTCTCTTTTTTCTCTATTTTCTTGTATGAAATATGCAAAACACAAATGCATGAGCCACCAGAGCAGCAGACTATGTCGCCTGAATATTGCAGATAAAATGGAAACATGACAAGAAGTTAAAATTTGCCCTTGGGAAAAAGCATCCAAAAGACACTTGATTTGCATAATGATATTATAACATTTTTAATAAATCCAGAATGAGAAGTCACATAAATTATGGAAGAAAAAAGGAAATTTGCCAGCTTGAAAAATTCAGTCATAAATAAACTGTAAAGAAAAATCCTTTAAGTATCTAGAATATTTAAAACTGGGATGTGAACTCACTGTTTTATAAATAGAAAAACCTAAGTTTCTTTTTTTTTTTTTCTTGAGATGGAGTCTTGCTCTGCCACACAGGCTGGAGCGCAGTGTGATCTCGGCTCACTACAACCTCTGCCTCCTGGGTTCAAGCCATTCTCCTTCCTCAGCCTCCCAGGTTCCTGGGACTACAGGCATGAGCCACCATGCCTGACTAATTTTTTAGTATTTTTAGTAGAGACGGGGTTTCATCATGCTGGCCAGGCTAGCCTTGAACTCCTGACCTCAAGTGATCTCCCCACCTCGGCTCTCAAAGTGCTTGGATTACAGACGTGAGCCACCGCACCCAGCTAAAAAACCTAAGTTTCTTTATAGTGTTAAGATTATGTGTCTGATCCATTTCTGTTTATCACTTTGCAATTTACAAAACACTTTTACACCCATTATACTATCTGATACTCATGACAATCTATGAGTTAGGTAGAGCAGCTATTATTAGACCTGGTTTATACATGAAGAAACTGAAGTTCAGAACAGTGCTGCTCAAGGTCATATGTGAGCTTTAATTGGAACCCACGCACAGGTCTTGACATTCAAAACTCCTGAACTCTTTACATAATATCCCACTGCTTCTATTCTCTTCCTGAAAATATTATGAAACTAAATAAGTTAATCATAGGGCAAAATCCTTAGTTAATTATATTTACAAGCACAAATTTAGAAAGGCTTTAGAGTGTGGTGGTGAAGACCATGGAATATGAAAACACTGCTTAACTGCGTGACCTGGAGTAAACTACTAAACATTCTATGCCTCTGTTTACTTTTCTATAAAATAGGAATAATAAAAGCCCTTATCTAATCCAGGTTTCGAAAGCAACACATGAGTTAATACATGTTAAGCACTTGGTACGGTTTCTGGTTCATAGTAATCACTTAATAAGTGCAGGTATTATTGTTTTTGTGCTTAGGGTACTCTGGTAAGAGTAATTGAGATATTTTAAGTAGCTTTATATGCATTGTATTACAGAGATCCTAAAACTATACAAAATAAAAACTGAAACCAGATATTTCCCTATCTCTAGTTTGCTCCTGTCAATTATGAATATATTTCTCTGTTATCTGATTTGGGATCAGACCTCAGAGTCAAATTAATTCACCTAAAGTCACAACAAAATACATTACATCAACCTTGCATTCTCCTAGTCCGAGAATCACAGGGACTTCAATGTAACTGTGAACAGCCTTTTGCCCTTTCCAAACAAATGGTCAAACACTTCCCTTGCTCAAGTACATTTTTTATATAGAACATTATTTAGGTATCAAGTCCCCTCAGACAAATATTAAATAGCAGACTTAGTTCTTACTCTCAAGATTCAGTGTAAAAACAGGCAAATACACAGTCAAATTATTGAGTCTTTTTGCATCGTAATGCAAGGATGCTCTCAAAAACTCTGGGGCCAGGTGGAAAGAACACAGGAATAGCTTGAAGGGGATTCTATCAGATAAATGAAGAACTAGTTGGACATGAAAAAGAATGGTGGCATTCAAGAATTAGCAACTGAGTTTCCAAAGTCTATGAATCCATACTAATGGGGGTGGTGATGGGGGAGAGATGGGATAAAGAGAATGAAAGGCTTTTCTGTATAGAAAAATGGCAGCTAATGAACGTTCAATGAATACTGGAAATTCACCAGTGTTATAATTAATTAAAGCAAGGATTATCTAAACCAGGGGTTCTCAAATGTCAGTGTGCATCAAAATCACCTAGAGCCTTGTTAAAACACAGATTACTGGATGCCATCCCCAGAGTTTCTAATTCAGCAGCCCTGAGGTGGGACCCAAAAATCTGCTTTTCTATCAAGCTCCCAGATCATGCCAGAACACTTTCAGAACCACTTATCTAAACAATCAGGTGACGGGTTGTTGAAGAACAGGACATTCACACAAACAAGCCTTCTTCTTTTCCTTCTTCTTCTTTTAATGTAATACTGTTTAACTTCAGAAACATTACAGCCTTCTAAACAAAACAAAACAAAAATAACAGAACGTTGCAAATTGCAGTTAGGCACAGAAGGTTCTTGAACTTTCATTGATGGGCAGTGCTCTTCACTTTGCTGACAATGAAGACTTCTACAGTTTGTTTAACAAACACTTTGAAAACGATTACATTTAGGCTGGGGGAGATGGCTCACACCTGTAATCCCAGAATTTTGGGAGGCCGAGGCAAGTGGATCACAGGTCAGGAATTCAAGAACAGCTTGGCCAAGTTGGTGAAACCCCATCTCTACTAAAAATACAAAAATTAGTCGGGCGTAGTGGCTGGTGCCTGTAATCCCAGTTACTCGGGAGGCTGAGGCAGAGAATTGTTTGAACCCAGGAGGCAGAGGTTGCCGTGAGCTGAGATTGCACCACCACACTCCAGCCTGGGCGACAGAGCAAGTCTCAAAAAAACAAACAAACAAAAAAAAAAACTATCACACTTAACTGGAAAAAAAAAAAGATATCAAAGCCGGGCACAGTGGCTCATGCCTGTAATCCTAGCATTTTGGGAGGCCGAGGTGGGCAGATCACCTGAGGTCAGGAGTTCGAGACAGCCTGACCAATCCACTAAAAATACAAAATTATCCTGTGTGGCGGCCCATGTCTGTAATCTCAGCTTACCTGGGAGGCTGAGGCAGGAGAATCGCTTGAACCTGTGAGGCAGAGGTTGCAGTAAACCGAGATTGTACCATTGCACTCCAGCCTGGGCAACAAGAGCAAAACTCCATCTCAAAAAAAAAAAAAAAAAAATCCAAAGACTCATGCCAACTGACACTCCTAAGTTGGAGACAACTAAGAATGGCAGCAGAATGCTATGTCACTATGTATAGAAACATGACAATCTGAAGCTAAATGTATGCCTGCTGCAAAGTCAACAGGTCCAGCCTCACCATGCATGCCCTGAGCTGCAGCTGCTCCAAAGGCATTTTCCCCAATAGCCTCAACGCCAAGCAAGAAGCAGCAAAAGTTTGTTTCAGTTTTGTTTTGTTCTTTCTACAAACCATAGATATATACAGTATCAACTGGTCACTGAGTATAACTTTTGACTCTCAAAAAACTTAACTATGAATGGCCTACTGACTAGAAACCTTACTGATAACATAAATAATCTATTAACACACAGTTTGTATCTTATATGTTTTATATACTATATCTTACAATAAAGTAAGCTAGAGGAAATAAAATGTTATTGAGAAAATCATAAGGGTCCACGGGTGGTGGCTCATACCTGCAATCTTAGCACTTTGGGAGGCTGGGGCGGGTAGATCACTTGAGGCTGGGAGTTCAAGACCAGCCTGGTCAACATGACGAAACCCCATCTCTACTAAAAATACAAAAACTTAGCCAAGTATGTTGGCATCTAACTGTAATCCCAGCTACTTGGGAGGCTGAGGCATGAGAATCACTTGAACCCAGGAGGCGGAGGTTGCAGTGAGCAGAGATTGCGCCACTGCACTCCAACCTGGGCGACAGAGCAAGACTCCATATTAGAAAAAGAAAAAGGCTGGGGAGGTGTCTTAAACTAAGTGTTTTTGGTAATGGTAGAGGGTTACAAAGCCTGAAGAAATTAGGCTGGAAGACATTACTGCACCCTGCAGCTTCGAAATCAAAAAATAGCAATAGAGAGACACCATCTCCAGTGAAAATTATTTTTGTAGCATTGCATCAGAGATTTCTTTTTCTAAGAAAGACGCTTGTCATAGCAATATAGATTTTAAAATAATGTGAAAGATAAATGTTTTAAGACAAGTTTTTAAAAAATCAATGTTGCTGCAGCCACTCTGCTTTATATGGGGGACTAGGAATCACTTTACTCTGCAAAAATAAATTAACTCAGTTCTTTTGAACTGAGTATTACTTTCTTGCTAGATGTAAAACCACAAACCACTTTTGTAAAATTCTTTGTGTGATAATGCGATAGATTAAGGGAGATATTTTCAGAAAATACACGTTTCTTTGCTCAGTACTATCTGTAAAATGTAGCTAGTTGACAATGCAATTCCGGCAGGTCCCAGGCTTCTCTCCTTATGGAATCCGCATTCCAATCTTGAAGCTGTTCTGAGGAATAAATGGACTCAGAACTGCAATGGGCATAATTTCAACAGTGTCTCAAAGACCACCTCTCCAGCTCCTACCTTTTTTATGTGAATCTCATTAAAGATTCTGATGGGCATCCATGGGGAAAGGTCGGTTCCCCAAAGAAAAGCTCCTACTAGAGGAAGGGGAAGAGACAGGAAAGGCAAAAATACAGATTGCATGTCAGTGTTTGGTTCAGTGAAATCAGAATCTCTAAGGAAACAGGAGTTTGGAATATGCAAGTGACAAGCTGGGGCAGCAGGATTTGGGAGACAAATCATAGAGGTAGCCAGTGGGCAGTAAGGGTGGATGGAAGCTCTGGGTAGTCTGAAGGCTCAGCCTATCTGTCAGATGGGGAAGGAGAAGGTGACCCAGAGAAACAGGGCCTGCTTTCATTTTTCCTATGTTGCAAATGCATTATAAATATCACTTTCGGCAAAGCTGATAAGGCTGAAATTATGCAGCTCTGGGCTTAACGTTTCATATATTTTTATCCCATGCCTCAATCAGCATTGCCTCCCCCTCCCTCTTCCTCCCACTCTTTACCCCAGTAAGATACCCTTTTTTCACTTGCTGTCATAGCAATGCATTGTAGAGCCAGGAAAGGAGGGCAAAGCGAAGGTTTTGAAGGCTGAGACCTATTTTACTTGGTCTGCAGTACCCAGCTCCTTCCTTCTCATCTCCAAGGGCTGTAGGAATTTTCCCAGTGGTTCCAAACTCTAGTTGGGATCTGCCTTTAGATGGAAAGCCAGATGTGCTGGTTGAGAACCCAGAGGGGAAAGTGTGTCCAACCTTTTTGGCTTATCTGCATTCCACAATAATGATATACAAAGAAACACATAATTAAAGACATTCCAAGGTGCACATAAGCATGCACACTTATTTACTTGGTTTTGAGAAGGTGTTTTAATGTTGCATAGTTTTAAAAGTTTATAAAATTGTAGAAAATTGCCTTTTCTTTTTCCTCTGATGATGTTAACTTAGCATGGCTCTCATTTTTTTAGAGCACCCAAATATAGAGTGGTACATGCAATGCATATATCACAGACACAGAAATGTGCTTTCGGTTTCATGAACTTAGGTCAAGGATCCATTTTTCTAGCATTAAGTTTTAAGGGTAAGAGTTGAATAGTGACTAATGGTTATACTTACCTCCTAAAAATAAAATGCTGAAGAACAAGAAAGAGATTGAGCAAGGGGACCTCTTCAAGTCACAGCCTGCCGTCAGCCCCAGATGGACCCGACAATAGCCTTACACACTGATGTCCTTCAAAAGATTAAAAGAACAAAGTTATTGGGACTTTCCTTTTGTGGGCAGTCTTATTTTTAAAAAAGATAAATCTGAAACAGCAACGTACCTACAGTCTTTGACATGAGAACCTACTGGGATGGAGTGAAGCAAGCACTGATCTTGGAGTTAGCTGACAGCTTTGCACCGGGCAATGCAGAGGGCTTACATTCACTGGGCCTCAATTTTCTCCTCAGCAAAATGGGGATATTAACACCTGTCTCAAAATAAAATGTAAGTAAGGTACCTGGGATGTGAGATACTCAAAAACTGCTAATTTCCTTCCCCAGCAGCAAAAGTAATTATTTGAAAGAGGCAGTATGGGGTGATAGAGTCTATGTATGAAGAATGAAGCAGAAGTCTGGCGTGGCATGGTGGCTCATGCCTGTAATCCCAGCACCTTGGGAGGCTGAGATGGGAGAATCACTTGAGTTCAGGAGTTGGAGCCCAGCCTGGGCAACATAGTGAGATTTTGTATCTTAAAAGTTAAAAAATAGGCCAGGAACAGTGGCTCACGCCTGTAATCCCAGCATTTTGGGAGGCTGAGGCAGGCAGTTACTTGAGGTCAAGAGTTCGAGACCAGCTTGCTAACATGGTGAAATCTGTCTGTACTAAAAATCCAAAAATTAGCAGGGCATGGTGGTGCACGCCTGTAATCCCAGCTACTAGGGATGCTGAGGCAAGAGAATAACTTGAACCTGGGAGGCAGAGATTGTAGTCAGCCAAGATTGCACCACTGTACTCCAGTCTGGGCGACAGAGTGAGACTCTGTCTCAAGCAAACAAACAAAACCAAGAATGAAGCAGAAGGTAATGGCAACCTGAGGGAGCTCTGGGTTGATTATTTTGATTTGCTCAATAAAGTAAAAGTCAAGGTCAGGAACAAAAGGCAGGTGGAAATGGATGGAAAAATAAGGTAAAAGAAAAGAGGAAAAACTGTAAATTAGGTGTTTCAAAGATTGACGAATAGAGTTTACTAAAAATTCAGTATATTTCTGGGTGATATTGAGCACTCCTTTGAGGCTTGAGATTAGGAAGGTAAGGTGACACCAAGTGGTGCAATTGTATGATTCTCTAGCAATGCTTGGGTGCACAGGTGCACACACAGAACGAGGGGATGTTTGAGGTTATTTGATGCTGGACTTTTTGCATGACAAGTGCGGCAAAAGGAGGGAGGCAAGGAAATGGGAAGTATGTTCAAAGGCGTAATCACAATAATAATTATGAAATTTAAACCAAAGAGAGAAAAAAAGACAGCAAGAGATTGCTCTGAAAGCAGAAGGGAGTGTTATTGATATTCATTTCACATCTAATGTGAATTATGTTACCTTCCTCTTAGAAGGCATAAGCAGTTAAGACCAACTCTGTTTTGCTTTTTATTTTTATTTAAATAGGGGCTCACTCTGTCACCTCACCCAGCCTGGAGTACAGTGGTATGATCTCGGCTCACTGTAACCTTTGTCTCCTGGGTTCAAGTGATCCTCTGGCCATAGCCTCC
>NW_016107392.1:6431525-6435812 GCF_001604975.1 Cebus imitator | reverse complement strand
TAGAGACGGGGTTTCACCATGTTGACCAGGATGGTCTCGATCTCTTGACCTCGTGATCCACCCGCCTCGGCCTCCCAAAGTGCTGGGATTACAGGCTTGAGCCACCGCGTCCGGCAGAAATAATATTTTATCTCCATTATATTAGCAACTAAACCCAAAAATTCATCAACAGAATAATACAACATGAGCAAGAACAGTTTATTTTAGTAATACACGAGTGCTTAAATATTACATTGAATGATGAAAGAATTACCAATGATCATATCATCAGATACTGTTATCAGCTATCTATTGCTGTGTAACAAACCACCCAAAAACTTTGTAGCATAAAGTAACCAATGTATTCTACTCATAGATTCTCTGGGTCAGTAATCAGAACAGAGCACAGCATGGACAATTTATTTCTGCTCCACAATGTCCAGAGCCTCAGCAAAGAAGACTCAAAGTCTGGAGTGACTTGATTGCTGAGGGACAGAATCATCTGGAGGTATCACTATTCACTTGTTTGGTACTTGAAGTTGGACATGGTTTCAGACCTCAGCTGGGTCATCGGATGGAAAACTTACACATGGCCTCTCCAGGTGCTTTCTTCAGGGGTTAATCTGAGCTTTCTTACAGCATGACTGATGTGTTCCAAGAATAAGCATTTCAAGAGAAGAAGGTGGAAGTGCTTGGCATTTTTTTTTTTTTTTTTTTCTGAGATGGAGTATCACCCTGTCATCAGGCTGGAGTGCAGTGGTGTGATATCAGCTCACTGCAACCTCCGACTTCCTGGTTCAAGTGATCCTCCTGCCTCAGCCTCCTGAGTAGCTGGGATTACAGGCATGCACCACCATGCCCAGATCATTTTTGTATTTTAGTAGAGACAGGGTTTCACCATATTGGCCAGAATGGTCTCGATCTCCTGCTCGTGATCCGCCTGTCTTAGCCTCCCAAAGTGTTGGGATTACAGTGAGCCACCACACCTGGCCAGTGCATGGCATTTTTATGATCCAGCCTCATAAATAACATAGTAGCCCTTCTGCAGTACTTTTTGTCCAGGCAATCACGGGGATCTTCCTAGATTCAAGAAAACAGGATATGGACCCAAACAATCTGTGTTAGTCAGTGTTCTCCAGAAAAACAGAACCAATAGTATATGTACAAGAGAGGATTTGTTATGGGAATTGGCTCATGCAATTACAGAGACCAAGAAGTCCCATGATACATTGCCTGCAACCTGGTGAAGCAGGGAAGCTAGTGGTGTAATTCAGTCTGAGCCCAAAGGACTGAGAACCAGGGAGCCAATAACATGACTCTCAACTTGAGGCCAAGGGCTGAGAAATCAGGAGACTCTGGTTGAAGACTTAGAGTTGGAATGCTCAAGAACCAGGAGTTCTGATGTAAAAGGGCAGGAAAAGATGGGGGTCACAGCTCTAGAAGACAGAATGCATTCGCCTTGCCTCTGCCTTTTTGTTCTATCCAGCACCTCGGTGAATATAATGGTGTCTGCCCATATTGGATGAGGGCAGA
Source organism: Cebus imitator (assembly GCF_001604975.1). Taxonomy (NCBI): domain Eukaryota; kingdom Metazoa; phylum Chordata; class Mammalia; order Primates; family Cebidae; genus Cebus; species Cebus imitator. The sequence continues at coordinate 6,434,300 of NW_016107392.1, read as the reverse complement.
TATTCCTTACTTAGTCTACTAATTCAATGCTCATCTCTCCCAGAAACACCTTCACAGACATACCCAGAAATAATGTTTTACCAGATGTCTAGGTTTGCCTTAGTTCAGTGAAACTGACACCTAAAATTAACCATCACAAGTTCATCCCTTGTCAACTTGTCATACGTCTTTTTAAAATTTTAATTAATTTATTATTATTATTAATTTGACAAAGCCAAATACTTCTGAACCATATGCCTCCCCTTCAACTACACTTAATCTTCAAATAAAGACAATAACAAGCTGGGTGTGGTGGCTCACTCCTGTAATCACAACACTTTGGGAGGCTGAGGTGAGAGAATCTCTTGAGCCCAGGAGTTCCAGAGCAGTCTGGGCAACATAGTGAGACCCTGTCTCTACAAAAATAAAAATAAAAAAATTAGCCAGGCCTGGTGATCTCAGATACTGGGGACTGAGGTGGGAGGATTGCTTGAGCCCAGGAATTCAAGGCTGCAGTGAGCCATGATTGTGTCACTGCACTCCAGCCTGGGCAACAGAGTGAGACCCTGTCTTAAAATGAATGAATAAATAAATAAATACAACAGGGTCATAGTTCCACCTAATATGATATAATTATCCTATGCACAACTGAAAACACACTAGTCCCTTCCCCAGTAGAGGAGGTAAAGTTCTTAAGTAATGTTTACTCTTCTCCTGATATCCCATAATTTAAACACCATGATATAAAATTATGAACACTTAAAAATATTGATGTAAAGTCGAAACAGCTAGCTTATCTTACATGACAAAGGAATAAGAGAGAAGCCATTTCTTGGACGCCGGGTGAGCTTCAGCAGCAGGAAGATGCATCAGAGTGTGTGGATTTGAGCCTCTGCATTTTTTACCCTAGATCTCGAAATGCATTGTGATTCCTGTCTGTTGGACTGTAAGGTTTATGTAGGCAATCTTGAAAACAATGGCAACAAGACCAAATTGGAACGGGCTTTTGGCTACTATGGACCACTCCGAAGTGTGTGGGTTGCTAGAAACCCTCCCGGCTTTGCTTTTGTTGAATTTGAAGATCCCCGAGATGCAGCTGATGCTGTCTGAGAGCCAGATGGAAGAAATAACACTATGTGGCTGCTGTGTAAAAGTGGAACTGTTGAATGGTGAAAAAAGAAGTAGAAATCGTGGTCCACCTCCCTCTTGGGGTCGTCGTCCTCGAGATGCTTATTGTAGGAGGAGTCCTCCACCTCTTCGCAGATCTCCAAGAAGGAGAAGCTTCTCTCGCAGCCGGAGCAGGTCCCTTTCTAGAGACAGGAGAAGAGAGAGATCGCTGTCCCGGGAGAGAAATCACAAGCCGTCCTGATCCTTCTCTAGGTCTCGTAGCCGTTCTAGGTCAAATGAAAGGAAATAGAAGGCCAGTTTGCAAGAGAAGTGGTGTACAGGAAATTACTTCATTTGACAGGAGTATGTACAGAAAATTCAAGTTTTATTTGAGACTTCATAAGCTTGGTGCATTTTTAAGATGTTTTAGCTGTTCAAATTTGCTTGTCTTTTGAAACAGTGACACAAAGGTGTAATTCTCTATGGTTTGAAATGGATCATATGAGGCATGTAATACCAAGAACTGTTACTTTACAATGTTCCCTTAAGCAAAATTGAATTTGCTTTGAATTTTATTTATGCATAGACTGATAATAAACCTCTCAAGCCGCCCAGCAGAAGTGTGAATTTTTTTTTAAATACAGAAACAATTGGCAAAAATTGAAATAAGATTTACTTTTTTGGGATATAGGATGCAGCTATAGTTGAACAAGCAGTCTTTAAAAGTTGCTGTGAAACACAAGCCATCGGGTAAAAAACGCTGCACTAGTAAATTAGAGGTTTTTGAAAAAGCCAACTCATGTTTATCCTGGGCAGAGCTTGCCTAGTTGGTATAGAATCTGTTAAGTTTCAAGAAAGTTTAACTTTGCTTAGGTCATAAGTTCCTTATTTGATTGCTGTATATGAATACATGGCTGTTCATGACATTATGTGCAAATTCGAGATTTCAAAAATGGCCTGCCAGTTTAAGGGTACGTTGTAGAGCCGAACTCTGAGTTACTGTGCAAGATTTTTTTTCATGCTGCCATTTGTAATATGTTTTGTGAGAATCCTTGGGATTAAAGTTTTGGTTACAAATTGTTGTTTAGCTTGAAAGCCTGTTTTTCCTTGCAAACTCAAATCTGTGAGCTTGGTACCAAGTCCAGGTATAACATTCCTATTGGAAGCCATACTTATATTTTCTTGTAAAGTGTTTTTGAATTAATAAAATATTAGCATAATTGTGTAATAGTTTAACCCACTGTTACCAGTGTTCTTATCCCATGGGAAGCAGTTGGTTACACAATTCTTATTTTATAAGAAACACAGCTGAGATGCACTATGGATTAGTCTTCATAAGTGAAGGAAATACAGTTGTCACCTAAGTGATAGTTAACCCATTTTAGGAGTAGAAGCCAGTTCAGGGTCCATGATATTTAGTGACCAACATTTTAAAGTATAGCAGCAACCTGGTACGTTGTAACACAAAGTAAGTTGCCCATTAAAAACGGCTTTTATCTTTAGCATGAAAACTTTCCATAGTTCTAAAAATTGCTTCCATTTTATAATTTGAGGTGTTGCATGGGAATTCTAAGCTGATCCATCATGAAGTAAAGTTCACAATATGGTTCAAAGGTAACAGTGCAGAATTGAATATGGAGGCATGCATAACCTTCCTCTTAGAAAATGGGAGGAGTTGGCCGGGCGCGG
>NW_016107392.1:6416794-6431270 GCF_001604975.1 Cebus imitator | reverse complement strand
AAAAAAAAAAAAAAAAAAGAAAGAAAGAAAATGGGAGGAGTTGTAATTTCAAATTTTTGTGCAATTAGATTAAATCATAATGCAACAAAAAAAGAGAGAAAAAGCCTGTTTTTGCTTACTATGTGTATATATACACACAAATGTATTTTTTTGGGGGGTGGGGTACAGAATCTTACTCAGTTACCCAGGCTGGAGTGCAGTGGCATGATCTCCGCTCACTGCAACCTCTGCCTTGCTGGTTTAGGTGATCCTCCTGCTTTAGCCTTCCAAGTAGCTGGAACTACAGGCACACACCACCACACCCAGCTAATTTTTGTATTTTTAGTAGAGACAGGTTTTTGCCATGTTGCTCAGGCTGGTCTCAAACTCCTAGACTCAAGTGATCTGCCCACTTTGGCTTCTTAAAGTGCTGGGATTATAGGTGTGAGCCACAGTGCCTGGACACAAATGTATTCTTAACAAGATAGGGAGGAAATTCTTATGACAATTATAGTCTTTGAGTCCATAACTGGTCACATGGTTGTAGCTGTTGTTTATAACTAACTTCTCTTACCTATTCTGTAGTCTCTCTGCCTTCGGTAAGTACCTCAACTGGTCACAGTTCTTTATCTGGTGAGGTGACCCAAATCTTTATTCCTAAAGGATCTGGACCATTTGAAGTCCTGCCTGGTTTTAGCTATAGTTTCCCATTGACTTTAATCACAGGGCATGGTAATACTAAGAGGTACCCCAAGGGATCTCCTGTATTCCAGACATACTATTTCTTACCAGCATTGTGGAGTATACAACTTGGTAGTCTAGATCAATCATTCCAGCCAACACTATAACCCTCTTCTTAGTCTGCTGACCCAGAGTCATGAGGCATACAAAGTGACCAGGTGGCAATCTTAACTTCCAATTCAATGAAATCATTGTTTTGTCTCCAGACGAAAGCATTCCTCCTTATGGAACCAAAGACCTTTGGGCCAGCAGAGCATGTCTTGGGAACAGGAAGCAAAAATTTTGCTAGTGGATCACTAGGGGTAATGGTGAGTGGTGCCACCTCCATTTCCACCCCTTGATTGCTGGACCCATGAATTCTAATTCTGGGAGAAACAGTACCATATATTGGACGCTGATTCAGAAGAATATACAGCCTTCTGGAGAACTTTGCCCCAGCTCTATAAGGTATTGTCACATGATGGGAAATATAACTGCATCTTCAAAAGTCCATTCCACCATTCTATCAAGCCAGCTGCTTCAAGATTGTGGGGGACATTGTAAGACCAGTGAATTCCATGAGTATAAGCCCACTGCTGCAATTCTATAGCTCTGAAGTGAGTTCTTTGGTCAGTCCACAGATGACAGGTGGAAGCAATGGAGACACTGTCAAGCATGTGGAATGAGAGATTCTGTGGCCATCTTAAAAAATAATGTGCCAGCCGGGCGCAGTGGCTCATGTCTGTAATCCCATCACTTTGGGAGGTTGAGGCGGGTGGATTACAAGGTCAGGAGTTCGAGACCAGCCTGACCAACATGGCAAAACCCCGTCTCTACTAAAAATACAAAAATTAGCCGGGGGTGATGGTGTGCACCTGTAATCCCAGCTACTCAAGAGGCTGAGGCAGGAGAATCACTTGAACCCAGGAGGCAGAGGTTGCAGTAAGCCAAGATCACACCACTGCACTCCAGCCTAGGTGACAGAGCAAGACCCTGTCTCAAAAAAAAAAATCTGCTACAGATACTGAAAAATTATCTAATAAAATTCAGCAGCCTTTTCCATTTGAAAGCTCTTAGATCAAAATAAATAGAAGGATGGATATACATGCAAAATAAATGAAAGCAGCATCCCAAAGAAACTTGTGAACCCAGGTTCATAGCAACATTATTCACAATAGGTCAAACAACCCAAATTTCTGAGGTTGCAATGATCTGAAATTTATTCATCTTGGATGAATAGTGATCTGCTGAATAAACAAATGTATTATATACATACAATGGAAAATTATTCAGCCTTAAAAAGTAAGGAGATTCTGACAGATGCTATGTTGCAACATGGATGAATCTTGAGGACATTATTCAAACTTAAGTGAAACAAGCTAGTCACAAAAAGACAAACACTGTATGATTCTACTTATATGAGGTATCTAGAGTAGTCAAATTCATAGAAACAGGAAGTAGAATGGTGGTTCCCAGGACCTGGAGGTAAGGGAAATGGAGAGTTGTTCAATGGGTTCAGAGTTTCAGTTTTGCAAGATGAAAAGAATTCTTGTGATTGATTATATGATAATGTGGATATACTTAACACTACAAAACTATATATTCTAAATTGATTATGGGCTGGTCTGAGTGCAGTAGTGTATACAGCTAATTGATTACAACTAGTAACAGATTTCTTTGTTCCTTCACTCCCACTGCTTCACCTGACGAGCTTTAAAAAAAAAGTAAAATAAAAGGTTAAGATGATAAATTTTGTGTTATGTGTATTTTATCATTTTTTTCTTTTCTTTTTTGAAACGGAGTCTAGATCTGTTGCTCAGGCTGGAGTACAGTGGCATGATCTCTGATCATTGCAAACTCCACCTCCCAGGCTCAAGTGATCCTCGAACCTTAGCCTCCTGAGTAGCTGGGATTACAGGTGTGTGCCTTCACTCCTCGCTAATTTTTGTATTTTCAGTAGAGATGGGGTCTTATCATGTTGGCCAGGCTGGTCTCGAACTCCTGACCTCAGGTGATCCACCCTCCTTGGCCTCCCAGTGTTGGGATTACAAGCGTGAGCCACATCGCCTGGTCTAGAAAACTATTAGAACTAATGAAAAGTTAAATAAAGTGGCCAGATTTAAGCCAACTACATGAAAAACAATACTTTTTCTTTAACCCAGCAATAATCATGTAGAGATGTAATTTAAAAATCCCACATCAGATGACAACAAACTTGATAAGAATCAGGAATACATTTATAAGAAATGCACTAGACCTATTCAGCACACAAGTTTCGTTTCAGTCCTCTTTCCCTCTGTTCCACATTCTCCGAACTAAATCAATAAACAACTAAAAGGAATATTATAACAGAATATTTCATGAGAACTGTAGTCTCAGTAATAAGAAAACCCAGTTTTGCCTGATCAGCTGAGCAAATTAAAATTCAATGCTTCTTTAACCATTACTATTTTCCATACCAAGGTTTTGTTTTTGTTTTAACTTCTATGTTAGAGTTAAGAAAACAAAAACTCTACACCCCATAAATCAAGGCAAACTTTTTCATTTTTAGAGAAAAAGAGGTTAAGAGGAAAACAATTCTAAAGAAGCAATGTTTCTCCCTCGGGGAGAGAAACCTTTAAAACAATCCTTATGAAACTGTTCCTGTCATTCCCTTCATAAATCATGCATGTATAAGTAATGTTCAAAGATTTTGGGAAATGAGCTGTTGCACAAGGGATGATGGGATGTGTTATTTTGTTTCTGTATTTTTCTTTCTCTTTCCATTTTTTATAGTTGCTGGTCATGTATTGGCCAAAAATAAAGAGGGTGTCTCTGTCAGAAGCAGTCAAAAAAGAATAGATCTGATAAAATATGAATGCCTGGGCTATATTCATCATAGTAAACTATGTTTATATTTAACATAAGTAAACTATGTTTAAGAAACATAGCCAAGTCGGGCACGGTCGCTCACACCTGTAATCCCAGCACTTTGGGAGGCCGAGGCGGGTGGATCACAAAGTTAGGCGTTCAATACCAGCCTGCCAATATGGTATCAAAAATTAGCTGGGCCTGGTGGCAGGCACCTGTAATCCCAGCTACTCAGAAGGCTGAGGCAGGAGAATCGCTTGAATCTGGGAGTTGGAGGTTGCATTGAGCCGAGATGGCACCATTGCACTCCAGCCTGGGCGACAGAGCAAGACTCTGTCTCAAAAAAAAAAAAAAAAAAAACAGAGAAAAGAAATATAGCCAAATGATGGTAAACTGCAAGTTCTTTCCTTATAGATTCAGAGTCACATCAATTTCTCCACTTTTTTTGCTAAAGGAATCACTTTGGAAAATTATATATTTCTATAATCAATGATTAAAAATATAAGTTATCTTGTAAAATAATATACATACACAAATCAGTTGGGACCTCTGGGAAGCAGATGCTGAGCCGGAATTAAGAATGCAAAAGGCTGGGCTGGGTGCAGAGTCATACTTCTAATGTGACTTACACCTCTAATCCCGGCACTTTGGGAGGCCGAGGCAAGTGGATTACCCGAGATCGGGAGTTCAAGACCAGCCTGACCAACATGGAGAGAACTTGTCTCTACTAAAAATACAAAATTAGCCAGGTGTGGTAGCACATGCCTATGATCCCAGCTACTCGGGAGGCTGAGGCAGGAGAATCACTTGAACCCAGGTGGCAAAGGTTGCAGTGAGTCAAGCTTGCACCATTGCACTCCAGCCTTGGCAACAAGAGTGAAAGTCTATCTCAAAAAAAAATCAAAATGCTTATTGAGGAGTAACATACATGAAAGGAGAAAGGAGGAAGAAGAACTGGGTCAGGGAGCCATCAGACCACGATGCAGATCAGCCGCAGACTCAGCTGGCCCGATAGGGAGCTCCACAGCAAAGATTGCCCATTAGAGGAGTACTGCATAGGGTAAAAATGGCCAGGCTCTGTTTCACCATCTTGCTGAATTACTGATTGGGGCCACCTCAAGAAAAGTATGACTCTGGCTCAAAAGCTAACAGACATGTAAAGGAGTTAACAGCTGGAGGTTGTTGGCTAAATCACCTAGTTCTTGCAGTTGAGCAAAAAGTCCTATCTTCTTTTGGGTGGGGGAAACAGGGTCTCACTCTGTGACCTAAGCTGAAGTGCAGTGGCGTGATCATGACTTACTGAAGCCTCGACCTCCTGGGCTCAGGTGATCCTCCCTACCCAACCTCCCAAGAGCTGGAACCACAGGCACAAGCCATCATGCAAAGCTAATTTTTGTATTTTTTTTTTGGAGAGATGGAGTTTGGCTATGCTGCCCAGGCTGGTCTCAAACTCCTGGGGTCAAGCAATCCTCCCACCTCAGCCTCCTGAGTAGTTGGGACTATGGGTGCGCACCACCACGCCTGGCTAATTTTTTTAATGTTTGTAGAAACTGGGGTCTCTTTGTGTTGCTCGGACTGGTTGTATACTCTTTACCTCAAGATTTTATAACCTCAGCCTCACAAAGTGCTAGAATTAGAAGCATGAGCCACTGTACCCAGCTTGAATTGTCTTTAAACTGTTTTTCACTAGCATTTAATTTCAGCCTCTTCCCATTCTAATCTATAGTTAAAATTAAGAATTTTTTTTTAGGCCAGTCACAGTGGCTCACGCCTGTAATCCCAGCACTCTGGGAGACCAAGACGAGTGGATTACCTGAGGTCAGCAGTTTGAGACCAGCCTGGCCAACATGGTGAAACCCCATCTTTACTAAAAATCCAAAAATTAGCCATGGGTGGTGGTAGGCACCTGTAATCCCAGCTACTAGGAAGGCTGAGGCAGGAGAATCTCTTGAACCCAGGAGGTGGAGGTTGCAGTGAGCCAAGATCATGCAATTGCACTCCAGCCAGAGCAACAAGAGTAAAACTCTGTCTCAAAAAATAAATAAATAAATAAAATAATAGGTTCCACTTGCTGGAGTGCTAAGAAAAAAAAAAAAGAAAAGGAAAAAAAGATTTAAATAAATAAATAAAAAGAATAGCCGGGCGCGGTGGCTCAAGCCTGTAATCCCAGCACTTTGGGAGGCCGAGGCGGGTGGATCACGAGGTCAAGAGATTGAGACCATCCTGGTCAACATGGTGAAACCCTGTCTCTACTAAAAATACAAAAAATTAGCTGGGCATGGTGGTGCTTGCCTGTAATCCCAGCTACTCGGGAGGCTGAGGCAGGAGAATTGTCTGAACCCAGGAGGCGGAGGTTGCGGTGAGCCGAGATCGCGCCATTGCACTCCAGCCTGGGTAACATGAGTGAAACTCCATCTCAAAAAAAATAAATAAATAAAAATAAATAAATAAATAAAAAGAATAGTTGGGATTACAGGCGTGCGCCACCACGACCGGCCCCTTTTTTTATATTTCTTAAGTGCACTTCTTTCTTTCTTTTTGAGACTGAGTTTTGCTGTTGTCCAGGCTGGAGTGCAACGGCATGATCTCAGCTCACCGCAACCTCCGCCTCGGGGGTTCAAGCAATTCTCCTGCCTCAGCCTCCCGAGTAGCTGGGATTACAGGCATGTGCCACCACACCTGGCTAATTTTGTATTTTTAGTAGAGACAAGGTTTCTCCATATTGGTCAGACTGGTCTTGAACTCCCAACCTCAGGTGATCTGCCCACCTCGGCCTCCCAAAGTGCTGGGATTACAGGCATGAGCCACCGCGTCCAGCCTCTTAAGTGCATTTCTGAGACTGTCTCATAGTCCATTTTAGAATTATCAGTGAATAGCCTTGCCCTATATATTGGCCAATTGTAGCCATTACCACTCCTTTTTGTTTGGTATGTATGTGTAACATATTATACATACAAAAAGATTATCTATATATGTTTGTGCACCCGGCCACCATGAAGTAAAAGTTATCAAATTTTTCCTTTATGATTTGTGTTTTTTGTCTGATTTAAGAAACCCTAGGCTGGTCATGGTGGCTAACGTCTGTAATCCCAACACTTTGGGAGGCAGAGGTGGGTGGGTCACCTGAGGTCAGGAGTTCAAGACCAGCCTGGCCAATGTAGTGAAACTCCGTCTCTACTAAAAATAGAAAAATTATCTGGGCATGGTGGTGGGTGCCTGTAATCCCAGCTACTTGGGAAGGCTGAGGCAGGAGAATCGCTTGAACCCAGGAAGCAGAGGCTGCAGTTAGCTGACATGGCGCCACTGCACTCTAGCCTGAGCAACAGAGCCAGACTCCCTCTCAAAAGCAAACAAACAAAGAACAACAACAAAAAAAACCTTTTCTACTTTGAGCTCATAAAGATATTCTTGCCAGATGAAGTGGCTCATGTCTGTAATCCCAATACTTTGAGAGGCTGAGGCAGGTGGATCACCTAAGGTAGAGAGTTCAAGACCAGCCTGACCAATATGGAGAAACCCCATCTCTACTAAAAATACAAAAACTAGCCTGGCGCGGTGCCGGGCGCCTGTAATCCCAGCTACTCAGGAGGCTGAGGCAGGAGAATCATTTCAACTCGGGAGGTGGAGGTTGCAGTGAGCTGAGATCAGGCCACTGCACTACAGCCTGGGCCATCGAGCAAGACTCTGTCTCGAAAAAAAAAAAAAAAAAAAAGATATTCCTTCTTTGTTTTTTGAGATGGAGTTTCGCTCTTGTTACCCAGGCTGGAGTGCAATGGCGTGATCTCGGCTCACCGCAACCTCCGCCTACCGGGTTCAAGTTGTTCTCCTGCCTCAGCCTCCCGAGTAGCTGGGACCACAGGCGTGCACCACCATGCCCAACTAATTTTTTGTATTTTTAGTAGAGACGGGGTTTCACCATGTTGACCAGGATGATCTTGAGCTCTTGACCTCGTGATCCACCCGCCTCGGCCTCCTAAAGTGCTGGGATTACAGGTGTGAGCCACCGCGCCCGGCCCCGATATTCCTTCTTTTTTTTGAGACGCAGTCTTGCTCGATGGCCTAGGCTGTAGTGCAGTGGCGTGATCTTGGCTCACTGTAACCTCCACCTCATGGGTTCAAGCTATTCTCCTGCCTCAGCCTCCCGAGTAGCTGGGACTACAGGCGTGTGCCACCACACCTAGATATTTTTTTTTTGTATTTTTGGTAGAGACAGGGTTTCACCATGTTGGCTAGGATGGCCTCGATCTCTTGACCTCGTGATCTGCCTGCCTCGGCCTCCCAAAGTGTTGGGATTACAGGCATGAGTCACTGCACCCGGCCGTTTTTATAATTTTGCTTTTTGCATTTTCTTCAATCCAATGAGATTGTATTGTGTAGGGTGTGAGTTAGGAGTACATGTTTTTTCTATGTGCGTTTATCTATTGTACATTATTTCATTCATTGAACAGTATAGTCTTTACCTATTCATCTGCAATGCTTACGGTATCAGGTTCCTATATATTTGGCTGTCTGCTGATCCATTGGTGTGTAGGCTTTTGAGCTAATATCCACTGTTTTACTTTAGCTATGTAATCAGTTTTCACATCTGGTAAATCAAGTTCCCCTATCTTCTTTTACAGGAGAATTAGCCTTTTGCTCTTCCACATACATTTGAGAATGAGTTTATCAAATTCCGTAACAATCCCTGTTGGGAATTTCGTTAAAGTCCCATTGCATTTGGGTATGATAAATTTGAGGAGCTATTACAACTTGAATCAACTAGAAGGAGACTTTTGCAAAAAGTCTCATCTTCTGTCTTAGAAGATAAGCTTGGACATGTCCTATAAGCTCCCTGCAGGAATCCCGAAAACGAAGTGCGAGAAATAGTCCCATATATCTTGGAAAACCTCTGATAATCCCTTCTAACTGTACCATCTTTGCAAAGGCAGGGAAGGAAACCGGAGTTGGGGGACTCAAAGTATTAGCTAAAGGTGAGTAAAGGGTGGGCATCCAGTGTTCTCAGTCACTATTTTCTCTGGTGTATTTTCTGAAGCCATAATATCTGGAGGAGTGGAATTGAAAGGAGGCATTGGAGAGAGGGTGAGGAAAAGAACGAAAGGTGAATATGTTCTGGAGGAGAGAGTATGTTAGGTGCTGATGGCTGAAACTGCTGTTTCTTCTATCTGTTCGGCTCTGAAGTTCAAGGGAAGGAGTCCTGAGCAGGGGCTGAAAAAAATAAAAACAAAAAAACGTTAGAGAGAAGGTAACATTTGAGCTGAGGGCGCTCGGGGTGGATAAGGGTTCCAGCGCCAGCGTGTACCTGGGAGCTGGGGTGGAACTGTGGCGGGCGGCACTGGAGAAAAAAAGGAGACGGGCATTCTGAATAGCATATGCAGGAGACAGAGACAGAAGTGCTGTGCTTGCAGGAGGCAAGAGCAGTTCATTTTGAGTGGGAGATACAGCTGCAAAGATAAGTAGCAGCCTGATTGTGCAAGGCCATGAATACCAGGTTAAGGACTTTGGACTTTATCCTGGGACTCCAGTGTGAGTTCTTAAACAGAAGAGTAAGTAGATGGGTCCGAAGTTCGAGTCAGGAGGATCACTACGGTTGCAGTAAGGTAGAGAACCAGGTGGCCGCGTCCTGGCCAGCGAGGCTGGCAAAGCCGCGGCATGTTGCACTTCCACCTGTAGGGGGCACACTGAAGAACCGAACGCCCGCCCCCCCCCCCGCCCCCGTCCTCGCCTCTCTACTCCGACGCGCGGCGCTCGGAACTCAGCTAGCCTGCCCGGACGCGCCCCTCTCGGGCTTCGGCTATTCCGCCTGGACGCGCCTCCGTGCGTCACGTCCGCTGTGGCGTGAGGCTCGTTAGAGCTGAGGAAGGGAGCGAAACGAAGCCTTTGCGCCTGCGCTAAGGCTCACCCGTCGGCGGTAGAAGCTCAGGGGCCGGTGCCGGGGATTGCCGGGGGACACTTTTATGTTTACACGCGCCTATACGTCTGCACGTTTCTGAGTCCGCATGGTTGCTTTCTCTTGCTGAATGGCTATAGGTGTTTTGTTTCGTCCCAAGAGATACAGGCAAACAGCCTGTGGTTCGGGAGTGCTCCTTGACCTTAGCAGTGCTGACCCTGGCACTCCCTCTAGGTCTCTCCGCCGCCAGGCACAGTCTCTTCACTGCAGTTTCTCTCCAGTTGCTTGCCCCATCTGCGGCCCAAACTGCCATGCTAGTGAAAACCTGTCCTGGCCGCTAAGCATGCCCAGCCCAGGCTGTAATCACTGTTTCTAGGGCTTGTTTTCCTCTGCAGTCAAATCAGAGATTCGGAGTTGAAGAGGACCTTAGGGGTCAACATGTCCAACCCCTTGGCCCTAGTGAGTGAACGTACGAATTTTACTTGCACACCCCGAAAATCGCCCGTTTCCTGGGATCAACGTTAATTATGTAATCCTGGAAGTTTCCTGCATGCAAATTTCATTCCTTCAATATTTGTTGCTACCTACTGTGTACAGGCATTGTAGGTCCTGGGGATACGATTAAAACCGGTGATGAACGAAACTCACAGGATTGTTGCTCTTGGCCAGGGGCGGCGGCTCACGCCTGTAATCCCAGCACTTTGGGAGGCCGAGGCAGGCGGATCACAAGGTCAGGAGTTCGAGACCAGCCTGACCAATATGGTGACACCGCGTCTCTACTAAAAATACGAAAATTAGCCGGGCGTGGTGGCGTGCACCGGTAGTCCCAGCTACTCCGGAGACTGAGGCAGGAAAATCACTTGAACCTGTGAGGTGATGGTAGCAGTGAGCCAAGATCTCTGCATTCCAGCCTGGGCGACAAAGTGAGATTCCGTCTCAAACAAACAAAGATTGTCGGTCTCTAGGAGTTTATATTCTATTTGGAGGCAAAAGGGAAACCAACAGCCAAAAATAAAGGCCTGATTTGATTTAGTGCTAGCAGGAAATAAAAAGGACATACGGTAGAAATACACAGGTGAGAATTACTTGGAGTGAAAGGAGAAGGCCTCCGGGAGGTGGTGATGTTTATAACCAGCCAAGTGAACAGTTAGGAGTTCTGGGCTGAGAGAACGTGTTCTTGAGGCAGGTTGTTTTCTAGGAATAGACAAAAGGCCAGTGTGACTGGAGTGTGGTGAGACAAGACTGTGAATGGTGAGAAAACGTTGAGAACGTGAGCAAGAGCCAGATGCATGCCTTTGTGGTGTATGGAAGAAGTTTGAAATGTATTCTAAGAGCAATGGGAAGCCAAGCAATAGTTTGTGGTATAGGCTTGATCTTGGTTCATTTGGAACCATACAAACTAAACTTTTCCCCCAAATCACAACCCTTTAAATATTTGAAGAGAGCTGACATGTTCTCCTGAGACCTCTTCTCATGCCCCCAGCCCCTCTCCAAGCTGGAGTTGCTCTACATCTTCTTATCCAAAGGATTTATGGATGGATTTCAGAACATCATTCCAAACGCTTTGAAAGTGAAGAGTTTTTCAAATGTAAATCATGTATGTATGTTTTTATTTTTAAAATAAAAAAGTAGAGATGGGTCTCGCTAGCCTGGTCTCGAACTCCTGGGCTCAAATGATCCACCCGCCTCAGTCTTCCAAAGTGTTGGGATTACAGGTGTGAGCCACTGCGCCTGGCCGGTGTGTGTGTGTTGGTTTTTTTTTTGAGATGGAGTCTCATTTTGTCACTCAGGCTGGAGTGTAGTGGCATAATCTCAGCTCACTGCCACCTCCGCCTCCTGGGTTCAAGGGATTCTCCTGCCTCAGCCTCCCAAGTAGGTGGGATTATAGGCGCTCTCCACGATGCCCAGTTAATTTTTCTATTTTTTAGCAAAGACAAGGTTTCACCATGTTGGCCAGGCTGGTCTTGAACTCCTGACCTCAGGTGATAAACCTACCTTGGCCTCCCAAAGTGCTGGGATTATGGGCATGAACCACATTGCCCGCTGGCCTGTATATTTTCAAAGGTAATAACCCACCACTTTCTTTTTTTTTTTCTTTTTCAGATTTTCAAAGAGGTCCTGTAAAGATTAAGAACCACTGAACCTTTCTCATCTACATGATCCTGGCTATTGTTCTTAGGAATAGCAGGACACAATGTCAGCTTCAACCCAGGCTAGCTCCTCTAAACTGCATTCTTATCGGTGAAATGAAAATAATAGGGTCGCTATGGGGATTAAATGAGATGATACTCCAAAAGTGATCATTAATGATAAACCATGAGGTGTCTGCCACAAAGTGCCACTATTATAAATAAATAGTGGCCTGGAGGGACAGTTTATAAATACTGGTCCTTTAGCATTCCACTAACATTCACTGAGTGCCTGTTCTATGTAAAGGACCTGGTGAAAAAGATCTGCCTTCCAGTTTACTACGTAGTTGAAAGAACCACAAAAGATACAAAACATGATAGACCGAATGCCCTGAGAGAGGAATAAGTGCAGTGTTCTGGGAGCTGTAGAAGAGGTCTCAGTATCCATCGGAGGAAAGTGCTTATTGGCGTTCATATTTGGAGAGGGTTGAAAAGATGAACGAATGCAATCTAACACACACAGAAAATCAATACTACATGTACACATTTTATTCTTGATGACGTGGAAAGACCAGTTAGAAACACTGCAATCACTTCTACTACCCAGCAGATACTTAGCAGGAGGTTTCGAGACAGAGCACCTGTATCTTTTGTCCGGTCTGTTTACTATACATTGCGTGCTGGGCAGTCCTTATCTTTGTGTTCGCGAACAAAGTACACACACCCCTTTCCGAAATGAAGAGCCCAGGGACTCCGAGAGGGTTGGGAGCCCTCACGGCCAGACCACACAATGGGGGCCTCTTTACCGTAGTTCTCACCCCCTCTGCAGGCCCCAGTTTGCCAGGGTTCGACTTCTCGGGCCCTTTCGCTCCTCCTCTGGAGCCCCCAGGAGCGCAGCCACAGCCGGGTCGGGCGCCCTGCCTCCCTTCCCCACTCCCCTCCCTCCCCCCCAGCTTCCCTCCTCCTTCACCGGGAGCCGGAAAACCCGGAGCGAGCCAGCCCAGCCCGGCAGCGCATGCTCAGTAGCGAGCAGGTTCAGTTCGCTAGTAGGAAGCTCCAGCGCTACACCGGCGGCAGCGGCGGCGGCACCTCAGGGGAGCCAGATTCCCCAACAACGACCTCGGGTCCTTCCCCTTCCCCGCGAGACCCCCCCCCCAGCTCCGTCCCACCCGGGGGCTCTTGCGTTTCGGAGTCCCAACTGCGCGGAGCGGGCGCCGCGGCCAGAGCGTCCCTCCACACGTCCTCCCCCAGCCGCCAGCTCCGCCGCGGGGCCAGGCCGGACCCGGGAGTGCAGCCCCGGCAGGCGGCGGCGGCGGCGGCAGAGGGCCGCCCGGGGCGGCGCCGGCGGGCCAGGGAGGGGCGGGGGGCCTGGCCCCGGGGCGGTGGTGCGGGATGCCGCCGCCTCCGGGCCGCGTTCGTTCTCCACGGCTGGTACCCGTGTCGGGTGGGTGGCCGGGCGTGGGCCTCGCCCTTCAGCCCGGTCGCCAGGGCTAGCCCGGCTGTGCGGCTCCCGGAGGGGGCCGGGCCGTCCGGTGGGGCCGCGGCCCTGTTCCGCGCAGCGAGCTCGCCCTCTCGCGGCTCCCCGGCCGGGCCGCCGCCGCCCCTCTCCCCGCCCAGAGGCGCCCCGGGGGCACCATGCAGGCGCAGCAGCTGCCCTACGAGTTTTTCAGCGAGGAGAACGCGCCCAAGTGGCGAGGACTGCTGGTGCCTGCCCTGAAAAAGGTGAGGAGCACGCCGGACCCCGCTTCCCGGCCGCAGCCCCCCAGCGCGGGCGCCGGGCCGGCGCAGGGGAAGGGCTGGGGAGGCGGGGCGCGCGCGCAGGGCCGTTTTTTTTCCCGGTCTCGCCGCGTCTCCGAAAGGACGGCGCACACGGGGAGGTCCCCCACACGGCTGGCTCTCAGTGTTGACATCCACCCGGTGTGTGGGAAGGCCGCAGGGAGCCGCGGGCAGTTGGTCCAGATAATCCCACCCCTGAGAGGTGAACGCTTTGCCCTTTGATTCCGAGACAACGGTTGGAGAAGCCTCAGTTTTCAGTGGAGGTCAAAGCAGGCCACTTTTCCGCCTTCTCGGCCTTAGCCCGGAGCTGTTGTCAGCCTCCTGTTTTAGGTGTCCACTGGCTTGAGAATGCCTTGGCCGTAACGCTTGCTCTAAGGAATTGCGAGCTCGCCTGCCAGCAGGAACGTGGCCTGCTCTGCTCGTCCTCAGTAATCACTCTCCGTCCTCCTGATTTCCCCCGCTCCTCAGATTAACAGGGGCTGGTGCACATGCTACCAATTTCAGGAGGTTTGTTTTGTTTTTGCAGCGATCGAGATTCTTGGTGCTGTCACTTGGCTTGTTAAAAATTTTTAGTCTTTGTATGTTTAAGTTTGCTGTATTGTTATCTGAAGTTACATACCCCCGATCTGTGTTTTTAAATGTTTTAGTATAATTAGGAAATGTTGTTACATTTTTAAAGCTCCTAGAGCAGCGGTGTGACTACTAGACTATTTTTGTTTCCTTTTCTTCATTTACCTTTTCTACAAAGATTGCTTTACTCGTCTAAGAGTGTTTCTAAATCCCAGTTTCTTGCTGCTCAAAGAATGTTTCATGCTAACTAGTTAACATATAGTTTTGCTTCTACTATGAATGGAGATTAGGTTGTACCTTTTATGCTAAGCATTAAAAGATGTCTGATAGTTCTCAAAGGCCAGTAACTTTTACTTTCCCCTTTGCCCTGTTCTCCTCTTGTCCCTCTTGCTATCTTACAGTGGAAACTATTTGGTTTGTTAGGAGAATTTGCTTATATATTTCCGACTTAAGCTACCGACATTTTCTTCTTCAAGCGTCTGACTAGTCACAAACACCTATGTGATTTTTTTTTTTAAGAAAACCAAAAAGATGCCATATATCTTTTTTTTTCCTTTTTCTTTTT
>NW_016107392.1:6406443-6416743 GCF_001604975.1 Cebus imitator | reverse complement strand
AAATAAGATGAGGGTTTCACCATGATGGCCAGGCTGGTCTTGAACTCCTGACCTCAGGTGATCCATCCACCTCGGCCTCGCAAAGTGCTAGGATTACAGGCGTGAGCCACCGCGCCCGGCCGCCATATATCTTACATACGTTACTCCTTAGAAATCCCATCAGGCTCTCACTACTTACTTTTGCTTTACCTGCAAGTTTGACTTCTTATCGTGTAATGGAAGGGGTTTAGGAGGTCTCTGTGATTCGAGAAGCTGATGTCCAGGTTAGGTAAGGGAAGACAAGGAAATTGTTTAAAAACCTGTAAAGGAACTCATAACGCATTGCCAAATAGGGGCCATTTTGCTTAGAGGCAAAAACAGCTATCCCAGGGGAATCGCCAAGCTATCAGCTGAGGATCTGTTGAAGTAGTGGAAGAATACTGTAGGAGTTGACAGACCTTGTTTAATTCTGCCATGCTCGTGGCCCTTGCTGAAATCTGTCCCTAGAAGCATTTTGTTTGGCTGCCACAGTGTTGTTTTATTTTTAAATGTAATTAGTGGCTAACATTTGAAAATGGGAGATATTACATAAAATCTGAATTTTCAGCTTTTCTTGAAGAATAGGAAATTCTTGCTATTTACAAATTCTTGCTGTATTCAAGCAAGGCACTAAACTGCTGGAGGTGAGTAAATGGTTGTCCTCTTTAGACAAGGCATGTATCTCCACCTTAACCACAACCCCCACTTGTCCTCTTTGTTTATTTACATAAACCAACTTTTGACTTTAAGGTAGAGGTACTTTTGCAGTAAGTGATGGGAGAAGGTGGAAGTGTACATAATCTAGCTGATGTGTAAGATTCTTCCAATTCTTATTTAAATAGTCAATAACAATGATTCTAAGACAAGATTGAAAATACAGTGTATTTCATATCTGGATATGTTGTCGGTAGCTCCAAACCTATATTTTTACCTGCCTGCTGGACATTTCATGTGGATATCTCCATATCTTGATTTCTTTTTTTGATTCATTATTGAATTATTTATAGATGCATCCAACTCGTGTTCACTTACTTTTACCTGAGGCTCTTTGGACATGCTAGTCCCTCCATCTTTCTTTGCCTGATCCAACATTACTCATCCTTCAAGACTCACTCAGCCTGGACTATCAATCATCAGGGCTGAGTTGGATATTACTCCTTTGTTTTCTTTTCGAGCCTTATCCTAGCTGTGTGAATTTTAAGTTCCTATCTACTTGTCTAAACTAGATTGGATGCTCTTTGAGAACAGGGATAGTATCTTACTCTCATTTTATTCCCCATGCATACAGTGCTTGATACCTGGTGGCCACTCAATTTGAATAAATAGATGAGGGGATATACAAACTAAAACTGTCACTTCTCTCCTCCACCTACCATTTCGATTTTTCTTCTTAATGGCTTTATTACTGCATTTGGCTGGTTTGAAATGTTGGAATCATCTCTGGCTTCTCTCTTTGTATTACTCCCACACTCAGGTAGAGCCTTTATGTTCATTTCCTTTTGACATATTCTTCTAGTCTGTTCCCTCCTCCAACTTCTCTAAGTCTCCTTTCTCAGACTACTGTGATAATTTCTTAATTGACTACCCCTCACCTCACCTTCTGTTTCTCAAATCTCACCAGTTATAGGATACTTCTTAACATGTCACACTCTTGTTCAGAACTGTTGATGTCTTTTGAGTTCAGCCTGTGCTAAAATGCATACTTTTTATCATGGAATTGACAGCGATTGATTTCTGGTTTTATCCTGCTTTTCTGACTGGATTGTCTACCATAATCTTTTCTCTTCTTTATGCTTTAGCCAGACTGGACTGCTGCTTCTGCTCAATATGGATGGAATGTCCCACTGCATCTATTTCACTGCATTTGTGAATCTAAGTTCTATCTTATCTATTGCACAAATATATCATGCCTACTGTAGACCAGGTATTGCCCTTGACACTCAGGTTAAAAAGGTAAATGACATAATCAGGAAAGACTAAATTAGAACATGATGGGAAGTAGCAGGGCATGTCTGGAGAGACAACTGGTTTGTGGACAGTTTTTATATGTTAAGCTAAGGAATTTGAATTTTATCTTGTGAAGTTGGAAGCCATCAATAAGGTTTCTTTTGTTTGTTTGTTTGGTTTGTTTTGAGACAGAGCCTCACCAGGCTGGAGTGCAGTGGTTCGATCTTGGCTTACTACAACCTCTACCTCCCCAGCTTAAGCGATCCTCCCACCTCAGCCTCCTGAGTAGCTGAGACTATAGGCACACACTGCCACACCTGGCTAATTTTTGTATTTTTTTTGGAGAGATGGGGTTTTGCCATGTTGCCGAGGCTGGTCTTGACCTCCTGGGCTCAAGCCATTTGCCTGCCTCAGCTTCCCAAAGTACTGGGATTACAGGGTGAGCCACTGTACCTAGCCAATAAGTTTTAAGTAGGGGAGTAACAGCACATTTGAATTTTAGAAAATTCACTTTGGCCATAGAATGGAAAATGGTTTGGAGAAGAATGAGACATGAAGTGAGGAGAAAAGTTAGAAGCCTAGTTTAATAGTCCAGTCAAGAGACGATGTACATTTGAATTAAGGATGCATTTGGACTAGGATGGAAATGTGGATATGGATTTTATTTTAAAGATGTTTACAAGGCAAAATTGACAGGACCTAGTAACTCACTGAGTGATTTGGGGAATGGTAATGGAACAGTAATAGTCTTGTTTCTGCCTTGAATGCCTTTAGTCAGGATAGCGAATGTAGGAGAAGCTTTTAGGATGGAGAGAGGAATGGCATAATAAGATGATTTTTGGACATGTTGACTTAAAAGTTCTTTTGGGTTATTCAAGTGAACTCCAACTGGCTATTCATTGTTGGTGTCTGATGAAGGAGATTCAGAAATTCTAGGTGTGTAATTAAAGCCATAAGTACAGATGAAGCCTGTATCTATACTAAGACTTATACAGGACTGTTTATGGCAGCTCTGTTCAGTCAAAAACTAGAAACAATCTGATGTCCATCAACAGGTGAATTAATAAGCTAATTGTGATAAAGCCAAACAGTGGAATACTACTCAGCAATATAAAGGAACAAACTGGCTGGGTGTGGTGGCTCACGGCTGTAATCCCAGCACTTTGGGAGGCCAAGGTGGGAGGACTGCTTGAGCCCAGGCATTCCAGACCAGCCTAGGCAACATAATAAAACCCTGTCTCTACAAAAAACTAAAAAAATTAGCCAGGTGTGGTGGCATGAGCCTGTAGTCCCAGCTGCTTGGGAGGCTGAGGTGGGAGCATTGCTTGAGCCTGAAGAGTTCAAGGCTACAGTGAGCTGTGATTGTGCTACTGTACTCCACCCTGGGTGAAAAATTGAGACTCTGTTGCAAAAAAAAGAACAAACTTCATAGAAATGACAACATGGCTGAATCTCAAAATACACTAAATGAAAGAAGGGAAACCAAAAGAATATATGCTGTATGAGTCTATTTATAGAACATTCTAGAAGATGCAAACTAGTGCAGATCAGTGGTTGTTTAGGGAGAGGCTTTTTATGTTTATCTTGATTGTGCTGATGGTTTTAGGGGTGTATGCCTATGCTGAAATTTATCAGATTGTGTGATTTAAATATGTGCAGTTTATTGTCTGTCAGTTGTACCTCAATGAAGGTATTTTAAAAAGTAGATGAGACTACATGCTGAAAATGATTTGAGTAAGACTGAAAAAAGGCTGGCATAATAAGTGGGAGAGGAAAAATAGTGTATAAGGAGATAGCAGAGGAAAAGGAATGGTGGATGAAAGGAGACTGAGAAGGAAGGAGTCAGGCAGATGGACTGAAACCCTAGTGTCTGAGAAGTTGAGAGAGGAATGCTTCAAGAAAAGAGTTGTTAGCTGGGTGCGTTGGCTCACACCTGTAATCCCAGCACTTTGGGAGGCCAAGGCAGGTGGATCACCTGTGGTCAAGAGTTTGAGACCAGTCTGGCCAACATAGTGAAACGCTGTCTCTACTAAAAATACAAAAATTAGCCTGGCGTGGTGGTGCACGCCTGTAATCCCAGCTACCTGGGAGGCTGAGACACAAGAGTTGCTTGAACCTGGGAGGCAGAGGTTACAGTGAGCCAAGATAACTGTGCTCCAGCCAGGGTGACAGAGCGAGACTCTGTTTCAGAAAGAAAGAAAAAAAAATTAGCCAGGCTTGGTGGCATATACCTTGGTGGTCCTGGCTAATCAGGAGGCTGATGTGGGAGGATTGCCTGAGCCTGGAATGTCAAGGCTGAGGTGAGCCGTGATTGTGCTGTTGCACAGCTGCCTGGGTGACAGGGTAAAACTCTGTCTCAAAAGAAGAAAGAAACAAAAATAAAGACAAAGGAAATAAAAGAAAGAGTCATTAATCGTATCAGGCTACAGAAAAGTCAAATAAAGGGCCTGAAAAGTGTTAAGTTTGACAGCTAAGGGGTCATTGGTCATTATGTCAGAACAGTTTTATTTTGACAGTAGAAGATGGAAGAACATGGAAAAAGTAAGAATAGCAAGGGCAGCTGACCTTTTTGTTCAGATTTTTTTTTTCTAGAAGCTTGGAAAGGAAGGGAAAAGAGAGTGCTGAGGCAAAAAAGAGATTTCAAGATGGGGTAAGACATTTTTGTTTCTTATTTGGAGATGACAAAAACTTGTTAAGAGCCTTTGGGGAAGGAGCTAGTAGAGAATGCTGGTGAAGATTCAGTAACACAAAGCAATGGGCTTTGCCTTGAACTGTTTGGCAGAATACTACTTTAAGCACTTCATCTGTGTTCTCATTCATTCTCATAGGATACTATTATGGCTTCCTTTTCACAAGAGAGAAAATTAAGGGTTGGAAAGTTAAATTTGCCCATGTAATTTAGTTACAGAATCTTTATTTTTATTTTTAAAAATTATTTATTTATTTTTGCACCATGATCCTTCCCTCCCCACTCTAAAATCTGTCTGTTTTTGTTTTTTTTTTTTGTCGCCCAGGCTGGAGTGCAGTGGTGCCATCCCAGCTCACTGTAACCTCTGCCTCCCGGGTTCAAGCAATTCTTTGCGTCAGCCTCCCAAGTAGTTGGGATTACAGGTGCCCACCACCATGCCTGGCTAATTTTTGTATTTTTTGTAGATACAGGGTTTCACTATGTTAGCCAGGCTGGTCTCCAACTCCTGACCTTGTGATCCACCCACCTCGGCCTCCCAAAGTGCTGGGATTATAGGGGTGAGCCACCACACCTGGCCTAAAATCTATATTTTTAAACACTATGTTGACTGGGCATGGTGGCATAAGCCAGTAATGCCAATACTTTGGGAGGCCAAGGCGGGAAGATCACTTGAGGCCAGGAGTCTCAGACCAGCCTAAGCCACCTAGTGAGACCCTGTCTCTACAAGGGAAAAAAAAAAAAAGCCAGGTATGGTGGTGCATGCCTGTAGTCCCAGCTACTTAGGAGGCTGAAGTGGGAGGATTGCTTGAGCCCAGGAGTTTGAGGCTGCAGTGAGCTATGATTGGGCTACTGCACTCCAGCCTGGGTTACAAAGGGAGACCTTGTCTCTAAATTAATTAATTAATAAACACTATGTGATGCTACCTCTGGCAGGGGCGATGACAGCTTTTCTTATGAGATAGGAGGGAAAGTGATAAAGATGGCTTTGTAGGCTGGGGAGCAGGGAATTCATGCTAAATCACACCTATCATGCTAAATCACCTCTATTTTCATGATAAAATGAAAGGCATTCTTTTACAGAGTAAAGAAAGGGAAAGTAATAAGGAATTTAGAAAGAATGAAGTTTGGGAATTGCTGCTGTGGAATGTAGAGGAGCCAACCAGTCAGTGGCTTAGAAAATTGGTGGCTCATGCCTGCAATTCCAGCACTTTGGGAGCCTGAGGTGAGAGGATCACTTGAAACCAGGAGTTCAAGACCAGCCTGGGCAACATGGTGAAACACCATCTCTACCAAAAAAATAAACAAAAAAATCAGCCAGGCATGGTGGTATGCACCTGTAGTCCCAGCTACTCAGGAGACTGAGGTGGGAGGATCCCTTGAACTCAGGAGACTGATGCTGCAGTGAGCCATGGGAAAGAAAGAAAGAGCCGGGGCGGCGGGAGAGGAGTGGGGGAAGGAAGGAATTGCTGAGCAGCCCTGAGTGTGGAGACCATAAACTTGGAATCGGGTTGATCTGGTGGTTGTGAGATTTTTCTCCAGCAGTACTTATCTGTTCAGGTAAACAGGGTGAGAAGATAGTTGATTGCAGGTAGCTGCAGTAGAGGTTAAGAGGATAAGAATATTTCAAGTGATAGAGAGGAAGTAAGTCTATATAAGAGAAATAATGGACTGGAAGAAAGATTAGGGCTCCATGGATTCAAAGTCTTGGTGAGTTAGAAGGGTAGTGGAAGTAGATAGGGGATTATGATTAGAGAGGAGGACAATTGTTACATTTTGGAGTTTTAAGATTCTAGAGATGGAGGCTGAGGAGAATAGATCACCTGAGCTCAGGAGTTCAAGACCAGGCTGGCCAAACCTTGCTTGTACAAAAAACGCAAAAAAATTAGCTGGATATGGTGGTGCGTGGCTGTAGTCCCAGCTACTTGGGAGGCTGAGGTGGGAGAATCGCTTGAAACCCAGAGGCGGAGGTTGCAGTGAGCTAAGGTCACGCCACTTCACTCCAGCCTGGGTGACAAGAGCGAAACTCTGTGTCAACAACAACAACAAAAAGATTCCAGAGATGAAGCAGATGAAACCATTAGGAGCTCCGAAGTTGATGTACTGGGTTGCATATGGGAATGATGATGAAGTCCACAGAGATTATGGAATATACTGTAGCAGAGAGGGAGACCATATTCTAGGAGTGGCAGGAAGATTCAGAAGTAACAACAGCAAGGATGTTTTAATCAAATAATAGTAAAAGTGGCAACTGTTTCTTACCTCCTCTCATGTATTTATTACAGCTGTAGACAGAAAATGAGAAACTTTGCACTTCATTTTGGAATTTTGTCTTGTAAAGTTTTTACCCTAACATTTTGTCATGAAGATCTTTCAATACACAGAAAAGTTGAAAGAATGCTACAGTAAACACCCATATACTCATCACCCAGATTTTATAATTAATATTTTATTATAATTTTGTTATGTTTGTTTTATGGCATGCCTATCCATCCCTTCATCCATGAATCCATCTTATTTTTTTTTTTTTTGAGATGGAGTCTCGCTCTGTCGCCCAGACTGGAGGGCAGTGGCGTGATCTTAGCTCCCTGCAACCTCTGCCTCCTGGGTTCAAGCGATTCTCCTACCTCAGCCTCCTGAGTAGCTGGGATTACAGGGGTGCATCACCATGCCCAGCTAATTTTTGTATTTTTAGTAGAGATGGGGTTTCACCATGTTGACCAGGATGGTCTCGATCTCTTGACCTCGTGATCCACCCGCCTCGGCCTCCCAAAGTGCTGGGATTACAGGCTTGAGCCATGGCGCCCGGCCAAGCAAGACTATCTTAAAAAAAAAGTTGTTTTCCTTTTTAGTATTGAATGATTATTTCCTTTGTCAGATATGAATATTTTCTTCTAGCCTGTGGCTTGCCTGTTTGTTTCCCTAATGAATTTTTTGACAAGCAGAAGTTTTTGTTTGTTTGTTTTTGGGACAGAGTCTCACTCTGTTGCCCAAGCTGGAGTGCAGTGGCACAGTCACAGCTCACTGCAGCCTCTGCCTCCAAAGTTCAAGTGATTTTTCTGCCTCAACCTCCAGAGTAGCTGGGATTACAGGTGCCCACCACCGCCCAGCTAATTTTTGTATTTTTAGTAGAGATGAGGTTTCACCATGTTGGCCAGGATGGTCTCAATCTCTTGACCTTGTAATCCACCCACCTCGGCCTCCCAAAGTGCTGAGATTACAGGGGTGAGCCACTGCGCCGGGCCTAGATTCCCAGGTTTCTGACTGAGGGGTCTAAGTGGAGATGGTGATGAAAGGGGGAATATTGGGAGAGTATCAGGTTTGGAGGGGAACTAAGAAACCATCAGTATTCTGGAGAAGAGTGTGTGAGAGAGGAATTTACTCTTTGGTGGATATCCAAGCATGGAAGGTCTGTTTGATGAACTGTCCTTGATAATCACAGGCAGGTATAGCCTGAAGGCTCTGAGGATGACTCTAAAGTACATTTCAAACACCACCTCCTCCACAAAGCTTTCTACTACAACTCTGTCCCCTAAGTAGAGTGAATCTTTTCATACCAGTAGTACCTACACCTTAATTTTAGCACTTAATGACGTTCTGCCTTTTAAATCTGTTTGCACCTGTGTTTTTCCCCCCTTTTAGATTGGCAGTTCCTTCATGGGAAGAATAGATTACTGCTTAGCTTTGTATTCCTTGTAGTACTTAGCATATTTCTCTTGTATAGCAGGTGCTCTATATATAGTTGTTGAATTGCATATGGTTCTGTCTGTCCCCTCAAGAATACACTACTAATGAGTTAGGTAGGTTTTACTTGAGATCTTCACCAGTTAAAAAGCATGTTTAGTATATTTTATTCTAGCAAATTGGGAAGCAAATACTATATTTTCAAAATAGTTCACGTAAAATGGCCAGTTTTTTTTAAAAGTGTGATGCTTCAAGGGGAGCTTTTTTCATTGTATTAGTCCAGGACCTCTTAGAAGCAGATGCTAAAATGGGATTAAGCACATAAGAATTTGTTACATGAAATGTTTGTGAGGGAGAAAAAGGAAGCAGACAGGGAGAGTTGTCAGACTGTGATGTAAGTCTGACTCCAAGTTAAAAGAGAGGTAAGGAGGAAGGAAGGAACTCGGGTGAAAGTGTCTTAGACTGCAGTGCAATACTAAGGAAACTTTGTAAGGCCTCAGGAAGTTTTTGAGTTTAAGTTGCCTATCACAAGAATAATGTGTCTCCCAGGAATAGGACTGCCTGGTATGCCTGCCGAGCTCTGTCAGTGACTGGGAGGAGCTAAGTGAGAAGCGCAGCCTCGGCACAAACACAGTGATGGATTTGAGTACAGCTGCTGCAGCACTCAGTCTATTATGCTTCCTGTAGTTAGAGAGCTGAGAGGCTCATTCTCGTGGCCAATCAGGGTCATCTCTGGCTATGAATTGCCTGATTCGGGATAAATTATAGTTTTTCCCCATTTCTGGTGGGTAATTTGTTCCAAGAAAAGCCCCTGTGCTTAAAAAAAAAAAGGGGGGGTGTCTTAAGGTGAAATTTTTTTTTTCTTTTTTTTGAGACGAAGTCTTGCTCAGTTGCCCAAGTTGGAGTACAATGGCGCAGTCCTGGCCCCCTGCAACCTCTGCATCCTGGGTTCAAGCGATTCTCCTGTCTCAGCCTCCCGAGTAGCTGGGACCACAGGCATGTGCCACCACGGCCAGCTAATTTTTTGTATTTTTTAATAGAGACAGGGTTTCACTGTGTTAGCCCGGATGGTCTCGATCTCCTGACCTCGTAATCTGCCTCCCTCGGCCTCCTAAAGTGCTTGGATTACAAGCATGAGCACCACAGCTGGCCCAAGGTGAATTCTTAAAAGTCAGAACTTAATTTTCATTGAAATTAATGGTACATAATTTACTTCAGTAGGTAATCATATAAACTTTGCATTCATATTCAGTGTTTATGTAATTAAATCTTTAATATGCAAAACCACAAGCAGAACAGTAAGACAAAAGAAAACAATTCAAGTAATACCCCAGATTATTACACTGTAAACTAGTGAACCAGGAATACTCGAGGCAAAGCAGCAGGAAGTTTCTGAATAGTCCAACCATGTGGCCACGAAGATGACTCCTTGTTGGCTTTTCTTGCTAGTCTGGGCTACCTCACAGCCAGATAGGCGCAAAACAGTGAATGAAATTCCTCAGAAAGTCAAATTCTGGTAACTTCCTATTGGAGTTGGGAGTAGAGATACACATTGGAAAAAAATAAGTAATTTAAAGATTGGGTTTTATGTACCCTGAATTACTCAGATGTTACTTTTTAAAAATTTTGTTTTAAACTGTAACAGGAAGATGATTTGAGAAAAGAGTCTTTAATGCTACTTTCATGCTGATTTTTTTTTTTTTTTGAAGACAAGGTCTTACTCTGTTACCCAGGCTGGAGTACAGCAGCACAATCTTGGCTCACTGCAGCCTCTGCCCCCTAGGCTCAAGTGAACCTCTCACATCAGCCTCCCAGGTCGCTGGGACCACAGGCATGCACCACCACACCTAGATAAGTTTTTGGTATTTTTTGTTAGTGACAGGGTTTCACCATGTTGCCCAGGCTGATCTCAAACTCTTGGGCTTAGGAGATTCACCTGTCTGGGCCTCCCAAACTGCTAGGATT
>NW_016107392.1:6388568-6405844 GCF_001604975.1 Cebus imitator | reverse complement strand
ACCTTGGCCTCCCAAAGTGTTAGGATTACAGGCATGAGCCACTGCATCCGGCCATTGGTTTGACTTTATTTACCAAATTAGTTGAGCACTTATTTGTATGGCAAGCATGGTTATAAAATTTGAAAACAAAACATAGTTGTTGCTTTTATGAAACTGGTATGTGGTGATTTTAAAAAGTCTGTAATCTGTCCATATGAGTTAAGCAGCCCAACTGTAAATAAATTCAATCCTAGTATATAGACAGTAGTTTGGCAGCCAGTGTTGGTGGCTCACGGCTGTAATCACGGCACTTAAGGAAGCTACAGCAGCTTGAGACCAGGAGTTTGAGATAGCCTGCGTAACATGGTGAGACCCCATATCTAAAAAAAAAAGAAAGAAAATAATAGAGAATATCAATAAATCAAATGCTTCTTTATAAAAAAAAAAAAAAAAAAAAAAAAAAAGTAGTTCAGGATTAAAAAAAAAATAAAAAACAAGTCTTGACAGAACACAAGTTGTTTTTAGTTGATTCAAACTTTTTGTAGTAAGCTAACTTTAATTTCAGTTATTTTTGTTTTTTTAATTTTATTTATTATAAGATAATTTACAAATATCTTGCTATCTTCAGTAATTCAAACAATGGAGGAACAGATTCATCAGACAAAGACAGCAGTATGGTAAAAACAAAATCAGCTGGCTGAATTTTCCTTCTTTACCTCTTGTCTGAGGAAGGAACTTGATTTTCATTAATCCAGAGCTGTAACACCAGAGATGGTTTCAATCAACTCTTTTGTGATGACAGCCTGGTGGGTACGGTGAATGTCAATGTCAATTTGCCAGTCATCTCGAAGCTGGCATTGTCCATGGCTGTCATCCTGGCATTCTGCTCACTACTGGTGGAGTCCTTCAGAGAGTAGTAGATGATGTTGGCCAGATTGTATTCTTGGTAATTTTGCAGCACATCAGCATCAATATTGTAGATACTCATGCTCTCAGCACTTACAATGGTATTAAGGGAAAAGATGGGCTTTTCTTCTGTCTTATAGGAGATGACAGACCTGAATCGATTAAGATGATGGAGACTTCATCAAATTCATATCCAGAATTTAGTAATTCAAGGGCAATGACTGACACCATCTCCAAAAGTAGGAGGCTTTCTTCCCACTTCTTTGAATGCCGCTAGAAACTGGTCAGAATGAGTCCTATAAAGTATGCCTCTGATTTTGTCACCAATTCCAACAAGCATAACTTCTTTCCCAGTTGCAGTTAGTGTAGCAACCTCACTTTTCATCTATGTAGCAATGGAGGAATGAACAGCATCACACAGTCCTCAATCTGAGGACACAGCAATAAGGAGGTGTTTCTTCTTGTCTTCAGGCACCTTGGTAACTGGTTTTTCATACAGAGCCAAAGATCCCAATCCATATATTCGAGCTGGTTTCAGCTCTCTGTCTCTCAGCTCGGGCATATTTTACTGCTGCTACCATTTTCATAGACTTGGTAATGTTCTGGATGTTTTTGATGGACTTTAGTTGCCCGGTAATTTCTTTCAAAGTTGCCATATTTCGAACTTGAATCCACCGTGGCTGCAAGGCCCAGGCCGGCAGCCCAGAGATGCCTGCGAGAGAGAACATGGCATCCGTAGCCCTGCTGAAGGTCGGTCCTCAGTTATTCTTTTTTTTTTTTTTAGACGAAGTCTTGCTCTTTCGCCAGTCTGGAGTACAGTGGCACGATCTTGGCCCACTGCAACCTCTGTCTCCCAGATTCAAGCGATTCTCCCTCTTGAGTAGCTGGGGACTACAGGCGTGTGCCACCATGCCTGGCTAATTTTTTTTTGTGTGTGTGTATTTTAGTAGAGATGGAGTTTCACCATGGCCAGGATGGTCTCGATCTCCTGACCTCATGATCCACCTGCCTCAGCCTCCCAAAGTGCTGGGATTACAGGCCTGAGCCACCGTGCCTGGCCAGTTATTCTTTTTAAATTCCTGAAACAATTGTTTTCTATATATGGCTCAGTAATTTGTAGTGGAATGCACATAGTGATAATTCACAGGTGTTTTGTTTAAGAGCTTTGGTAGGGCCGATTTCTATAGAACATATAATAACTTTTTCTTTGACTTTTTTTATTGTGGTAAAATATATTTATATAACATTAAATTTGCCATTTTAACCACTTTAAATTTGTAATTGAGTGCCATTAATAACATTCACAATGTTGTGCAACCATTACTACCATCTGTTCTCTCCCAATCCCTAGTAACTTCTAATCTACTTTCTGTCTACATCAGTTTACCTATTCTAGACATTTTGTGTGAATGGAATAATAAAATATTTGTATTTTTGTGTCTGACTACTTTGATTCAGCATAATATTTTCAGGGTTCATCTGTGTTGCAGTATGTACCAGAATTTCATTCCTTTTTAACACTCAGTAATTTTGTATTTATTCAGGTGGACACTTGTACTTTTTGACTAAACTGAATACTGCAGTGAACATTGGCATACAATTACCCTATTTGCAGTTCTTTTGGGTATGTTCCTTGAAATGAAATTGCTGGATTGTTTGGTAATTAGCTGTGGTTAGCTTCTTGAGGAACTGCCATATTGTTTTTCACAGAAGCTGCAATATTTTACATTCCTACCAGCAATGTACAAAGGTCAGTTTCTCTACCTCCTTGCCCATGCTTGCTATTTTCTTTCTTTTTTTTTTTTTTTATCCCATCCTAGTTGGTTTGCTTAAAGTTTATCTTTTTAGTTTCTTGATAATGCCCTCTGATGAACAAAAGTTTTTAATTTTGATGAAGTCAGATTTATCTTTTTTTCTTTCATTGTCTTATGCTTTTTGTGTCTCATCTTAAGAATTGATTGCCAAATCCAAGGTCATGAGGATTTGCCCTTGTGTTTTTTTCTAAGAGATTTATGGTTTTAGCTCTTACATTTAAGTCATTGACACATTTTCAGTTAATTTTGTATTTGGTATGAGTTTGGAGTCCAGCATCATTCTTTTGCATGTGGAAATCCAGTTGTCCCAGCACCATGTGTTGAACAGACCCTTATTTCTCCATTGAATGGACTTGGCACCGTTATAAAAAATCAGTTGGCCATAGATGTATTAGATTATTTTGGTACTCTCAGTTTTATGTTGTTGATCTATATATATGTCTGTCCTTTTTCTGGTAGTATACTATTTTGATTAACTATAGCATTGTAGTAAGTTTTGAAATCAGAAAGTATGTGTTCCAACTTTTTTCTCCCTGATTGTTTTGGTTTTCCATGTTCCCTTGCAGCTCTGTGAATTTGAGGGTTAGCATTTACATTTCTGCAAAAAAAGGATTTTGAAATTTTGATAGGGATTGTGTTGAATTTGTACATTGCTCTAGGTAGTATTGACATCTTAACAATATTAAGTCTTCCTACCCAAGAATTCAGAATGGCTTTTAATTTATTTTGGTTATTTTAAATTTTCTTCAGCGTTTTGTAGTTTTCAGGGTAAAACTCGCCTCCTTGGTTAAATCTTTTTCTAGATATTCTTTTAGATGTTATTGTTCTTTTAGCTGTTAAATGGAATTGCAATCCTAATTTCTTTTTCAGATTATTCATTGCAGATGCATAGAAACATAACTACTTAAATTTTATTTTGAGTTATTTATTTTTTTTGAGACAGGGTCTCTCTCTGTCACCCAGGCCGGAGTGCAGTGGTGCAGTCTAGGCTCAGTGCAACCTCTGCCTCCTGGGCTAAAGCCATTCTCGTTACTTGGGATTACAGATGTGCGTCACCACACCCGGCTAACTTTTGTGGTTTGCTTAGTAGAGATGAGGTTTCACCATGTTGCCCTGCCTGGTTTCAAACTCCCGGCCTCAAGTGATCTGCCCACCTGGGCCTCCCAGAGTGCTGGGATTACAGGCGTGAGCTACCGCACCTGACCTCTTTGGAATTTTTCTATATACAGGATTATGTTATTGGCAAATCAAAATAACGTTTCAATTTGGATGCCTTTTCTTTCTCTTGCCTAATTGTTCTGCCTAGAACTATTGTTTATTTATTTATGTATTTATTTATTTTTTGAGATGGAGCCTCGCTCTGTCTTCCAGGCTGGAGTGCAGTGGCATGATCTACCCTCACTATAACCTCTGCTTCCCCCTTCCCCCTGCCCTCGCTGGTTCAAGTGAGTCTCCTGCCTCAGCCTCCCAAGTAGCTGGGATTATAGGCACCTGCCACCGTGCATGGCTAATTTTTGTATTTTAGTAGAGAAGGGGTTTCACAGGCTGTTCCGGAACTCCTGACCTTGTGATCCCCCTGCCTCAGCCTCCCAAAGTACTAGGATTACAGGCCTGAGCCACCACTCCCAGGCGAACTTTATTATTAAAACTGGTTTTCTTCTGGCCAGTACAGTGTTGAATGGAAGTGGTGATAGTGAGTATCCTTATTTTGTTCCTGATCTTAGGGAGAAAGTTTTCAGTCTTTCACCACTGAGCATGTTAGATAAGGGTTTTTCATAGATGCCCTTTATCTAATTTTGAGGAAATTATCTTGTATTCCTAGTTTTCTAAGTATTTTTATCATGAAAGGGTGTTTGATTTTTTTTAGATGCCTCTTCTGAGTTGAGGCCATGTCTCACCCTCTTCATTTTATTAATGTATATTTGCATCAATTGGTTAATTTAATTTTAATTTTAATTTTTTTTTTTTTTTAGAAGGAGTCTCACTCTGTCGCCAGACTAGAGTGCAGTGGCGTGATCTTGGTTCACTGCAACCTCCGACTCCCTGGTTCAAGTGATTCTCCTGCCTCAGCCTCTCGAGTAGCTGGGATTACAGGCATGTGCCACCATGCCCGGCTAATATTTGTATTTTTAGTAGAGATGGAGTTTCACCACGTTCGTCAGGATGGTCCCGATCTCCTGACTTTCTGATCCGCCTTCCTCAGCCTCCCAAAGTGCTGGGATTACAGGCGTGAGCCACCGTGCCTGGCCGATTGGTTTATTTTTTTAAGACACCCAACCACCTTTGCAGTCTTAGGATAAATCCCACTTGGTCAAGGTGTATAATCCTTTTAATGTACTATTGGATTTAGTTTGCTAATATATATTTGCTAATATTAGTTTGCTGCAAAACCATTAAGAATATGTGCATAGTTATCAGCATATTGACTATTAACTATTGGTCATTTGAGCATATATATATTATTATTATTATTTATTATTTATTTATTTATTTTGAGACAGAGTTTTGCAGTTGTTGCCCAGGCTGCAGTGCAATGACACGATCTCGGCTCACTGCAACCTCAGCCTCCTGGGTTCAATCGATTGTCCTGTCTCAGCCTCCTGAGTAACTTGAATTACAGGCACCTGCCACCATGCATGGCTATTTTTTGTATTTTTAGTAGAGACAGGTTTTCACCATGTTGGCCAGGTTGGTCTCAAACTCTTGACCTCAGGTTATCTGGCCGCCTTGGCCTCCCAAAGTGTTGGTATTACAGGCATGAGCCACTGCATGGGGTCCAAATGCATATAAATTAAAAGTGAAAAATCTCTTCTTTCTCTTCCTGAATTGTACCAATCTTTCTTTGCCAGAATCTATATAACCTAATCTTTTGGACTTCAGAATCCTTGTTATTTCCCCTCAGTAATGAAACTTTCTCCCCTTTTTAAAAGAGAACTGGATTTTTTTTAAGACAGAGTCTTGCTTTGTTGTCCAGGCTGGAGTGCAGTGGTGTGATCACGGCTCACCACAGCCTCTGCCTCCTGGGCTTTAGTGATCCTCCCACCTCAGCCTAGTCTAGCCAAGTAGCTGGGACTACAAGCGTGTGCCACCATACCCACCTAATTTATTTTCCCTTTGGTAAAGATGAACTCTCATTATGTTGCCCAGGCTGGTCTTGAACTCATAGGCTCAAGCAATCCTCCTGTCTTAGCCTCCCAAAGTGCTGGGTTTACAGGTATGAGCTACCACACCTGGCCAAAGTGGTACTTTTTAATTAAAAAAATGGATCATAAATGAAACTCAATACATAGGCAGATCATAAAAAATGATTTTTTGTTTTGTACAAACACTGAGTAGAAGTAAGCTGCTTCCTCATCTTTACCTGGTGGTACCTGGAGTACATTTTGGAAGTCCTCAACATTGAAATCCTTTGTTCCCGGCCGGGCGCGGTGGCTCATGCGTGTAATCCCAGCACTTTGGGAGGCCGAGGCGGGTGGATCATGAGGTCAGGAGTTCAAGACCAGCCTGATCAACATGGTGAAACCTCGTCTCTATTTAAAAAAAAAAAAAAAAAAAGAAAACCTTTGTTCCCTATGTACTGCTGGTAATTAAAGACAAGAAGTTATTATGAAATTTGCCAAGCATTTTATGAAGGAGACAATGCTAGTTTTTTTTTTAAGTATATTTTAAATGTTTCCTTATATTCCTTATATAAATGTTGCTTTGTCAGAAATTTCAACATTTGGAACAAATTTTGATAGTTTCTAAATAAATAAAATTCAAACCAGGCTTAGTTAGGATGAGTGCCCAGAATGCTGTCAGGAGACGTATAATATTATATATAAAGTTTATTTCTGTATCATCGAGTTGTTCAACAGTTGATTTAGGCATAATAATGAAACAGCTTTTGCGGTTTGATATAGTTCAGATATTGACCCCTCCAAATTTTATTTCAAAATTTGTTCCCCTCTAATCTCGCGTCCCAGTGTTAGACAGGGGATCCTGGTGGGAGGTGTTGGGGGTCATGAAGCAGATCCCTCATGAATGGGTTGGTGCCATCCTTGTCCCAGAGGTAATGTGTGAGTTCCTACCTTATTAGTTCATGCAAGAATTGGTTGCTTAAAAGAATTTGGCACACTTTCCCTCTTTCTTGCCATGTGACATACTTGCTCCCCCTTTGCCTCTGCAATGATTGGAAACCTCCTGAGGTCCTTGCCAGAAGCAGATGCTAGTGGCATGCTTCTTGTACAGCCTACAGAACTGTGACCGAAGTAAAACTCTTCACTTCATAAATTACCCAGCCTCACTTATTTCTTTATAGCAGTGCAAATGGACTAAAAGACATTTTATTCTATTTTTTTTATTTTATTCTATTTTTTGAGACAGGGTCCCTCTTTGTTGCCTAAGATGGAGTACAGTATGACCTCAGCTCCCTGCAACCTCCACCTCCTAGGCTCAAGTGATCCTTCCTCCTCAGCTTATCAAGTTGGTAGGACTATGGGTGTGTACCACCACACTCAGCTATTTTTCTTTAAATTTTTTGTAGGACAGGGTCTCATTATGTTGCGTAGGCTGGTCTTGAACTCCTGGTCTCAAGTAGTCCTCCTGCTGTGGCCTCCCAAACTGCTTGGATCACAAGTATAAGCCACTACTCCTGGCCTACTCTCTGTTTCTATATGTTAGACTTTTTGGAGATTTCCACAGATAAGTGATATCATCCAGTATTTTCTTTCAGTGTCTGGCTTATTTTACTGAGTATAATGTTCTTCTCTAGTTTCATCCACGTAGTTGCAAATGGCAGTATCTCATTTTTTAAGGCTGAATAATATTCCATCATGTGTATCTGTGTGTGTATCACAATTTATTCATTCATCTGTCAATTGACACATTGTTTCCATAACTTGGCTATTGTGAATAATACTGCAGTGAACACAGGAGCACAGATATCTACCAGGTGCTGATTTCATTTCCTTTGAGTACATACCCAGCTAGGTCATATGGTAGTTCTCCTTTTAATTTTTTGAGGAACCTCTATTACTGTTTTCCATAATGGCTGTACCAATTTATATTCCCATTGACAGTATACAAGGGTTTCCTTTTCTCCACACCTTCACCAACACTTGTTATCTCTTATCTTTTTAGTAACAGTGTGAGATGATATCTCATTGTGGTTTTGTTTTGCATTTTTCTGATGATTAATGATGTTGAGTACCTTTTCATTTACCCGTTGGTCATTAGTATGTCCTCTTTAGAAAAAAACGGTCTTGGCAGGGCACTGTGGCTCACACCTGTAATCCCAGCACTTTGGGAGGCTGAGGCAGGCAGATCACTTGAGGTCGAGAGTTCAAGATCAGCCTGGCCAACATGGAGAAACCCCGTCTCTACTAAAAATAAAAAAATTAGCCAGGTGTGGTGGCGCATGCCTGTAGTCCCAGGTACTTGGGAGGCTGCAACAGGAGAATCGCTTGAACCTGGGAGAAGAAGGTTGCAGTGAGCTGAGATCATGTCATTGCACTCTAGACTGGGCAACAGAGTGAGACTCCATCTCAAAAAAAAAAAAAAAAAAAGATACCTGAGCCTGGGTAATTGATAAAGAGGTTTAATTGGCTCACAGTTCTGCAGGCTGTACAAGTATGGCACCAGCATCTGCTGGGCTTCTGGGAAGGCCTCCCGGAGTTTTTACTTATGGCAGGAGGGTGCAGGCACATCACATTCCTAGAGCAGGAGCAAGAGAGGGTGTGTGGAGGTGCCACACACTTTTAAACACTAGATCTCACAAGAACTCACTATGGAGAGAACAGCATGGATCCATGTGGGATCCATCCCCATGACCTAAACATCTCCCACCAGGACCCTCCTCCAATACTGGGAATTACATTTCCACATGAGATTTGGGCAGGGACAAATATAAGCAGTGACAGGAAAGTCCACATACAGGCCATGAGGGCTACCTGGAGGAGGCAATGGCCAAAGCGAAGGCCTGGCTGTGAAGCTATGGGGACTTTTTGTGAGGAAGGCTCTATGCATGGAAATGGGGCCTGATGGTGAGAAAGTGAGAGAGAAGGCTGAGTGGGATGGCTCATGTCTGGAATCCCAGCACTTTGGGAGGCCCAGGTGGGCAGATCACCTGAGGTCAGGAGTTCAAGACCAGCCTGGACAACATGGTAAAATCCCATCTTCACTAAAAATACAAAAATTAGCTGGGCGTGGTGGTGGGGACCTGTAATCCCAGTTACTCAGGAGACTGAGGCAGGAGAATAACTTGAACCCGGGAGGCGGAGGTTGCAGTGAGTCAAGATTGCCCCACTGCACTCCAGGCTGGGTAACAGAGCAAGACTCTGTCTCAAAAAAAAACGTCGGAGAGCAGGGAATGGTGACTACAGGAATAGACAAAATGTCCACTGAGGAGGAAGGAAGACTTGGCAGTCACATGTGGACGGGGAGGACATGTTTTAGGATGGAATTCTCCCTTATAAAACTGATGATGGAATCCAGAGAGACAAGTGTCAAGTGTCAGGGAGGGTGGGAGAAATTGCAACCCTCACGCATTGCTGGGGGGGATGTAAAACGCAGCTGCTGTAGAAGAGCTTGCAGCCACTCAGGACGTAAGTAGAGCTACCATACAGCCCAGCAAATCCACTCCCAGGTTCACGCCCAGAGAACTGCACACACAGCCACACACCTTGTACGTGAGCCAGGTAAGGCGGGGCTCACTTGTAGTGCCAACTACTCAGGCGGCTGAGGCCAGAGGGTATCTTGAGCCCAGGAGTTCGAGGCCAGCATGGGTAACACAGCAAGACCCTGTCTCAAAGATACCAAAAATCAAAACAAAACTTACATACAAATGTTGATCACAGCACTCTTCATAATAGCCAGAAAGTGAAAACAACCCAAATGTCCATCAACAACAGATAAAATGGGGACTATCCATAAAATGGGATATTATTTAAACATAAAAAGGGATGAAATAGTGATACATGCTACACCACGTGGATGAACCTTGAAAACGCTGTGCTAAGTGAAGGAAGCCAGATACAAAGGCCACATATTGTGTGGTTCCATTTAGATGAAATACTCACACAGGCAAAGCCATAGAGACAGAAAGTGGATTTGTGAGTGCCAGGGGGAAATGAGATGCGGTGACTGCTAATGGGTCTCTAGCCTTCGGGTCCTTTTTCGGGTGGTAAAAATGTTATGGAATTCGATAGTATTGATGGTTGTATAACCTTGTGACTATGCTAAAAACCACGAAACTGTACATTTTGAAAGGGTGGATTTGATGGTATGTGAATCATGTCTCAAGCTGATGACAGCTAGAAAAGGCCTGACAAGACAGATGAAAGAGGAGGCAAGTCCCAAATGCCAGAGCAGGTGGCACCAACAGAGACGAGACCACGGAAGAGGGAACAGGGCCTGGTCAGATCCTTGCAGCTAGATCCTGGGACAGAGAAACTTGGGAGCCATGGCAGGAGGGTCTGCAGACCCGAGGCGTCCAATGTTCCTGCCAGGGAAGAGCCTGCCAGGGCTGAACTCACCTTAAAAAAAAATAATAAATAAAGGGGCCAGGTACAGTGGCTCACGCCCATAATCCCAGCACTTTGGGAGGCTGAGGCAGGCAGATCAAGAGGTCAGGAGTTCAAGACCAGCCTGGCCAACATAGTGAAAAAAAAATACAAAAAAATTTAGCTGGGTGTGGTGGTGCACGCCCATAGTTCCAGCTATTTGAAAGGCTGAGGCAGATGAATCGCTTGAACCCAGGAGGCCGGGGTTGCAGTGAGCTAAGATTGTGCCACTGCACTCCAGCCTGGCAATACAGCAAGACTTCATCTAAAAAAAAAAAGGCTGCACGTGGTGACTGACTCACACCTGTAATCCCAGCACTTTGGGAGGCTGAGGTGGGCAGATCACGAGGCCAAGAGATCAAGATCATCTGGCCAACATGGTGAAACCCTGTCTGTACTAAAAACACAAAAATTAGCTGGACATGGTGGTGTGTACTCGTAGTCCCAGCTACTTGGGAGGCTGAGGCAGGAGAATTGCTTGAACCCGGGAGGCAGAGGTTGCAGTGAGCCGAGATCACACCACTGCACTCCAGCCTGGCGCCAGGTGATAGAGCAAGACTCTGTCTCAAAAAAAAAAAAAAAAAAAAAAAGAAAAGAAAAAGGAAAAAACAGTCTTTAGGTCTTTTGTCCATTTTCTTATTGTGTTATTATTTTTTTGTGGTTGTTGTTTTGTGATTGAGTTATGTATATTCTTTATATATTTTGGATATTAACCTCTTAACAGATACATGGTTTGTAAGGCCAGGTGTGCTGGCTCACATTTGTAATCCCAGCACTTTAGGAGGCCAAGGCGGGCAGATCACCTGAGATCAGGAGTTTGAGGCCAGGCTGGCCAACATGGTGAAACCCTATCTCTACTAAAAATTATCGCGGCCTGTAATCCCAGCTACTCCATAGGCTGAGGCAGGAGCATTCCTTTAACCCGGAAGGTGGAGGTTGCAGTGAGCTGAGATCACACCACTGCACTCCAGCCTGGGCAACAGAGTGAGACTCCATGTTAAAAAAAAAAAAAAAGTTACATGATTTCTAAACATTTTCTCCCAATGCGTAGATTGCCTTTTCATTGTGGTGTTTCTTTGCTGTGCAGAAGCTTTTTAGTTTGATGTAGTCCAAACTACATCATTTTTGATTTTGTTGCCTGAGCTTTTGTATGCTATCCAAAAAATCATTGTCAAGGCCAACATCAAGGAGCTAATATTAACCTATACAATTCAGTAGTTTTTAGTATATTTACAGAGCTGTGCAAGCATTGCACAATCAATTGTAAATCATTTTCATCACCTCAAAAAGAACTCCATACCCTTTAGCTGTCATCCTACAAACCTCCAGCCCCAGGTAACTATTAATCTATTTTCAGTCTTTATGGATTTGTCTGTTCTGGGCATTTCATATAAATGGAATAATAATATGTCATCTTTCATGACTGGCTTTTTTCACTTAGTAAAATGTTTTCAAGATTCATCTGTTTTTTAGCATGTATGAGTACTTCATTTTGTTTTATGGCTAAATAGTATTGTGTTGCATTGACATGTACTACATTTTGTTTATGCATTCATCAACAGATGAACATTTGGGTTGTTTCTACCTATTGGCTATTAAGAATAGCTGGATATGTAATCCCAGCACTTTGGGAGGCCGAGTTGGGTGGATCACGAGGTCAAGAGATCAAGACCATCCTGGTCAACATGGTGAAACCCCGTCTCTACTAAAAATACAAAAATTAGCTGGGCGTGGTGGCGCGTGCCTGTAGTCCCAGCTACTCAGGAGGCTGAGGCAGGAGAATTGCCTGAACCCAGGAGGTGGAGGTTGCGGTGAGCCGAGATCGCGCCATTGCACTCCAGCCTNAGGCTGGGCATGGTGTCTTCTACTTGTAATCCCAGCACTTCAAGAAGCTGAGGTGGGTGGATTACTAGAGGTCGGGAGTTTGAGACCAGCCTGGCCAACATGGTGAAAACCCATCTCTACTAAAAATACAAAAAATTAGCTGGGCATGGTGGCGTGTGCCTGTAGTCCCAGCCGCTCGATAGCCTGAGGCAGGAGAATCGCTTGAACCCAGGAGGTGGTGGTTGCGGTGAGCCAAGATCATACCACTGCACTCTAGCAAAAAAAAAAAAAAAAAAAAAAATCATTTCTCACAGTTCTGGCAGCTGTGAAGTCCAAGATCAAGGTCAAGGTGTCAGCAGGTTCAGTATCTGGTGAGGGCTGCTCTCTGCTTCCGAGATGTCACCTTATTGCTGCATTCTTTGGAGTGGAGAAATGCTATGTTCCCATATGGAGGAAGGGGGAAGGGCAAGTGGCCAAATGCTACATGAAGCCTCTTCTATAAGGACCTTAACCCATCCTGCAGGAGGAACCCTCATGTTCTAATCACCTCTTAAAGGCCCCACATCTTAATACTATCACACTGGCAACGCCAGGTTTTTGGAGGGGACACATTCAAACCATAGCACCCACCTTCCCCGGACCACCCCAAATCAAATCCCTAGTTATCCGTAATTCTATTCCTTCCTACATCAAAACTTTTCTCAAGTCCCCGGTGACTTCCTGGTCTTCCGTTCAGTGGGCTTTTCTCCATCCCTTTAATTCTTTGCTTTATCCTTCATCTTATGTGTTCTCAGCATCGCCCATCTGGCAGGTGCTGGGCTAAGGGCTAGAGCCTCATGTTTCCCCCTCCTCTTCCTCTTCACAGGGAAATTGGCGGCTTAGTACTGAATAGGTCCCCTCCACTCTGCCCCTTCCACCCTCACGTGGTCTCCAGGAAGACTCTGTTTTTCGAACTGACTTCCATTTGATTTTGAAATCCTTTCCCTCTCATTTCAGGATGTAGACCCTACTTCCCTGATTATCTCTTTAAAAATATACACAGGGGCCAGGCCTGCTGGCTCACGCCTGTAATTCCAGCACTTTGGGAGGTTGAGGCGGGCAGATCAATAAGTCAGGAGATCGAGACCATCCTGGCCAACATGGTGAAACCCTGTCTCTACTAAAAATACAAGAATTAGCCAGTCGTGGTGGCACACGCCTGTAATCCTAGCTACTCAGGAGGTTGAGGCAGGAGAATTGCCTGAGCCCAGGAGGTGGAGGTTACGGTGAGCCGAGATCACGCCATTGCACTCCAGTCTGGGTAACAAGTACAAGAGCGACACTCCGTCTCAAAAAAAAAAAAAAAAAAGAAGACAATTAGAATCACCAAGTCCCACCCACCTGCAGCTAAGCTCTGTCAGCATTTGTCACATTTGGTGACTGTTTTCTATGTGATGGTATGAGTATATCTCCATGTATACACGGGTACATATTTTTATTCTAGGGCAAGTCTTTTTTTCTGCATTTTTAAGCTCTTCTTCCCTGCTGGCTCCTTCCTCACAGCCTAGAAAAGGCAGACTCCTTTCCCAACCTTTTAATGCAAGAATCTGGGGCTCACTGAAGTTAGTGCTCCAAAGAATTATGGACCAGGAAGAATTGAACATTCATTCATTCACTAAATGAGTGTTTATGAAGGGCCTGTGTGTGCCAGGCACTGGGCAACAGAGATGAGGCCAATAGACATATGATATGGTCCTGTTCTCCTGGATCTCCAGTGTACGGGGAGCAAAAGGTGAGTAGGTATCAGTTGGTGCTTGTTGGTGCACCAGCATTGCCCAGGAGAATCTTCTGTGATGATGGATGTTCTTTTATTTTTGAGATGGAGTTTTGCTCTTGTTGCCCAGGCTGGAGTGCAATGGCGCGATCTTGGCTCACTGTAACCTCCGCCTCCCAGGTTCAAGTGATTCTCCTGCCTCAGCCTCCCGAGTAGCAGGGGTTACAGGCATGTACCACCACGCCTGGCTAATTTTGTATTTTTAGTAGAGATGGGGTTTCCCCATGTTGGTCAGGCTGGTCTCAAACCCCTGACCTCAGGTGATCTGCTCACCTCAGCCTCCCAAAGTGCTGGGATTACGGGCATGAGTCACCATGCCTGGCCTGATGGAGATGTTGCACTGTCCATCACAGCCTCGAACCACACGGGGCTGCTGAGCATGACCTGTGGTCAGTGCCACTGATGATCTGAATGTCTGATTTGGTTTCATTGCAATTAATTCAAATTTAAGTAGCCCCATGTGGCTAGTGGCTATTGCATCAGACAGTGAAGAGCTACCTGTGGAAAAGCTCTGACCTAGTTTGGGACGGGGACAGAGTCAGGAAGATGTTACTGAGGAAGTGCTGGAGTTGAGACCCAGAGAGGGATTTACCATGAAGCCAGTGAAGCCGGGCAGTGTTGTATTCATGCTGATGTGTTCTTTTTCTTAAAGTCCCAAGCTCCAGGCCCCACAAAACCTGGCTCTGCCCCTGGACTAAGTTAGGCAGGGCCAGAGCACACGCGAAGGCGGGAAGGAGGGAGCATGGCAGGGCGAGGGGACTGAACAGAGCAGAGACAAGGGGAAGGGGATGATGAGGACCTTGTGGAATCCCAATGGATCCCTTGGGACTAGCCCGGTGGCTCTAGGATCCAAGCTGGTGCCAAGGATGGCAGCAGCAGCAGCGTGGTGACTCCTTGCTCCTGAGGGGCTGTAATGAGAGGACAGATTCCACAAGCTGAGCCAAGGCTGCCTGGTCCTCTAGGCTCCGTACAGCTTTCTCCACCTGTGAGTTCTGCCTTCTGTCAGTTTCAGCGTCTCCAGCCCCGCAGCGTGTGAGCCTCCGGATCCCCTGTGCCTCCTGCTCTACTTTCTGGTCTCTGCCTTTGGTTGCGTTGAGCTCCAGCTTCCTTTCCTAAATGCCTTATTCTCAGGGTTTGACAGGGACAAGAGTCTGATCGATCGCCCTTGTCTTTCGGGGCCAGGTGTGTCGTGGCATCCACTGGATGAGCTGTGGGGTCCGGGGTTTCCCGCCCTCATCAGCTATGCCTGAGGGGGACAGAGGTCAGGAGCTATGAAATAGTCACTCAGGAGTCTGCTTTGGGATTGGGGGTGTGGAGACTTTGGGTAGCATGAGGGCTTGCTTCTGTCTCTGCCTCTCCCTCAGGCTGAAGTTCATCCCTTTAGAGTCAAGATCCTGGGAAGAAGTTGCTTTGTTTACACTTCTTTTTAGTTCACTTCTTCACTTTCTGTTACATATTTTTTTCCTCTGTCACTGTTTTTTTGTTGTTGTTACCACCCTTGTTATTTATTTATTTATTTATTTATGAGACAGAGTCTTGCTCTGTTGCCCAGGCTGGAGTGCAGTGACAGAATCTTGGCTCATTGCACTCAACCTCCTGGGCAGAAGCCATCCTCCCATTTCAGCTGTGACCACAGGCACATGCCACCACGCCTGGCTAATTTTTTGTAATTTTTGTACAGACAGGGTTTCACTATGTTGGCCAGGCTGGTCTCAAACTCCTGAGCTCAAGTGATCCTCCCACCTGGGCCTCCCAAAGTGCTGGGATTACAGGCGTGTGCCTCCACGCCTGCCAACATTGACCTTTCTGAGAAGTCCCATTTGGGTGGTTTTGTGGAATGGTTCTCCACCTTTTCAATCCATTGCATTTGGACAACGCCCCCACTGCTCCAGTGCAGCGGCTTCTTAACTGCCTTTGTTCCATCAGTTCTAAGAGTCCATGGCTTTTAAGCCATTTCATCATTTTGTGTACCACTAAGAGAGATGGAAGAGAAACACCCCACCACCCTTTAACAATGAAGTGCCATCTGTGGTATCAGACATTGTGTTCAAGTGTGAAAGGGGGTCTTTGAATGGATGAACTTTGGTGTTGGCCAAGGCGAATCCCGTGTTTTCACTCACTTCCGTCTTGCAACTCTGTCCTCTCTCAGTTGCTCTGAGCCTTCTCTCCGGCTCTCCCCCTGTCTCTGACTGTTTCTCTATATCCTTTTGCTTCTCCTCTTCCTGTGGTCTCCACTGACATGTTGGTCTCCCCATGGCCCCCCTATCTCGGCTGTGCTCTGTACCTCTTCCCCGCCAGCCTTCAATGGCCTGGACAGATGGGACCAGGGTGGGATCACGGGCTGTACAACCAGAGCTGGATGAATCAGACTTTCTCTCTGGAGCCATGAAGACGGCTGTGGAAATTCAGAGAGATGTCCTCCCTGATTTGGAGAGTGGGGAATTTGGATCTAGGGCTCAGAAGAGAGGTATTGGCTGGTGGCAGGGCTGGGGGAGATTTAGGCACATTCAACTGTAAGTCATGGTTGGAAGCAAGCACTGGGAAGGATAGGGTAGAGATAAGGAAGGAGTTAGAGGCCAGGCGTGGGCGTTCATGCCTGTGATCCCAGCACCTTCGGGAGGCCGAGGCGGGCGGATTCAAAACCTGCCTGGCCAACATGGTGAAACCCCATGTGTACTGAAAACACAAAAATCAGCCGGGTGTGGTGGCAGGTGCCTGTAATCCTAGCTACTCAGGAGGCCGAGGCACGAGAATCACTTGAGCCCTGGAGGTGGAGTCTGCATTGAGCCAAGATTGTGCCACTGCACTCAAGCCTGGGTGACAGAGCAAGATTCCATCTCAAAAAACAAATAAATAAATTAATTAAAAAAATAAAAATTAAACAAATGTTTTAAAAAGGAGTTAGGCCTTCAGGCACTGGTTCATATCGATTTATAAAAAATAAAAATGAAAGTAAATAAAATAAATAAAAATGTTAAAAAGGAGTTAGGAACTGTGGGAACAACCTCCCCTCCTTCCTTCAGGGGCAGAAGGAAGAGGAGGAGCTGAGAAGGTTGAGGAGCCTGGGAGGCGTTTGTGGAAGAAAAGGAGGGTCTGTGGGGCCACACACTGGAGAGCTGCCAGGGAGGATGAGGATGGGGACAAGGACAAGATTCCTCCTTGTCAGGCTCTGCTGAAAAATAGGAGCTGACAGTAAATATGGAAGGGAGAACCCAGGGGCTTCCATAGTGCACATAATAA
The DNA here is from genome assembly GCF_001604975.1 of Cebus imitator. NCBI lineage: Eukaryota > Metazoa > Chordata > Mammalia > Primates > Cebidae > Cebus > Cebus imitator. The sequence continues at coordinate 6,388,727 of NW_016107392.1, read as the reverse complement.
TAATAATAAGAGGGCACAAGCCAGGCACGTTGGCTCATGCCTGTAATCCCACCACTTTGGGAGGCCGAGGCGAGTGGGTCATCTGAGGTCAGGAGTTCGAGACCAGCCTGGCCAACATGGAGAAATCTGTCTCTACTAAAAATACAAGATTAGCCAGGC